>NW_022684833.1:1134141-1224452 GCF_011630105.1 Anneissia japonica
GGATTATACCCGGGGATTCCATGTGCATGAACAGAATGAACATGACATCGTTTTTCAAAGTGGCAGATGCATTTAAAACACTGCTGCCCTGTGATTCAATTTGGCCTATCCAAAACTAGACTAGGCTTATATTGTGGAAAAATCAGACATTACTCGAGCATCAAGAAAGGCAGGGAACACCCTATTAGTAGGTATAGGCACCTAGGCTTTGGTCTTTACCTCGAGCTAGGCCAACCTTTGCCTAAAGTTTCTTTCATAAGTTAGTTTTTGCGCAACAACAACCACTCCAACCACACACCCATCACACAAGGAAGACAGTCCACTTATCTAACAAGTTATTTTTAGCAGTGAGAGTCTCTGCGGAACATGTGAGTCTTCCTGCTATGAATTGTGAATCAACGATCTGATCAGCCCATTGGGCGAGTCTCTTCAGGTAAGGACCACGGTGTTGCCTGTTTTTAGCCGCACTGTGTGGAACACGCGAGTCTCTACAAGCTGTGCATTAACGATCCGATGCCCACTTCTGTGCATTAACGATCCGATGCCCACTTAGGGACAGAAAGTTGTGTATGCAGTTAAAATAAATGATGCGACAAAAAAAATTAAAAATTAAATTAAATAAATAAATAAAAATAAAATTATTCCCATATCAATATTTTCAAAATTTCTGATGCGGGTGGGAGTGATAATCTAATAAATTTTTCTATTTACCCTAAGCGTCACACCCCCAGAAATTGCCTACTTGCCTAATGATTGCCTACTTGCCTAAATGATTGCCTAAATTCCGACAAGGAAATTCTCAAGCTCCTTGGAGTCTTACAGCGCTACAATAAAATGTTTGTAATAATAAATTTTCTATTATTAATATTTATTTATTTCTAATAATAGCTATTTATATCCTGTAGCTTGAAGGAAATCATTCTTATTATGTGGTCATTAAACTGTACATTTCAATCATTCTTGTGAGCAAAATGTTCCTCGTGGGAGTGCCAGGCTTTGGCAATTGACAGTATTGACATCCTCTATCCTACTATATACTCAACTTTGTAAAGAGTGCCGTATACATGCAAGTCCATGACAATAGCTGACTTAAATCGTCTATTACCTTTCCAAGTTTAAATTGCTGTAGAATCTTTTTCAAAAACAGCAAATAGGAAATTAAAGATTGATCTATGTTATATCGTATACAATATTTCTGTATCATAATTACAGATGTTCCAATCCCCGGGACTAAACAAAATTCAGGAGACAGAGGTGGACAGGGAAGAGAATCCACCATTCCTATTCTAAAATTTCCTTGAAAATTTGTTTTCTTTTGTGCATTATGATTCTTTTCCTTTCTATAGGTTTTAGACTGATTTATTATTGTAACTATTCTAGAAAAGTAATTTTGAATGTGAAGGAAAGAGGAAAAAACATTTACTGGTTAGAGGGATTGTTTTAGTGTTTAATGCATATTTTTAGGGGATTTTCCTGGGTAAAGTTTGCCTAAACTTCTAAAAAAAAAACACTGGCTACTGTATATAATATGTAAACTGGCTTTCAACATGTCAAAGGTCTATGTACATTATATATTTAGGGTTAATAATTAATATGTAATACATTGTAGTCTTCTGTGAAATTTCAGTAGGCTAAATAAAGCCACACCCCACTCACTCACATCAAGAGAATTTCTATGAATAAACATCTCTCAATTAGCCCTTGACCAAATCCTTGGTATCTTTGTCAATGACAAGCAGTTTGATTTGTATTGGCAAGGACATTAAACATAATCAGATATAAGGGACAAAACAAAGAGAATTATCATCATAATATTAATAGACACTAATTTATACAGACAATGAATTGTAGTGATTCATTTAATATCATTTTATATATAACTATTTAAATTCAATTCAATTTAATTTATTGAGGCTAAAAAAGCCATCAATGGTTATTTATTCGCATAAAATACTACAGCAATATACATCGAATGGATACCCTTAATTTTAATAAACTACATCCCAAAACAAAACAACAAATCTGATTTAAAACTAAATTGTCTAAATAGTTTGAAAAGACAGCTATTCAGAATTTGTTATTGCAAACTTTGTAATATTTTTTGTGTTTAGGTCTTGTATTTTAGAAGCAAAACTGCCTTGTGAAAAACAAATGGTGATACATTTCCATTTTAAAATGAAGTAGTTTTTATTAATGTGCCATATATCTATGTAAATATATTCTGAGACATAGTGCAACATAACCAAAGAAGAACATACTGTAAGTACATAAACAAATTTTAAGAAATGGGTTATTACAAAAATAATATGTAGGACCATGTTAAAAACCATGCTAGCTAATACAAACATCTTGAGTGTTTTCATATTCTTTTTGAAAACAATGATTAAATAGCTTGTCCACAGTAAAGCATCTGAACATTTATTGATGTACTTTTGATTTGAATTATGTGATACATCGTAAACAAATGAAAAACAAGCAATAATTCCAAGAACCAGTCAAAAGCTACGATATCTGGAATACACTTTTTTTTTTTATAAGAACCAGTAAAATTTTGCCCAGGCTCAGTGTTCTTAATTTTTTGCTAATTTCAAGGCTCAAAATGTTCTTATTTTGTTCTTATTTTACACACTTTTCAAACGTAGAAAAATGATCATTCTACAGCAGTAGGCTATATTACTGTACTGTATTATAGAAGGTATTGCTATGGTATTACATAGTAGTCACATCTGTTGCAAATAAGGTACAGATAAGATTTGTTGGTTTTTCTATTTAAAAAAAAATAAGAATTTCATTTGAAATTTTTATCTCGGCCTCAATTTGTTCTTATTTTGTAAGTGTAACCCTCGAAATCCTAATAGGAATTGTTTCCAGGGAGTACTGTATAGGTATAGTATTGTTGTTATTAATAATTAATATTATAAGCAATTAGTAGAACATGCATCATACACTAATGGAAAATTATTATACTTAGGTTAGATTTAATGCATTAAAAAATTTCCTTTGGGCCTTGCAGGCCCTCAGGAAATTTTTTCAAGCATTAAATCTAACCTACGTATAATAATTTTTCTATAGTGTACTATGCGGAGCTCTACTAATTGCTTATTATTATAAATATGGATAATATTACTTATGCTGGAAATCCTAAGCCTAGTAATTTATGCAAGTTATATTTTATACATAAATTAATTTTTATTTAATCTACGCTGAACAATATATTTGACCTTTGTGGTGTATTTTACGCAGATTATTTTAGATTTATTTGAATTATTCTTTATCAAGGTTGTTCTGTTCATTCATAGAGACAATACTTTTTTATAAATGCAATAATTCTTTTGTTCAATTGAAATATGTAAATGTATTATTTTTATTTTTTAAATTTTATTGCAACTTGCTTTTAGTATTGAACACTCTATCTGAATAATAACTAGAACAGTAGCATGTGTTTTATTGTTTTAGTTCGGATTTACGCAGTGTGTTTATTCATTCATGTTTATGGATTTCAAATAAAATTATATGTTCAAGAATTGGGTTATCATAACAGCAGTGAAAAACATGCACCATTTTAAAATTTCCAAAAATGGATGTGGTATTCTGTTTTTTTAATGTTGGAAATGTATAGTTACATTTTTTGGACTGATAAATGTTATATTTTCATTCATAACAATCACCCATGCGCACACATTTTAGTCAAAAAAAGTTTAAGACTGAGAGTTGCCAAGTTGAATATGTTTTCTATAAAATTTATTTCATATCTATTTTCATAATATATTATATTTAAATATATATTAAAATGAAATGATGATAAAATATACATAAAAAGCAAAATGAATTGGAATTTATTGCTAATAATTTATTTGGAAATATGGAAACAGATTTTAACTTAATAACTAATTAATAAAACTTTAGATTTCTAGAAATTGAATATTTAGTTGTTTTCTTGTATTACAAACTACAGCATGGCTGTTTATGCACAGTTTCATTAACTGTAGATTTTCCAGCAACTGTTTAAAGTTAATTTATCATAAGGTGGACAGAAGTTATTGTAACTCGCAAGAAAGGTTTTCAAATTAAGAGAAAAAGTGATGCAATTCTTATGATTTATGAAACACCATATTTTAGACTGGTCACATCAGGTCTGGTTATGGCCAACAGTACTTACAACAGCAAAACAGGACTGAGCCACTAGAGTTATTTAGAAATTAAGTTAACACAGCTTTAAGCCTGTTCACTTAACTTCCTAAGTGACCACAATGAACCTGCTCGTTTCTAGGTCAAACGCAGCTGAAAATGAGTGGTAAAAATTGAACATTAATTTATCATATGACCTTTATGTTATTGAACCTTACCCAATGACCATCAGAGTAAACAACTCGTTTCACTCGCCTCCTTTAGCAACTACAACGGTAATGCACGCGCAAACACTATACTCAATGGTTAAATATTAAAACGTTGATGTAGTGTTATGGTCGATCCCAGACAGATGACTCCCTAACGTTGCCAGTCTGAAAATTTATCGCCAAAAAACGAATACCTTGCTTTACAATTGAAATGAAAAATAGGAACAAACAATAAAGGAATTGATTAATCTAATAGTTTAGCCAGTCACTACAGAAAAACATCTTATACTACTCAAATAAATACATGTTTGTGTCCAAGCTTTTTGGCAAGGGGAGAAATATGTAGTGTTTTTCTATCGGTCTCCACAAATACATGGTAGCTACCATATGTATTTTAGGTATTGTAGGCTTACTGCTATATTCAAGGTTTTATTCGACATTTTGCAGTGTTTTTGGCTTATTTAGTATAAGGTTATATAGTGGGGGAAATCCATAAAATGGCCTGAGAAAGTATATTAATTAATAAAGCAGATTTTTTTTGTAAATTTTATTAAGATTATATTGTAAAAAAGATGTACGTGGATTTCAACAAGAGCTTAAAATGACTTTTGTTGCTCTGTGTTAAGTTTCTATCTGTCAAGTATATTTGATGACATCATTTTTGAGAAACAAAAAGCCCAGATAAGAAAGGTTAAATTGTCCATTTGTGCATCTTACTACCTAGTGCAGTGGCGACCTTTGGAGCGATAACCTCTCCAAGTTGAAGATACTCGTCAATCAGAAACAGCATAATTTCTTCATTATTTTTCAAAGTGCTAATTGCTTTTATGTCTGCTTTTATATCAAAATGTAATTCCGGGGATTTTCATTCCTGGGTCTTCATACAGTTGAAGTTAATGTGCCGTGGAGAGCGTTTTTTAAATGTGTTTTTATTGTTTTTATGAGAGAATTGCTCAAAAGATGCTGGAGGGGGCGTGTCTTATCACAGTTGCTGATTTTTAAGGGATATAAGTAATATGAAAAACTTTTTCATTTTTCATGATTATTTGGCTTGTAAAGTTTAAATATTTTCATTCTCGGTCTATTTTCTATATCTTTTTAATTGGAAAAAAAATACAAAATAAAAGTCTGTCAAATACTTCTTTTGTTTGTACTTTTTTGTCCCTTTTTTTCTTCCCTATTGTCTTTGGTGTAGATAGCATTATGCCCCTTTGTTTAAGTTTGTATCGGATTTGAATTGAAAGTATTTATTTGTTAGCACTATAACTATTTAAACATTATCATCGATATCCTTATAATAATAATAATCATCATATATCATCATCATTAATATTATGACCATAATATTTTTTAAACTTCTAAGTGTTTTTTTTTTTTTGTAATTCTATATCTAATCATTCTGAATGTTTAATTTAAAAGAACATATTGTTTTTTTTTTTTTGTAATTCTATATTTTATCATTCTGAATGTTTAATTTAAAAGAACATATTGTCCAAAAATAACATTTAAATCTAAACAATAGATAATTTGATTGGTTTTTCCCACTAATCTCTCTAAATGATTGTCATTTGAGAGTATCAAGGTGGTTTTGATTGAACTTTGTTCTTCATGTTAGCATGGACATGAAGGGGAAAGGATTAAAACACTTTTGTTTCTCTTTGGGATGGTGTCCTTTGACCTTAGTTTGTCCATGGTTTGTCTCTATTTCACTTAACCACAGACACTAATATGCAAACCACACCAACAATCTCATGGTCAGTTCATAAAACCAGACATAGTTTTAGTTTTAGTTTTTATTTGGAATCACTTTCATTACAGTGGCACACATCCAAAATGGTGGTGCATCCAAAAAAGAGAAGGTAACAGTAAATTTAAGAAAAAACTTAATTAAAGAAAAGTAAAAAAGTCAAACAACTTGACTAAAACTTAATCTAAGTACTATGTCATCACATGTATAAAAAAAAAAAATAAAAGAGAAAAAAAAAAAAAAAAAAAAAAAAAGAAAAAAAAAAAAAAAAAAAAAAAAAAAAAAAAAAAAAAAAAAAAAAAAAAAAATTATATTGAATAGAGGTGGTATTTAGGTAATTTGAACTTCCTTAGGTAACAATTTTATATATATTGAGTCTCAAATTCCATGCTATTTGAATATATTTTTTACAATATTTATCAAATATTAGTAAGACATAGTAAGGCCACTAGTGGACAATACACTTTTAAGCCATCACCTCATTAATGTTGTGTAGGATGTGTGCTTATGGTATGTCCAGCTGTGGTGAGTAATTAGTCAACAATATGCAAATGAATTTAATTTAATTGATTATGATTTGAACGCTATGATTGCACATCCAAAATATTATACTCTATCAATCAATTCAAATATAGTGGTAAACAAACTAACAGAAATATTGCGGTAATATAATTAAGTCAGAAATTAAATGCTGTGTAACCACAATATTGCCTGGAATATTCTGCAATAGTGCGGTAATGTACAGTAGCCATGCTTTAGAGTGAAGTGCGTTTCCATTTTTTTAAAACCAATATTTTAACATCTATGTTATAGCTTATGTACAGTAATGTATATTATTTAAAAACCAACTTTGTGTTTAATACTGTTAATCAAAAGATGGATAGAGATCATTTTCAACATGCATATATGGGGAAATACCTGTCCAAGCTAAAAGCCTAGAAAGTGACCAATCATGTCACTGACCACAGATCACCATCTGACAATGTGTTTGTCCACTGAGCTATATCCAAGGCCTCCAGCTGATCAGAAGCCATGTTGTCAAGGATATGTATTGGCTTGACCAGACTTACAAGGCTGCTAACATTTTCTGGCCTATTGTATAACCATATGATGTGCTAAAGAAATGCTATGTTATCATTGTATGAAGAAGGGTGATCGTCCACTGAGAAGGTCACATACTGCACTGGGCATTCACTCTTGTTGAATTGAATGTTATGCAACTGTTTGCCGAATGTTTACCTGGTTTTTCTTTCTTTTTTGTTTGTTAGAGGTCTTATGATTATGTATTGTACATAAATACTATTAGGTGGTATTAGAAAGGGATCAAATATGAAAGAAAGAGATGACTTACTAACACTGATCTAAATAATTGAAAATTAAGGTAATCTTCTAGGCCTTCAGTCAGTTATTGAACTCTGGAATACATCAGTGACATAAACCTGTACTGTCAATAAGTCCAAATTTATAAAACGATTCTTAATCCTTTCTCATCTTTTTCTATAGAAAACAAAAACAAAATTGAGACTACTTTTCTGGACTGATGACTTGGTTACAGTGTTACTGTTTACCTAATTACTATATAGCATTGCACTTTATTTTAAGATAATAAATAGATGTTCTGCAGTCTACAGTTAAAATAGAGTAACATACGTTTCGAAAAATTAAGTAGGCCATATATGGGAAGACGTCTCACAGTAATAGTGATAATAATTTTATTATATTTCACCTTTTCAATGGTGACAGCACACAGAATGGTACACACTCACAATTAACAGGTAATCACAAGAAATAATCAACTACTTTGACATTTTTTCATCGACAAATATGAAATACGTCAGTAAGTGGCAGGAGTGAGGCCATAATTGATTCTCAATTTTGTTGTTTATTAGAACATCTTGACAACATTCTAATAAAGAATAAAACATAAAATCAGTTATGCTCTAGTCTCACAGTTGTCATTTTTCAGAGCAACAATTCATTTTCTTGTATTTACAATTAGTCAGTGGATATTTTGGTGTTCAACTTGCATAATAATCTCAACTCAAATTTAATCATTATCATAATCAATATCATACTGCAAGTCTTTGTGTCTACAATGTCTTTTAACTCTCATCACTGTTCATTAATACAAATATAATTCAGGAGTATGCGATTGATTGAAGTATGTTTAATTCAAAATTAAAAATATAAAAGTAGTTATAAATTATAAAAATAAAAATATGAAAATCTTTTATTAATTTCTTTCTGTATAGTCTGATATTTGGCCCTATAAACAAATTAATAGTTTATCCCCCTATCTAGGCTGGAAAACTGATGATGGAGGAAGGCTTTTTATTTTGTGTTTTGCTAAAGCCAAATATCTCCCTTGTTGTTTGCTGGTGCATTGATATTCAAAGTAAAATACATGATTGATACAAATAATTTCTACTATTTACTAAAAAATGCAAAAAAAAAACAAAAATCCCACCATATAAATTACCAAATTTGATTTTTTTTTTTTTAATACCATAGAAGACATGCGGGCAAGGGTGATAAAATACCGTGATCATTTTTTGTTTGGGCCTTATGACATATGATTTTATATATATAGCCTTGGTTTGGCTCTGTAATCATTAGTGGTCGTGGGACTAGTTTGGGCCATACCTAAGCTGGTCGAACGTTTTGTTTGGGTCTGTACCCTAGCTGCACTGATGAGGCCTGGGAAGGCCGAAACGGATCCGTCTGCAGATATTGGGATTCCTTCCAGTGGATGCTTAGTTTATTTTGTCATTCTGATCGGATTTTCTCTACTGTTCCGTTTTTTGTTTTAATTTTAAATTGCTTTTGCATTATGTGGCCGATCGCTGTTTTATGGGTTTTTCCCATTTGCCTTTTTAAATTTATATATATATATATATATATATATAGTTTTGCATTATGTGGCCGTTTGCTGTAGTAATTACCCACATGCATCACTTGTCATAATTCCAATTTATAGTTGTTGAAAGGGACGTTGAAATAAATAACATGTTTAGATAATAATTTTCAATGCAGTTTTATCACATGCATGCCTTCATTCTAATTTAGTACACTGGCATAACATTGGACTGATAAACCGAAATCTCTTGTCACTTTTCCAAGTAGGTTAGGTAATAATCATTTTTAAGGTAATTCTATTAATATTTCAGACTCGCACTGTATTCACAGAGCCTAAAATAATAAAAATTCTGTAGTGAGGTTGTTAATTTGTATAAGTTAGTTATTAACTGAATGAGAACAAGTTTCTATGATAAGAACAGATATTTAAGTAATACTTTTCCAGTATTCTTTTGTATACACCCTTACATTTCCTGGCAATTTAAGGATTTTTGTAGTAAAATACTTTAAATAAGCAAAAAACTTCTAATTTAATTTTGAGATTTCCCTTATTTTTTGGCAGTCAGTGTATCTTTATTGGTAGATAAACAAATATACCATCATGTTTCATCCCTGCCATTCATTGTCAGTCTTCTTTGTTTGATTAGAACTACCTCCATCCTTGAATAATTAATGCAGAGAATTTGTATGAATGCATCCTTGTGCTCCAGCTATCATTGTTGTATTGAGAAATGTACTACTCATTGGTATATTTATTCATTCATTCATTGGTCACTTAGCCAGGGGTGACCCTGGTTTGATCTTGGTCTGATTACCTCCTTTGATGTTAATGTATGCACTGTCCAGTGTCAGCTAGCCCAAGGACACTAGAATTTACAAGAAAACTATGTTATTAAAGTGGAATATGTAATTTATTTTTTTTGTATGCATTGTCCAGTGACAGGTGGCACAAGGACACTAACATAATGTATGACAAAAAAGATTAAACTTAAAAAATTACCATTTTTAGGTTATTTAAGTATCAAATGGTATAATTACCAGTATGTAATTATTTATTTTACTGTTGTATCTTTTTCAAAATTATTACAATTTTAAAAAGAATAATTTAGTTAAAGTTGATAGAAATTACTTTGTGATTGGTTTAACATGGAGTTTTTGAAAAATCTTGTATAATTTTTTTTTTCTGTACATTAACATTTACAATACTATGACAATAAGGAGGCATTGTTGACATCAATCAATTAAAGTATAAGATGCAATTACCTATGCGCCAATAAAATCATGAAGTGAAAACCGATGAAGTAGGAAGCAACCCAAAAAAGGAAGCAAACCAAAAAGGAAGTGGGTAGCAGACAGTGCCATCAGGTTAAGGTCAGCATGCTGATCTTCCACCCTTTGAGGTGCAGCTGACCATTTGAAAATTTATTTTATAAGACCACTTTACTGACTGAACCCCAGACAACAACCAGACCGATTTGAATATTTAAAAAAATCCATATTTAATAGTTACAGCAAAGATAAATCAGGAGCCCAAAATATGTGAAATAAATCACAAGCAATTTGAAGCCATTTTTAATACAAAATATAATAAATGTAGTAAATGTTGATATTTTAAGCAACATATTCTATTATTATTTAAACAAAGAACAGTTAAAACTAATTTGAAGACACAACATATACATTGAACTATATATAAAATGCGGTCCACAAAAAAGTTGTGTTTTTGATAAAATATGGTTACTGCTAATTTTCATGTAATTAATACAGATCACTTGACATTGCAATTACAAAGTCCTTCGATATTTAAATTAATGCAGAGTACTGTGTACTGAATTATAAACAAAGGAATTTGCTGCATCTGTTTGTTTTACATTTAAGCGAGTGTAGCCTGCCGGATTTACAAATGCTGTATTAATTATTATTGTAAAACTGTGTAATATGTAATAGTTTCTTTATTTTATTTTACTTGGTGTTTTCTTATTTATTATAATGAACTCAAGTACCGGTAAATGTACAAATTTCACATTTCATGATTTTGTCTGTTTTTATTACAGCTGTGAGAGAAGACCGTATGCCTGGTGGAAGAAATACTGGTCTATCCTATAAGGTATATTTGTAACTAAATAAATTTTTGATTACACATAATTAAATAATAAAAGTTCTGTGTTTGAAATATTATTTGATGGCGCTAGCTATTGTGCTTAAAGAGGGATTTGAAGATAATAATAAAATTATGAGGATAAAGAACATAATGCAAAATTATTGGGAATTTGTTGTTAATTTTCCTCAAAATTTTGGTGAAGTAAAAAATGAATTTATATTTCATTCCATTTCTTTACCTTTCATAGAGTAAACCAAAGAATTATGACAAACTGCGAAAGAAGTTTCAGCTGATGGCTCAACAGAAAGCGCAGTTAAATCGGAAGAACCGTGCACAGAAGCAAGCCTTCAAAGCTGCGCGTGAAGCCATCAAAGCTGAACGCGATGCCAGTAAATCAAAACATTCAACAAGCCATCAACCATCTAACAAATCCACCGCTGAGCTGCGCCAATTGAGGCCGCAGACTGCACAACTTATTGAGGTCTTGCAGCAAACAGAATCCGCTCTTTCAAAACTGTCAAACAAAGATCAACCAAGTACAGCATTAAGTAACTTTAATGACAAGGGTTTCGCAAATCTTCTGTGTACTCTTGGGGAGGATCTTGTGTATCAACTGGTACAATGGGTTAAACATCTCCCTTTTTACACGCAACTGTCTGCAATGGAACACACATACATGCTGAAAACCAAATGGCAGGAACTTTTACTTATGTGTACTGCAACACGTGCAATGTATTTTAAACAAAATAGCGACGCAGAAAAGGGTCTAAGCTTTGAGTACTGCGTTCACACAAATCTGATAAGACTGCAAGAGTACATGAACAAAACACTAGACTTGAAACTGGACATGGAGAACTTCCAACAGGAAATGGGTGAAGTGGTCGAGAAATTAACAAAACTTGCTGCCGCATTCAGGACAATAAGCATAACACGCAATGAATACCTGTTACTTAAAGTAATTATCCTGTTACACCAAGGTAAAATAAAGTTCCTTAATCCCTCACAAGCTACAATCCCTGTTTATCAAGTTAATCAATTGGCAATTATGAAGTTTAACTGGTGATAATTACTTGCTGCATTATTTTAGTAGTCAAAATTGAAGTTTTGTTGAAATGGATTAGTGTCCCTCAAGGGAGATGGCTTTTTCCCCAGATGTTCCCACAGATTGTTTCGGAGAAATTTAAACTTGTAAATTTGTCTAAAGACTGAATCATCAAAGGCTTTGTCTATAGAATGAATTACAATTTTGAACTCTCTCGCAGTTAAAACATTACAAAGATGGGGTAACGCAGCAGATGATTTCAATGAGAGATAAAAATATTACCGGTTTTACGTACGTGAAGGTTCACCATATATGAGTCATCAAAATTCAAATTCATTCACCTATCCACTGTTAAAATTTTTATAATTTCAAATATTCTTGTTTTTCTTAACATAATGCTGATTTAACTTTGAAGTTATTACTTTTTGGAAGACAATCTTATCAATTTCTGTTGGATAATAATTATACTTTTTATGGACACAAATGTTGAAGAGAAATTTATAAATAATGGACTTGGTTAAATACTGAACATAAAAGTTTAGTAGAAAAATATAATAAACTAATAGATATTATTCTTCTTACTTGGGTTGATTCTTTTTTTATACAGTTTAAAAACCTATTATTATTTGTACTGTACATATGTAGATCATCAGTTGGTAGTTTACCATTGAGGTAAAAGAATGTGTGTAAAAACATACTTTACAGATGATTATATTTAACATACTTAAAATGGTAATTTACTTCATTTTATTTCATCTTAAACATTTCATTTCCTTTTCATTCAAATTATAATTTTACCAAATTTATGAACAAAAATCACCAGTGATTGTTACATGTTTGATGTATTATTTTTTTTTTGTTTCTTTCAGATTCTTCAAACAAGGAAGAAAGCGTGCAATCTGTTCAGACTCCGTACATTCTAGCGCTCGAAGACTACACACGAGTCAATTATCAAGAGAATCGGTTCGACGATATGATGAGCTTGTTGCCTGAGTTGCGGAGTTGCTCAAAAATGTTGTTACACAGTAAACTTATTTATATGCCTTACCTTTTGAATGCAATGGCAATGGCGAAGTCTTAAAGAGTGCTGCCAAGTCTTGGAGCATGAGGGCATAGCCGAGTCTTAGGGTGTTTAGTCTTGAAGTGTCTGTCTAAGTCTTGAAACATTGTCACAGCTTACAGGGTGAAGCCAATACTTAGAGGTTCTGGCTACCTCCTTGAAGTGTAATAATCTTAGAACATAGTCAAGTTCTACAAGCTTTCTAAGTCTTAAAAGGCACTAGGCAAACTAAATAGGGTGGGGCTGGGTCAAAACATGGAATGGTGGTCTAATCAATGAGGGCATAGCTAAGTCATGACTAATGAATATTTCCACAATTTGGAAAGGTCTCGCACATGGGCTGCCAACTACAACTATACTTACAAGTGTACTTGTGTTGCAGTTTGTGAGCTGGGTTAAAATTACATGAACATATATATACCAATATTCCAAAGATATTGTTAACATGATAATTTCATAATGATGATGGAAATATTTTAGGCATGGTATTTAAAGAGTTTTGTATGTCTTCTAAAACTGATGTTACTGTAATTTTTATTATGTATACAGAAGCTGGTATGGTGATTCTTTAGTAAATGTCCTTAAAGAAACCTCCAATGTCACCCCTCCCAAATAAGATATGAAAATATTTATAGAGTTGAAACTGGTTTTGTTTTCCTTTTTTTTTTTTTTTTTTTTTTTATCGATGATAGCTTTACCAAAAAGATTAATGTTAGAAGTTACATGTTATTGAAAATTTAAAATGTGTTTATGTAATTACAAAAAAAAAATTAGTATTACCTTGTTTAGTTCTTTTTTTTTTAATTGTTATCTTTGTGTCAGTTGGTTTTTATTATCAATTGAGATCCTTTTATGTAAATAAAGTATACCAATTGATTATTTTACCATTCAAGCCATGGGAAAAATTGGAAACAGTGTTTCTGTTGATAATTTGTGTAATTTGTATACAAAGTATTACAAAATCTCATAAGCAAGTGATTGTATATAATTATTAATTGTTATGAGATGAAACTATGTGTGTAAAACTAAGCAACTGATTTCTCGTCAGTCTAAACATGAAGAAATAATAGGAATTAATCCATATTTCTGATCATTTCATACTGATATGGAAGGATAAAAACAAATATTAATAAATATGTTCTGTAAAATATAATATTTAAAAAGTAAATCCATGTGATGTTAAAGTATGTCATACTTTTTCATAGATAACTACAGTATATGTTTGTTAGAAGCTTGATTATATTTTCCATTCTTATATTAGAAAATCTCTTTTTGTTTACACTATTTTTTCTGTTGGTATTGAATGGGTTTGATAGTAATTTAAGGAGACAAGCAGCTAATGGTTTCAATGAGTCTGATCCAATATGCAGCTTAAATAATCTGATAGCTATTATATCATGCAACTGTGTTTAGCAACTTTTTTTGGATTAACATCCAAAGACTAAAAAAACAGCTGATATTTTTATGAACAAAAAATTGCTGATTATCCTCCCCCATATTGTCCCCACCATTTGTAATTCATAAGTTTTAAGACAAAAGCAGCTAATTAAAAACAGCAAGCTTTATAAAAAATATTATACATACTGCAGCTGCTGATTATTGTACAGTGGATATTTAATGTCTAACCTTAACATTTTGTAGGACTGTCTTTTGGCCTCAGACTATATCTAAATGAGCCAATGAAGAGTGTAGCTCCTAGGCTGAGCTGCTTGCACCAACAAAATATGTAAAAAGTCAGAGACAGTCGCTAACATGTTTTGTTTCTGTCATTAATTCTGTTGAAATAATCTTTGACTGTCATAAAATTATGGCTATTGAATACTATTTGAGTTCTCTTATTTTTATGAGTACATATTTATTTATTACTATTAATTAATGTTAATTTAGTATAGATGATAAATCTTTACTTTAACAGAATTGGGGATAGTTACTATTGCTACAGACATCTGGGTTGAAATTGAGATGATTCTAAACAGAACTGTTGCAGCTGATAAAGAAATGTAGCGGTGATGTGAGTTTAACGTAAATGCCTTAAGGCCAAACTTTAAAAACAGTGTTTCTCATGTTTTCCTAAAACTTGTTTGAGGTCTGGCTCCTATTTTATTTTCCACAATTCCAAAGACCCAGAAAATCAAACAAAAATCACATAATACTTTTAAAGTCAAGAGTATAGTGTATAGATAGGCCTACGTGTGCCTTTCAAGGTCTAGATTATGATTATATGGTGGCCATCTTCATGAATAGAAAATACAGGGATCATCCTCATTCTCTTTTCATAAAACCTAGAAACATTTGTTTTCATTTATTTAAACATGAAAGAATGTGCAAGAGATCAGTCTGACTTTATGTATAGGAATTTAATGGGTGTGATATTTACTGTATGTTGAGACAATGATTAGTGATTATGTTTGTGTATCAGATTGTCTAGAAATTATACAGAGCACATTTTCAAAAATTACCTGTACATATTAATGTTGCACCAGAGTATAAATTTTTAGTATTTAATAACATTATCTTGTTATGTTATTGTTGTTTATTTTCGTAAGGTATGGTATTTTCATAATTGTATTACTATGGTATCTGTGTATCATTGATCTTGCTTCTGTAATTTATTTATCTATACTCGTTTCATGGTACCATATTTATTCTGTTGCACATTTATATGTTGACTGGGGGATACTTTGTCAAGTAATATCCCTGTCTTTTCTGAGTTAAGTATTGTTTTATTTTTATTTCCTTTGTATTTTGTTAAAGTTGATGAAGACTTGACACTTGAGGTTTTAAGCTAATGCACTCTGAGTTATTGTCCCAAAACAAACAAAAACTACAGATTCTTAAATAAAGTTTTTCCAGGTCAATTGCGTTACCAGGTTCACCTCTGTCCTAATATCATGCATACTTCAAATATTAAACTATTCATAAGAGACAAAGAATGCTCATGTAACAGATTTTATTACGATAACATTTATATATATATATATTTTATGTAGTCCTATAAACTTCCTGACTAATCCAAATTATTATTTGCTTATGGTTGCAAAGGCAAATTTGGAGACTTTGTCTGTCGCGTATATATGACCATAACTGTTTAAACATTAACTTTTGAAAGGATTCTGAACTGAACTATAAACCCTGGTTATTGGTAGTTCTGTGAATAGCTCTCTCTGAGTATCATGCTTGTAGATCGCTGTACTTTCAATGTCAATACGAAGCTTGTAATTACATAACTCTTGACTTTCATAAGGCTCTTCAGTTCTACCACAGATCATGGAGGTATACACAGATCTAGGATATGGTCCTTTTTTTTTTTAACTTCATTGCAAACCAAATCATTAGCAGTTGGTAGATTATACAGTATATGCTTTTCAGTGAGGTAATTGATCGCAAAAGGTGAAGGTTGCCTATTACATGGTATGAACTTTTTTCCATGTGGTTACAGTACTGGTTTTCCAATAGTCTATATGCCCTATATATTTTTTCCTCCACTGTTTGGGATACTATATAGGAAATGGTAAAGCTAGTAAGCTTAACTGTTAAGTATGCTTCATTGGTTCCCTTTGTTAGCTGTACTTTTCAGAAGTTAATTCACCTCTGTAGCAGGAAAGAAATAGAAATCCGAATGGCACTCCTAACTAATTCGCGCATTGTTCAAGTGGGTACCATAACCAGGGCACTGGCATTTGTAAGCCCATGTTGAAATTTAGTAAAAAGTTAAATCAAAAGTTGATCGTGTCCTACTTAACTGTTGCATCATGTAAAAGAACAACAGGAAGCCAGGTTGATTATTGGAGATGTTGGGGGTGGGGGTGATTTTGGATTCAAATACAGTATTAGATATAGAATGTTGATGAGTACTTCTTTATGAGTAAAAAATTGTCTGGTTTTGAATTTGAGACTCTTTGATTACCTTTTCAATACTGGAGCAACGACTACACCAATCCAGAATGCTCATGTCGAGGTTTTTTCCATATAGATAAGACAGTATTTTTTTCTCCAAAGTACTGTACAGTATTGCATAATTGGAAAATTAAATTATATTTAATGTCGTTTTTATATATAACTGTAATATAATCTGTTACATTTGGTTTATTTATTGTGTTGATAAATCAATAGAAAATATTGATGTACCATTTTAAGGGAAAATATAACTACAAAGAAACAGTAAAGTTGATAAAATGGATTTTTTTTGCTAAATTCAGTGGTAAGTTTCAGAAGCCTATGAAAGAAGGGGGAAGCATCCATCTCTTCTTAGTGCTTCATATATACTTTATCCAATTTTTGTTCTGTAGGTTAGTTGCCAGCCCACAGCTTAACAAAAGTACCTCATAAAAATGTTTTATGTGCAAAGAGAATGTCAGTAAAGTATGTGTCTGTATTGTGAGAATTTCGGTAGCTTTGATGATAGTATTCAAAATTAGCAGTTAATTCATTGTGTGAACATGTTGCAAAAAATAAAAAAGGTATAAAAACGAAAACATAAAGTTTGTTTTGGTTTGTAAATTGTTGATAACTTTGTTAATTTTAATTTTTTTTTTTTTTGCTACAAGAAAGTCTACTCGGGGAACTGCAAAACTGTTCGCTTTTGTGCACTGACTTTAGACACAGTGTGTGGGTCTCGACATCAGTGCTCCCATACATCAAATTGTCTTTCAAAAGAAACGAAAGTAATGTATTCCTTTGACCATAAAAATGCAAGCAACAAGTTACCACCAAACCTTCAGAAATAACACCTTTAAAATAAACTTTCACCTTTTAAATATATAATTTCAGGCGTATGATTTTTTGGCGTTATTTTAAGTTTCTTATTCTGTGAGATGCTGGTATATTTTCAAATCTTCACCACCACTTGATAAGCCAAAGCTTACAAATGGCTGCAGCGCAAGGCTGAAATTTCGGTATTGAGATATACTATAATCTCCTAATCTTACCAACTGTCCATTTCATGTGGTGGTCTCCAGATATCTCTCCCCTGCAAGGGCTGTGAAGTTTGTCCCTCTGAAATTAAGTCAGTTCTCTCAATCTGTCCCAAGTATGTTTTCTTCTGCATACACTAAAGACATCGTGCTATTTTAATTTGGATGTTTTCAATCTCTTTGGAAAGACTTTACCTAGGATTACAAACTCTGATGCACTATTAACTTTTGATATTCATCATAGGATACCGTTTGCATGCGGCAAACGTTTGCTTATTTGACAGGTCCTCCAGAATATCATCAGACTGTTGGCGGCAGCTGCAATTAACAACAGTATTCCACTACCGAAAAACGTTAATCATAAATTGGTTGCGTACATGAAACATAGAGCACCATTTTTAAGAAGCATCCTTTGCTGTCGATTTAATAAGAAGATAATTCATGATTCGCTTAGAATTTATTCATCACATAGTAATGTGATGATAAAAGAGGAGATCTTATTACTGGTTGTGAAACAGAGGTGACGATTTATGTTGGAAAACTCACTGTAATTTAACAGACAGGTCTAATTAGTTTATTTATTTATCTAACAACTGGCGTATCTTAAAACTTAAATGTGAGCATGATTTAGTTATTAAGACTGGAGAAAATTAGTTTTTCGTTTACAGAGAACAACCTTTTAAAAGATGAGAAAAAAGACGAACATAAAGAGAAAGTGCGAATGTCGAAGATAATGATGAGGATAATGACGATGCTTCCAATGACAAAGTTGTTGAAAGAAGAGAAAGATGAATCTACTACTTAGCCATTACCACACTAATTAATATTTATACCTCTTTATCTCAACGAATCAAACTTCAAGCCATGATTGATTGATATCCCTTTCGCTGCTGATCCAATTGCTTATCGAAGGACAATATTGCATTTCAGAATGAAATGTAATAATGTTCGGATGGCATAATAACATGCATGGGTGACATTAAAGATGATGAGAATATAGGCAGGTGCTACAAGTGTTCAATATTCAAAGTATTGTTTGGCTAATCTCGCCCTCGCTAGGGAATTGGCTTAACCTAGCAAAGTCATGACTTACTGGCTGTTAATGAGCAAATCTTAAAAGTTGTTGAACCTTATGATAAGTTCAATATACTTAAGCACAGATTTAAAATTACAGGGCATATTATAATGTTACAAGAAATACTGTAACCGTGTATTATATGAGGCCACTGCATAATATAAGAAAAATGCTTAAAATTGACCACAATCTCTTAACAAGTTTTAAGTTTCACTCCATTGTTATCGAAGTTTTAGCTACAGTATACTACTTCATTAAAAAAAAAAAAAACAAAAAAAAAAACAGATCATCAGATCATCATAGTATAGGCAGACTTAATAAATAATTTTTGAGAAAATATTTGTCCCCAATATTATTCGAAACCAAAATCTTCCGATACTGTTTGTCTACCATGAAAGCTAGGTAGTCTCGTAGATTTTCCTGGTCTGGATACTTACTTCCCTCAAGTTATTGCATATTATATGCAGTTTATCACTTATACGTTGATGCATTATGCTGTAAATACACAATACTTCAAAAGTTTGGCCCTGCGCAACACATAGAGGTCTATACTGTAATAATGCACATTATTTCTCCAAATAGCCCCTTTTGGTTTATTAAAAACAAAGTGTTATATTAACTCTATAAATAATAATCAGCAAAGGTTCGGCCTCGCTCGTCCAGAAAACAGGGGAGAAACAGCACAATTCATCGGGGAGAAAAAAAAATTATATGTATTTTCTATATATTAGTAGACTCTAAAATGATTAAATAAGCCATTGAAACCCCTAAATTGTTAAAATTTTCGGGGGCTTCTCCCCTGGACCACATTCGAAACATCTTAATCGAAGCTCTCTCTCTCCCTCTCTCGACTACAACTTCTAAAGCCAGGCTCTAGAGAGAAAAATGATATTTTGTACAACTGATTTTTCTGACACTATAGGGTGTTTGATTTGACGAGAAACTCGGAAAAGTTAATGAGATAGGCTTACAGATTTTTTCAATATTTAAAAACTGGGGGAGGGGCGTAACCACCCCATTTTCACTTCCTACCCCCAGTTTTTAAATATTCAAAAATCTATCTCATGACCCGTTCCCGATTGTGTTCCTTCTTGTGCCTTAAAAAAATCAGTTGTACAACATCGATGTTTCAAGAGCCTGGCTTTAAAATGGATAGAAATGGTTTCTATAGAAAAATCAAAATCCCGTGATCATTGTTGAGCAATCATAGAAAAACTTCGGAAACTCCCATACTAAAGGTACTAGACAATACCTTCCCCCAGAAAACTCACAGGCACTCACAAACTATAGAGGGCCTTTACACTTTTTTTTTATCTCTAGTACCGTATCCGTGGCCAGAGATGATGATGTGTTTGATTGCTTGTCATCTGTTCTCGCAACATAGTCTGATCATAACCTCCTAGATTTCTGATGACATAATTTTCACGCTTTGACACAAGTGAAGAGTAACAGGCCCAAGACCGCTGTACACAACGTGTCTTACTGAACTTTACTAATGATTTATTTTCTTCCTAAGTTTAATATCTACTTTATTGTCTGTATTCTAATTTCTTGTCTCCAGTTAAAAGAATATTGTCAATGTGCAGTTTTTATTGGTCACAATACTCTTTAGATTTTATCATGTTACCTATAACTTGTGCACAGGTCATTGGCCATTTGGATATGGAGTACGAGTACGATACCCTAGGGAGAGACACATTAACGGTGTGTATTTCGAATTAATGACTAACAAACTTCTTTCTTTTTAAATGTGGATTTTCTGCTTTAACAATGATTTATATTTTATTCAAAATTTAACTTTGAAATTGTTATTTAACTAACTTTTGGTATTTTCTGCTTATTTTAAATAATAATTGAAAAAAACGAATACAGGTAACCCATTGCAGAAAACGATAATAGGAGCCATCATATCCGAACTTTCTTTGGATTGTTATTTTATTAATATATTTTTTTGCGCGATTACCAGTCACGTGTTATTATTTGTTAGCAAGGCCTTACTGCCTTGCACAAGCCTACTAATGTTTTAACTATTACTAAAATGTTTTGATATTAAAACAATAAACAAAAACATTTTACATTGGCCTATACTGCGCAGTTCTTATTTTTTGCGAGATCCATAAACATCCAAATTAAATGTATAGGCCTACCACAAGGCCCTACTTCCAACAAGAAAAGTATATTACTTTATTAGGCCTGTATCATTTTTGTGAGAACGAGTGGCCATTTTAATATTCCGAAAATTAAAAATATATGATGCGTTGATAAACTTTTATCACTCGAGTCACTTTATGAACTGCCGACGTGAACTTCCATGAACGTGGCCTAGCTGAAGCGATAATGGGCTCCGAGTGAGTGCAAACTGTTTGCAGGGTTCATAATGTTTTCAGTACAGATGTACTGTCAATATAGGTTACTTAACATATACACTTTCGATACAAACACATTAAATATTTCCCATTGTACTAAGGTTTTTCACAGAGGACGTTGGCTTTTACATTAGTTATTGATTTTCGTTTTAATCGTTATTGTTGACGGCAGGCTACGTCATTCGATGAGCGAAATATCTCGTTTCTTTGAGGCCTAGATAGCACGGACCAGGCTTTATATATCATTACGTTTATAAACTGCACCAACGCTGCTTTTAACGGGTTTTTTTATTCTTTACTCAGATAGAGAATATATCCTAACTAACAATACTCTACATTTATATTTACTTATTTATTATTGGTATTATTGTTGGTTTGTGACGTAAGGGTTGTCTTTGAATTATTTTATACCCCTTTTATATTGTAGATATTTAACACTCACGCGTCATACTGCACAAAAGCTATGCAATAGGTGGGATGAATAAATATTTGATCTAATTTTACAAGACTAATTTATTAGGAATCTGCTTTTGAAATTGAAAAGAAAATGTTTTGATAAAGCGCGGGTGGGGGAGAAAGATGAAAGTAACATAAACATAATTTATTAAAAATATTAATTCACAATAAAGTTTTCTATAATAATAATAATAATAATAATAATAATAATAATAATAATTATTATTATTATTATTATAAAAATAATAATAATAATAATATTAATAATAATAATAATAATAATAATAATAATAATAATAATAAAACAATGATAATATTAGTTAACGTATGATAAGGATAATGGTAATGATGGTGATTAATAATAATAATAAAATAATAATGATGATGATATTAATAATATGATTATCATTTCTTTTAGCGATGCAATAAAGCACGTGTGTTTTAAACATTAAAAAATATGATATAAACAAATATTTTTTGTAGTAAGCCTATGGTACCCATTTCGCCTACTGACAATTCCCTGACCTAGTTATTACAGATGGCTGTCATATTTAATTCAATAAGAACAACGCAAATAATGAATGAATAAAGCACGTGTATTTTAAACATTAAAAAATATGATATAAAAAAATATTTTTGTAGTAGGCCTATGGTACCCATTTCGCTTACTGACAATTCCCTGACCTAGTTATTGGAGATGGCTGTCATATTTAATATTTTTTATAAGAACAACGCAAATAAAGGTGTTTTATCTGGGAACAGTTCCCTGGTATTATATATGAAAAGACTGCAATAAATGATGAGCCAGCATAATGTGAGATCATTTACATAATCTCATTACAGGTTATGTCCTAGCAAAAATGTTCAACAAGAAACTGGGCCAATGTATTTTCGATCAGCCAATCAGAACGTCGGATTCATCCAATTGTAGGTCACAGCCAAATAACGACCTTGGATTCCTGTTTTCATACCAGGAGTGAGGTATTTTCCCTGTAAAATACTAACTATGACAGTACACGAAATTATCATAGCATCTTTCATAAACATTACACATCATATTTGATTAAATAAACTAATCAATAAAGTAAACAATTGAATAACGTGGTAACCTTTGCTTTTTTTCCAGGCCATCCATTTCCTTTTGTTTTGTACGCTTTCAGTTTCACAGAAATTCTAACGACTATATGGATTAGGAGAAGTGCAGACGGATTACATCGGACCCTGCTATCTCGATTTCAACCAACGGCTAATCTTTTAATCTTATTTTTTCTTCACACCTTTGCTATGGATTCGTTTAAAATAGAACGCCTGCTCTCGAGAATTCACCACCGACATACCAACGTTCTACATTGATCTAACCAACATATGTATAAAATGTATCTATTTAATAGGCCTGGAGTAGACATCTCGATCAATATCTACCATATATCAAAATAGTTTTTATTTGTGTTTGAGACAACTATATAATATAGTATATAGTTTATATTTTGTCTCAGTTTGTTCGCTGTCCGAGTTTTTTATTTTTTATGCAATATATTTGATTGAGCATTTTAGTAAAATTATTCGTATTATTGATTAACATTTAATATTTATTATAGTACAGTATTATTATTATTATTATGATATAGCTATTACTATTATTATTATTATTATAAATATTATTATTATTATTATCATTATTATCATTATTATTATTATTATTATTATTATTATTATTATTATTAGTAGTAGTAGTAGTAGTAATAAAATCAGTATTATACAAAGAGAGAGAAAAAGAAAACTGTTATGTTCAATTGTATGACTATGTAAAGGTCATGATAGGCCTACTCATTGAGTAAGAGCGCTATATAAATGATTATCATGATCATCTTCATCGGCGTCACCGTCGTCATCATCATCATCATCATCATCACCATCATCATCATCATCATCATCATCATCATCATCATCATCATCATTATCATTATTATTATTTATTATTATTATTATTTATTATTATTATTGTTAATATTCCTGATTAAATTCGTAAATTCATCATAGGCTAGTACTGTATATGTACTGCTCATAGCTTATTAACACCCACACACATAACGCCTACAGACTACCAATAACAAATATTCTTAGAAATGACAAAAATACCATTATTTAAATTTTCCCTACAGCCTCTATACTTGGTTCCTTTTTATTGTTATTAAGTTCAGCGTCATTCCTGTTCCGTATTTTTTTTTAAATTCTTTATAGGAAGACAATGGACGGTGAATTGGAATTTGATAGAATGACAGTTATAAAGGCATATGAGGCACGTTTGTCCAGTGTTTGACCCAGAAAATAGAAATATGCCGTCAGGGCATAACAAGTCAGATAGGGGTCCGAACCAACGGGTAAACTAAGTCCTGTGAGGGCCCCGGAAAGATACTGGAGAAGGTCGTGGGGAGAGTTATGATTTCGGATGATACAAATTTTGCTTTAATTACCATCACAATAACTTGGATGGTTGAATTTACAAATTTATATTTTAATATACTCCTACTCCCCTTCTGCTATCGCCGCCACTGCTGACACTTTCCCCACTGATTATCATGGTCTATAATAGTGGAACACCATGAGCCTGCATTGACTAAAGCCAGGGAGGACCTTATGGGACTCTGGTATACAAATTCGCATTTTTTGCCAGGACCATGAGTCAAAAGCCGGAGCAGGGTTCTTAAAATAGGCCTATATAAGCAGAACCTGTAAAAAAAACATCTAAATACGTCATAAACGACAAAAACACCGAAGCGGACAGGGACCTAGTAGGGTCCGATAAAGCCTTTAGCCACTCGATTTTATTTTTCAAAAACGTCACCGACCACTGCAGTTTTAAATGCTCTAGACCCCGGAGAGTTGCAACAGGGGGACACTGAGCAGATATTTTAGTACATTAACCTTTCTTTTGACCTGCAAAAGTGCAATTTTCGTTACTAAATTATATAGGCCTACGTATTCAACTTCCTCAGTTTTAGAATTCTGTAGCAGTTTAGGCCTAGCAAAGAGACAGAAGGACTTTAGAATATACTTGTAGGGAAAAAAGCTGTCCAGCACGGGATTCAACAGTCAATACAATTCAATTCAAATTCAAATTCATCTTTATTGCAATCATACTATAATAGATTGGATATTACAATAGTTGTCAAAACAATAAAATACATTCATATATAAAACCAGATCATGTACATTCAAATTAGTCAGATAGGTACATTACATAAAAATAGATATAAAAATGTAGAACAAAAACGAATGATTATGTATAGTTAATCCCCGGCAAAATTAACGGGAGATTGGCCTGTACGAAGTGGGGGAGCTTAATCCTTCACATTGGCACTGCCAGTAAATAGATGGATTTACAGATATAAATGCTCGGCGTCTTTTCAAAAGAATCATCATCAGTAATAACTACGAAGACCGACGATCAAGTTTCACAGCCTACAGCCTTTGTCGACATTTGGCAGTCAAACACTATGTTGATAATTACATCAAATTATCATACTCTATTTTTCTAGGTTATATACTAATATTAATAAGTATAAACAAAGTTACTGCTAATAAAGATGAAACCGAACAGGGATGAATAATAATAATAATAATAATAATAATAATAATAATAATAATAATATTAATAATAATAACACATCTAGATGTGTATAAGAGACAGATATATATACAGTATATACTATTCTGATACAGTAATATTAGGTATAAATGACAGTAATAATAACATATTGATTGTTATTTTTATCTATGATACCGGTATTAAATAAATAATACATGTCTTGTTTAATCTCCTATTATTAGTTAATCTCATTATATTTGGGTTAATTGTTAATAATCACACATAATATGCATCTATTCCTATGAAACAAAACAATTACTGGTTCCTGTCGGTTGTGTTTGGCTATGACCTTTTGGTCGTTGACTCTTTACCTTATGGGTTACCCGATATCCCCATAGGAATGAAACAGCTATAAAATATTGAATCAAATCTCGCAATATATTTAGTAAGTTGATCGTTACAAACGAGAATATCTAATCCAAGATGGGATTTTAAATCATATTTTAATTGCACATTGAACTTTCCTGACACTGATATTTATTGGAAAGTGAGGGCCACTGAAGAAATGATCAAAGTGGGAAGGGTCAACTGTGCCGTTCGTAAGGAAACGAATGTTGTTCTCACTTAAGCTATACTCAGGTCAGTTATCAGGCGCCATGGCTTGAGCAAACCCCTTCCTAGAAATCCTTTTCGATTAAAGTGAGCCCCCTTTTTCCGACGATAGAATTCCCCATTTCTTATATAAATTAATGGTAGAAAATTTTCAATAAAAAAAAAGTTATTAAATAATGTTTGTGCTTTGTTTACAACGTGGCTCATTGTGTAGACAGATTTCTTCTAATCTGAGTCGGAACCCCACCGCGGCCTTTGACTGCCATAGGACAAGTAACGATTCGTTAGAGTCAGAAGGAGATCAACGAGGCAGTATTTAACCCTGCCCCCGTGGCACCGTCACTGCCCGTGACCCATGTGCAAGCACTTTTCCAATCGGTTGAGCCTACTTGAGAATTTGTTCCTATTCGAGCACTGAGAGTAGACCGTATCATTATACTGAAACAGATAAAATAATAAATATATAAAATACAAATATATATATATATTATATATATATATATATATATATAATTTACAATCAATATATATACCTGTCTCTTATACACATCTCTATAATAGATTGGATATTACAATAGTTGTCAAAACAATAAAATACATTCATATATAAAACCAGATCATGTACATTCAAATTAGTCAGATACTCTTAATGGTTACTGGTATGTTTTGCTTAAAATGTTTTCATAATTGTCAATTAAAGAATGTATAGGCCTATGAAGAAACATGTCAAACTCTATAGTTTACTATATTTTCGGTTAAATTATAAATAAATTTATCGATACAAACAACTGGTTCAAACAAGCAAAATTCAAGAATTCCCTTACATTACAGGCAAAACAAGTGCGAACTAGACTTTCATAAATATTGATAAGATAAAAACAACTTTAAGGGAACCAAAATACATTAAAAATTCGATCTAATTTGCTGGATTTAAAACGACAAAAAGAATAATGCATGTTATATAGGATTTGTCTCCTTTATAAAAACAACTCTTAAGAGACTGTACCGGTAGGTCTACATATCTTTTTCTATGTAAGAGAAAACAAAAATACTGATTAAGACTTACACTGAAATCATTTTTCATTTTATAAATGTTTTCTCATGATACAAACATAATTTATTTCTCGATGACCTCTCCGATAGTGAACAACTGTCAACAATGTTTCACATATAAACAATAAAAATACAATACAGTAAGGTAAAGTAAAGTTAGTCCCGTATTCATTATTGAACGACTGTTAGCCCATCGTATTAAGGCTTCACATTGTGTGGATAGGGCCGCCTTCTTCCTTCCCAGCTGAACCATTTATACTCCTGGTTGGAGAGAGAGACAAACATAGGTAAAGATATACGGATTTTGTGTGCTTAGATGCCTAATTTAAACGGATAAAAACATATATCGAGAAATCTTTGGACAATGCAGCCCCATCCTCTGCACTACTGTAGTGCAAGGTTTACGTCTACTTGTATCTGAAGATTTAGTTTTATGGAAAAATGTTATTCTTTAAATTGTTAGTAGTTTAATATTAAGTAATTTTTATGTTACTATTTAGCTTACATTATGTGATCCACAGAAGTGATTCCAATTATTATTATTATTATTATTATTATTATTAGGCCTATTATTATTAGGCCTATTATTATTAGGCCTATTATTATTATTATTATACAACATGAATGTTGATTATATCTTGATTTAAACTATATTATAGACGAAGAATTAGAATTAATTAAGATTATTATTTAACGTATATGGTAATATAATTATGCTAATATTAATCAAGGCCTATGGTGGAGGTAGTATTCATCGTGATGATGATGATGATGATAATGATGATTTAAACGATGATACTAATTATGTTCATAATGATGGTTTTTTTTAATTATGAAGGCTGGAGGCAAAATGCGGAGCCTGAGCTGGCATAGAGGCCTAGGTGCAATACCGTATACATTTCAATCATTCTGTATACTGGATGGCTATGTTACATTTTTCTTTGAGTTTGAAAGAGGATAGGCCCATTAAATGATTTCAGAAATATGATATCGGCAAAATATCTTCATAAAATATGTCATGTATAAATATATTGCTACAACCAAAAGGTGCACTGACTATGTTCAAATAAATTTAGTAAAACAAAAATGACTCCAAATGGAGAAAGTGAGGCCATATTACTCAACGTTTCGACTTTATTTAGTCATCATAACATATTTACAAACTCACTTTTGTTTTGTTTTGTTTGAAAATATGTTATTCCTGATGATGACTAAATAAAGTCGAAACGTTGAGTAATATGGCTTCACTTTCTTTTTTGAGTCACTTTTGTTTTATTATATTGCTACAAGGAGATGGGAATATAAATTGGGCGAAAGGGTCACACGCAGCTCCCGCTCCCTTTCCCATTGTTATATTCTCAAGGTATTTCGTACAGGTAATCTACCTGTTCCATTTGTTGCCTGCAGAACTGTATTTAAAGCATAGAGATATAATTTAATAAAAGCTTTGCCTGTGAAGTCAGCCCAGGTTTCCATTTTACTTTCCCCAATATAGCACCAACATCAGCGGAAAAAAAATATTATCAGGACGTAAGCCTAAGATTATCGGAAAGCAGCACTCGGTTGTTTAAATGTATTCTCTGTTGAGGGTAGGCCGGGGGGGGGGGTAGGCCTAGGCCTAATTACATTACATTTTTCATTTCATATTCAACATTTATTTGACCAGTTGTAAATAAGTAAAAGTTACTGATACATAAAATGGTCAAGAGATGACTCAGAAACTCTTGAGTACGCCATTGTCTTCCCTCTTCAAAAAGACAGTAAATACAACATTAATAGGCCTATGATCAGAAAATAACATACTCTTCTTGTCTTCGTATAAATAATATAAACATAATGTTTCTTCTCTGATTATTTACATGTGACACTGAGAAGACATACAAATTATTTTAAAAAAACAACTGAGATATAAATCTATTTCATAAAAATATATTAAGAATTGGCGTCGGTGTTCTGAAAGGCTGAAGACATAGTCAAGTTCTAGATGTGTTTGAATCCTCATATAAGCAGCCTCGAAGGCAAACCACCCTGGCGACAGTCCCATATCATAAAGGTGTCTTCAAAATTCAATTTTGAGAATGGGAAGTAATCCATATTAATGAAGGAGGCTAAACGATATCAGTCAGTATACAGCAAAATATATTATCACGAATGACCTTGGAGATATAGCGACTTCTGTGATAAGCTAAAAACCTGAACAAATTGTTGAATTGATTGTAACATTTAAAGACACACTGTCCAAAAAATTGGGAAATACCTAACAAATTTAATTTGAATTTTCACTAATTCAAAAAGATCAAAGTTATTAACTTCCAACCAGAAATAGATCGAAAAAATAGTTAACACTGATATACAGACATTTTACTACAAAAAAGGTTCTATGGAAAAGAGTACAGTAAAAATATATAATTTAACTGTCTTGATGGTGATTTTTTCTCTTTCAAATTGTTAGACTCAATAACATACATAGGCCTAAATATACAAATTAGATAATTTTTAATTTTCTAGGTCATGACGGAGAATAGGCTTCCTCTTTAGTTCATTTATTGATCGCTTTCATTTAAAGCATTCTTACCAATATTAGGCCTACAGTTCATATTCCGTGAATAGATCCCTAAATTGTTAGTGTTTTTGTAAAGAAAGGACTGTAAAGAAGAGAAAACAATGTATATTTTCTGTATATCACTGAAAGTTAATAAATATTTGATCTTCAATCTGAGGCGTTTAAATATCCATTTGCAATTTAGAATTTAGAGGTCGAAATTACAAAATTATCGCTGGTAAATTGCATCGTTGAACATTACGGTCTAATTCCAGTGTTTTTTTGGGGTTTTTTTTCGTTTTTTTTAAAAATCTAAACGCCATAACTTTTAAATAGACTTCTCGATGTCTAATATTTGTATTAATACGGCGAGATGATTACATACGTACTTTAAAAACTTATCTGAATTCAATAAAAATCTAATCAGATTATAATAGGTTATTACTTGGAGGCTGATGCTTCTATAGCTTATCCTCACACTAGCTTTATTATAATATTAAGAATACGACATTCTGTATGGGATCATATGCCCCTATTCATGAATCATAATTCAGACTATCCCATAATGAGTGTAGGTATACCAATCTAATGATTCTCTTTTGTTCTTCCTTCAATTTAGAAGCTGGAGCAAATAAGTTTTATAGACAGTAAACCTATTAATTAATGGAATTCATGGAGTGTTGTAAATGCTTCCGTATGTTATGTTACACCTCAGAATAGGTTTATCAAGATAGCACATTATACGCGCACCTGATTACTGTTATTAATATTATTGTTAATATCATTTTTATTATTATTTTATCGCAACACATAAAGTGCGTTGGTTGAATTTATTTTCATTATTTATTTAATGTCAATTGCAACATACGCCAATATCAAGGCTGCAACACAGTTTACAGGATTTCGTATAATTCAATTTCTGAAATAAAATTTCAATATATTAAGGGAGTAAGTAATTTTTCTTTAAAGTTAAAACATATAAAGACTGACGTCTGATCTCCATCTATTCTTTAGCTTATTGAAAATCAGAATTTTTTTATTGTTGTTATAAAACATTTTATTTTATTTTATTTATTTCCAGGCGCAAACAATAAAAACATACAGTAATTTGAAAACATGAAACACTTGAAACATGAAACATAAAATAAAAGTAACATCAAAATAGCACATGAGGATTGCTTTAAGTGACTTAAATCACTGTCTTAAAAAGCGCTTCAATAGGACAATTGCACCAACCATTACAACAAACAGAAATTAAGAGTTTTAATAAAGAAACATAAAAAAATAAATCAATATTGCATATTACAATTATAATATTAATTTATCAATATAGTTTTGCAAGGAAATATTGGAATTAATATGAAAAGATTAATAGAAAAAGCACAGCAAATATTTACAATTAGATTATAACATATTCATATTACAATTAGTGTGTTTAGATTTAAAATTATCGAATGTGCATTTCATTTACTCAATAGGGATACATTAAAATTTGATTAAACATTGGATTAAACATAAGAAAATGACAGCCTAAAAGTACGGTACACTAAATAGCTGAAGAGATAGGGCAAACACATAGCAGCCAATTGGATGTTTAATTTCAACAGGTACAGGAAATTTAATTAAAATTAAAAAATTAAAAATTAAATATATGGGCTTAATAATGCAATTCTAACTTTATTCTTTGGCCTTTACTTTTGTCTACAATGCGCATGAATTAGCATTGTTTTACTACATTTAACTTGCTTTTTTAAAGGTAAGTCTTGTTTTGCATTTATCCTATACTACAGTTCCTTCTGTGTTTATTTTAATTACGGAAAAATGCAATTTGTGATAGTGGATGCCGGCTATGTCGGACGTTCCTGTAACTTTTATAATGCGACTGGTTGCTATATATTTTTTCTATTTGTTTTATTGAATATAGGCCTACCAATAATAATAAAAATATAAATATTGACTTTTGACATTCAGTCAGATCAGAGGTGAGTCAGAGTACGATTTTACTTTCAGCATGATTTGCTAAAGTTTACTTAGTGTTAGCGTAAGGCATTGCACGGATACGGTACACATCAATAAAATGAATAGCCTTACATAGCTTATAGATTAATAAAGTCAAATTAATTGACGGATAGTTAAAAAACGTTGGGGTGATCTGCGACCGAAAGCATGAATATATGAATATTGGTATGTAAAATGCTAAATTATTGTATGTATGCCTAACCCATGCACATGCCAGTTTGCTTGTCGCCTGAGACAACTATCGTACGTTATATAGTTGTTGTCAATCGTAAGTCGAGCGTACCTATGTAACACGTGCGTTGCTAGGACAACACTTTTATGAGAAAAGCGCACCTGGCCCTGTTCATCATTTTGGTCAGTTGTTAATTCGTAAAAGGACCCTATTTAAAAGCACTACCATTAAAAACCACCCCAATACCTGTTAGAATTCAGCAAATCCCCCTCTTTCGGCACTGATTTTGTATTACAAGGCACCCCTCACGCACACCCCCTCCCTCCTCTAAAAAAAAGTTTACCTACATTGATGTGCAATTTCGTTTTCACTCCCAATTACCGGTGGTGTACCGTCGTCAGGGTTTTGTTTGATTTTGGGATTTAACCCCAGTCTGGCTCCGATTTAGGAGACACTGTTTAGCCCAATAGAAGTTAGGTCAACACCCTCTTCATGATGATTGTCTAAGATGGGATGCCTAAAATTCCCGGGTGAACATACAGTTTAATATACAAAATCCACAATCTATTTCATTGGTGCTATATTGTTGAAAGGTAGGTTGAATTTGAAAGTGATTGTATTCAATTACTGAGAACTTGTACCTATTTCATTACTAACTAATATCTAACTACATATACCCTCACGGATTTTGTCGGTTCGCTTTTATTAACTCAATTTCTCCTTAAATCAAAATATCCCCGCTGATACTATTAATATAGCGAGCCTCATCATTTCGTTAGTATAATTTGTATTTGATGGATTGGTAATAGTTCGGTCTTGTCGATTCGTTTGAGTTTACAGTACGAGTTGTTCTTTATTTAAACATTGGATATCAATCTATATACGACATATTGTATGTCTACCTGCTAAATATTTATTTAATTGTATTTACGACAAACTTATCAAGACATCATGCTTATCCAATCGAATGTCAACAAAGACAACACAATGGTCTACAATAATACAATTTAACATTAAAGTAGGCCTACTGTCTGTCATGAGAAAAACCATATTTCAAAATTCAATTCCATATCAATTGTTATATGTACGTAAGTTATTAACATACAATTAACAATAATTTTAATAAGAAAAAATACAACTCGTCGTTGGATTGGATTGGATTTATTCGGTGTAAACACCAAGAATAGCCCACGAAAGTCTAGAAGAAGACTTATTTCCAGTGGGGTCCTTCCGGTGGTGATTGGGCAGTAGTACATCGGGAGACAATCCCCTACTCTTTTCCGAAGAGTGTACTGCGTTCCTTAACGTGCAAATGGGCCATAAATGCACACGGGACCAACGGCTTAAACGCCATTGTAACTTGTATTTCAGTCCTCCAGCTGAAACACAAGGAGAGGCAGCGATGGGAATTGAACCGGGGACCTAGAGATCTCCACGGTTTAGCGCACACACAGTGGCTACCACCAGATTAGCCGACTGAGCTAAGCTGCTCTCATTGAAGGACAGTTAAGCAATCAATTAAAAGTTTTAATAATACATTTTTGTAAATTAGTGAAAACTTAAAACAAAAATATGTTTCTCTTTTGGAGGTTAATAACTTATTCGAACCATTTAAATGTGTATTCAAATTTTTATTGAAATTTTATTTTTTTCGAATATAGACAGTGTATGTTTCATCTAGCAGTTTAACACGAATATATTTTACCAAATATTGTTATGGTGAAATATATTATGTTAAAAATAAAGCACCCTAATAGGTTATTTAAAAGTTGAATGCTTCTATTGGTAATAATCACCTATGATATTGATTTTGTAAGTATAATTGTTTTTAGAAATAGACAGAGCAATAACACAATGGCCTCAGCTACACAGAGTGAATGGGGAAGTGGTGTGAGAACCGTGGTTGTATGGTCCTCAGAATACCGGGTCCATCTCAAGCATTTTTGGAGCCAGTTGGAGCTTGCCTTAGATGCTTTAGGTGCTTGCCTTACAAATCCGAGAGTCCTGGGTTAAATTCCCGTCAGTGGTACATGGTTTTCTTCTCTCGACCAAATATAACTTAACTCCATGAGCTTCATAATTAGTCTAGTTTATGTAGAGCACTTTTGTCTGAATGTTTGTTGTGAGAGATTGCTCTTATGAGTTGGATACCGGTAGTGATTAAGTTTGCTACTGGCCTAAAAAAAAAAAATTGGCCTATGAATCCGAGAGTGTTGGGTTCATTTCTCGGCAATGGTACCGGTACATGGTTTTTTCTCGACCAAATATAACTTCACTCTATGAGCTTCATAATTAGTCTAGTTTATGTAGAACACTTTTGTCTGAATTCATTTGTGAGAGATTGCCCCTATGAGTTGGATAGTGATTAAGTTCGCTATTGGCCTAAAAAAAAAAAAAAAAAAAAAAAAGAAAAAGAAAAAGAAAGAAAGTAGGTCTAAATCATTAAGGTAAGATTTAAATTGATCATGTACAAGAATTACATTGTTCATAGATTTTCCATCAGTTACAGGTAAAACAAAACCAATTTAACATGATTTTTTATAGAAATTTACTACGAAAATTCTTATATTGGCTTATGGCAGAATAATTTGGTTTAAGAGAATATTGTGATTTTATATTTATTTACGTCGCAGTTTTAAACACTATCCTGGGAACCCTATTCCCCACCCAAGTTCATCTTATGAAAAAACATAATGCATTCAACCGCGATTAAAACATCAATTAGGGCCAGGCTCCTGGGCATATTTCGAGAATGATCGGATAGTTCACTTGTTCCACCTTCACAAAGCGATGCTTAGGCCTAGTTAAAAAACACCCCTAGATCTAGCCCCTAATGAATATTGTTAATTAAGACCAGGGCAAGTATGCTTTATGAATATCCATTATCCACTATACTGCAGAAGACTATATGACTGTAAGTGTAAATAGTAACATGCGTGATTATAGTACTGTATCCACATAACGCCTCCGGAATTTTACTAAGTGTATTGGAATTTAGTTTGATGTCTAAATAGATAAATGCAATTATTTATGCAGTTTGTAAATTTGTTGGCTTACCGTACTAATCTTAATGATGTTGAATAAGTCTGTTGATATTGTTTATGTAATTATTCCTTATCTTTGCAGATTGTTTAATGTAAACATAAGTGATCAGTCAATGATTACTTTGAAGGGTCAGTTCGACAAAATTATCAAATTGTAGAGTAAGGTCGGAAGGTCAAGTGCAGGTTTATTATTGTTGGTGAAGCGATAATCCATGGCAAGAAAACGTAAAAATATAAAACGAATGTAAATAAAGTTCTTGGTTGGCAGGCCTAAATAAAACAGTGATGCATGCGCATTTAGTGTTACTGTTGCATTTAAACAGATGGGATCTCCAAAGAGATGGGCCTTTTAAAATTATTAAATAGTGGTACAATATCAAGTTAAACTAACGAATATTGGCAGTACAAAGCAGTTGCAAAACTAAATTTTCAGAAGAAATAAAATTGTCATAAGTATTTCTGAAGAGAACTCCTTATACACATCACCAATGAGATAGAAAACCCGATTTAATTTGAATTCATTTTGGCAAAATATCAAAAACCAGATGCGAGAAAGCGTTATTATTATTCATTACAATATGATTTAATATTCTTTAAATATGAACAAAAACGAAAAGTATTATTCTTGATACTAGTCTGGCCTAGCGTCGTAAGAGCCGCTTTAGTAGGGTTTGCGATGAGACACAATGTCTGTTTAATAACACAGGACTGATAGAAGCAATTAATGGGATTTCTATTGATGAGCTTGAGAATTAATGCATGATAATTTAGGAAATAATAAAGAAACCAACGATAGTGTCTCGGTCGTTAACAATAACATATACAATGCCTCGAAGCAGTACTTAGTCTGGGTTTTCTAACTATGTGCTAGTTGTACTTAATTTGCAACCCTACACTTCTTTTAAGAAAGTTATTTATCAACTTTCTTTCACTTGGTTATTTTTTCGTTCCTTCATTCATTCATTCATTCATTTTCTTTCTGTCTCCCACTCACTCCTTCTTTTTACATTTCCTCTTTTATTTATTGTTTATATATTAATTAATTAATTCTTATTCCGTTTGATAAAGGAATCAAGGTTTATACGCATTACATGGTGATATGGTCTGTGATTAAAGTTATGATGGCTTTACATCAATAGTGTAACATACAATACCTCTGTTTAAATTATAAAAAAAAAAAAGAATTAAATATAAATTAAGATAGGTTTAAGCCCCTATAAATAAAAACTTTATTAGTTTAGATATGTTTAAGCCCCTATAAATAAAAACTTTATTAGTTTAGATAGGTTTAAGCCCCTATAAATAAAAACTTTATTAGTTTATCACCCTATCTAGGCTGGAAAAGTGATAAGGGAGGGAGGCTTTTTATTTCCATATTTTATTTTACTTAATGCAAATAACACCCTTGGATTGTTTGCTGGTGCTTTTATGGGTGATAAGCGGTGAGGGTGATAAGCAAATCATTTTTTTATCAGGCCTAAACTGTGGGATATGATCAGTGATGATTATTTTAACACTAAGGTCATTTGAAGTAAATGTTGATGTGTTATTATGTTTATATTTGTTGCACATGGTTTTTGATTATGAATGTTTACATTTTTAAAATGCATAGGACTAAGGTGGTATTGAGATGACTTGCGATGTCAACATCACCAACTCCACCAACATCATCATGAACAATATAATAATCATCATCACCACAAATATAATAACGTTCACCTACACTGACACATAACAATCAATGTCAATATAACCATCATCTTCATCATCATCAAAAACGATGACTCAAGAAAAACATGAGACAACATCAATTATCTTGATTAGTAGAAGTATCAACTACTTTATTATTTTTATTTATTTATTTATTGTGAACAACAACACAGCTATCCTCTCCTGTCTAACACTGCCTAGAGACCGCCAACAACTGAAACCAAATCAGATGGCTTTGTCACACGTGAAGTATATTTAACTACTGTTTATGACCAAGCTTGATAGAGAACCAAAGTAAAATATAGGTTGATTAAATATTGCAGCGGGTGGACCAATCAAAATTCACTATACATATTTCTTTCGACGTCCTTTGTTTTTAACTCATTAACATTCTAATCGATAATCTCTTGAGTAAAAATTAACATTCCATAGTATATTCTCAACTCACGAATTTAATAAAACATTGCAATTTGATCAGGTGGAACAGAATGGATCAAACCATTAATTTTATCTTATCTCAACAAGCAAAAAACTAACTACACAACCATAAAGACCACCCTCTATGGTTTGATGCAGCCATGGTCATTCTAGTTGGGAGGATCAATTCCATGCAACTCTTTAATCTGTGCTTTCTTTTCCTAGTGTATTGGAAATCAACGGCAAGATGCACAAGCAAAAAATACGCTGTGATGCTGTGGGCTTAGCGATAATCAAGCACAAATAGGCAATAATTGCTATTAATGATAATACTTTTTTCTATTGACCAGAAACATGCAACTTTTATATGCAGTATGCACTAATAACTTTCAGTCTCTCTTGTTAGATTTTCAAACAAAAATAAAAAAACAGGTGAATAAGATGTATTCCAGACAATAATACTATTACTTCGTATGCCAGTATTATGGGACAAAATACAAACATATGCGTTGACAGTTTGTCTCATTTGCACAAAGAGTCTGTCGGTGCGATCTATACAATTATATAGTCATAAACATAGACAAGTGAATGAAAAAAATAAACCACCCCCAGTACAAATGAACAAACAATAGCAAATGGCAAACACACTCTTGTAATTGAACACACACAGAGTTTTTGAATAATGATATATGCATCATACAAAGACATTATATTTAAATATATGTATGTTGTATACCATCAATTTCGGGAAATCTCTTTAATAGAAATTAATGTCCAAACAGTTAAATTTTGGGCCACAGCTTATAAATTTTTCATAATAAAATTGGTAATATTAATTAAGATTGATTGCTCGTTAAAGAATATCCGTGTTCTTAGAGCTGATGTTTCACATTTAAAACCATAATTATTAAATAATTTCAATGGTCATCATAGAATTTACATATTCTTTTTTTAGAGTTGATGTATCATCTTTAAACTGTAATTAGTAAATAATATTGAATTCTCATCACATCACAAAATACCATGTTCACTCCATAACCGACATTTGCATACGATAGAAGATAGATAGAACATAGGATGGAAGGTGTCTGTTTACAAGTGCTTATACGATGTTCGTTTCCTATTTCACTTGGAGGCCAATGACATGAAACAGATTATCAAGAGCAACCAGCCCATTTTCGAAGACATTATACGTTAATTAATAGCTACACAAAACATGAGCTGCCAAGAATAAAAAAAGAATTTCTATTAAACGTGGTGTTATCGTTCCAGTTTCCAACAAGAGATGAACTGATTGGCTATATATAGAGAACATCTGTACAACAGATAGCTGCCGATTAGCCACTTTGTTAAAATTTCTTTATTTTATTAGAAATTGCCTGTTCACTAATAATGGTAGTACGGTAATACTAGTAACACAAAGTTGACCAATCTTCATAGGTTTTTTTTTGCACTATATCCCAGAAAATACAAAGCTGAATAACAACATAACAACAGTTGTCCTTCGATGAGTTATCCGGTTGTTTAATTTTCATCACTAGCCAGTTTACTATCCCATAGTAGATCCAACTATTATTGTCTTCGTTCGCTTTCACCGTGTTTCCAAGGCTAGGCCATGGGTGTGAGCGTTGAATATGCTGACTAGCGATTGTAGTTTGTTAGTGGAACCAGCTCCGTTGGCCACGTTGCACGCACATCACAAGATACCGCTGACTTGTGTCCAAGCAGCAACTCCACTTCATTCCTGTAGTTAAGGTACAGCATGTGGTAGAAGGTACGAAGAAATCCGAAAGCTCTCATCCGAGCCTGCTCTCCAATGTCACTCACGTGTCGTGGTGATGTTGTTTTTGTTGTTGTTGCCGTAGTAACATCTCCAACGGCGATGGTTCTGATGAAGAACCGATTGGGCTTGACCAAATTGACTATTAATGATGTAAAAAAGAAGAAATTTGATTTGAATATTTAAATAATAATCAGAATATATAATTAGCATACAAATTTATAACACAAATTAATGCAATAAAATAACTATGTAAATATAATTGTCATAATTTACCAACTGATTAACCTAATTTAGATGCCTTGACTTTACATCAACTATCACCTTTATCCACAGTTGATCTCATCCCATTGTATGTTATCAACATCATCCTATTCTATGCTATCCCATCTCCATTACTATCCTTATCCCATTAACTTGACCATCCTCATGCCATCACCAAATCTACTGCATAGCCATCCTCATCTGAAATTCCATTGTCTTTACTATCCTCATCCTCACCCCCATCACATACTAACCAATTCTAGCCTCGTCCTAATCATGATTCTCATTATCCACCTCAAACATTATCCACCACCACCTCCAACCCAAACTTCATTCAAATCCCCATCTCCATCCTAATTCCATCCACATCTCAACCTCATCGTCATTACAACAACCACACTCATCGTCATAATTATCAACAAATACGCTGCATTAGTTTAGTAAAACACTACACATTGTAGTCCTGTTGTACATCGATCTATTTATTATACATTCAATATCAACATACATTTTTATATAACCTTAAAGGATAAGAACCTGTTTAAAAGATACAATAATGCTGCCACATATTCAAGCACAATAAAGTAGGTAATCTTTAAGATAAAAATCAACTTGTAAACCAGCTCTACTCCACAAGAACATAAAACAATCATTAATACATGTTTCTCTTTGTACTAGATATCAGATTCTTGTCATGAGCCTCTACGGACAAATAGATAAAAGTGCACGTCACAGGTGGAATTTTGATTTGCTAACGTGTCACATACCTGATCCCGCACGTGTACTTACCTGAAGTCTCTCCGGTAATAAACTGCTGGTTGGCGAGCTAGATAACTGATGCGAGGAGCCCCAGACGTTGTTGGTTCTCTCATCGCGCCAACTGAGCCCTATGCCAGGCAGGTTTTCTGTCAGGCCTAACGTTCCTTGGTGGATGGGTGACTGGGAACGTGGTGTGGCATTTGGACTCGTTGGTTGACTGACAAAAGGTGAAGATGGTAGCACAAGATCTAATGGAGAATAAAAGAGCGGAATTTAATTATTTAATAACAAATCATTCAAGATATACTGCCTGTATGCAACAAAAACCTAGAACATGCAATTGCTCATCTGTACAGTAATGTGTCAACTGGCAGGAAAAATAGTTTCTACTTATATTCTCAACTGAAATCTAAAAAGTAACCTAATAAAAAGTCAGCGATTTGAATATTGAATTTTATTCAGTTTCAAAAGAACACAAATCAATCAATCAAATAAACAATCAACCAATCACTCAATTGATCAGTCAATTGATACTTCAAAATAAAATAAATCAATCAATCAATCACACATCAAATAAAAATAGGTTCCTAAAAGGAAATTGGCATATCAGTTCATTAAGGTAAGTATTCACGAAATAGACATTTAATGTTTAGATATAGAATAGTGTATTCATTATTTTCATACAATTTGTTTTAAAGGTACTGTATAGGCAACAAACTACAATTACAAAGGTAAATATCTAAATCAGAAGAGAACCGAAAGTTATGAAAAAGACAACCTATCCATTATGAATGGACTGCTTTAATGCAAAATAAACTGCCATTGGAGTACAAAACAAATTAATCGGTATTAATAATAAATAAAATAGTAATTCCATACAATAAAAACTGCCACAGTAAAAGCTCCTTTAAGTAGTGAGGGAAAGAAAGCGTACTAGTCATAAACACAGTTATTACTGATGTTACATTCCAAAATGGACTAAAGAGATGACCTAGATGGGAATATTGCATAGGTGAGAGAATCGAGGTAACATCAGAAATTGTAAGAGTACTGGTCATTTCGTTTTTATCCTTCCCTGGACACAGTGTGACATAAAAACAAACATGGACCCTTCCAACAAAGAGAGAATTCGCATAAAAATCTCTACAAAGTAGTGAAAATAGATGTCAATAAAAACACAATAAAAATAAAATGTAGAATACTGGTCATCTAATGTTTATCAGTCCCTTGACACTGCCCAACATCAAACAACAAACACAGACCCTCCCAACAAAGAGAGCATTCGCACCAAAATCTCTACAAAGCAGTGAAAATAGATGTTAATAAAAATGCAATAAAAATTAAATGTCGTAATTCGTTGAAAAATGTCCACAGTCTCAGCATACACACTGGATTTAATCTTTCAGCACCGAACCTACTGCTACAAGATCGTAAAAGCATCCGAAGCCGTGGAATAAAATGGGTAATGGATTTATTGCTGTAATATTGTCTTTACTACGGATTACGTTTCTGTAGGGAATATAAGCCGATATACATCGTCCTGTCATTTTGATTAAATGAATATCAAATAACATGATGTGGTAGCTATGTTTTATTAACTCGGCTCTATATCTGAAATATGTAACAAGGTAACATAGTACAGACCCATTTATATGGAATTCACAAATTCACACAAATTTTTTTTTGTACAGAAAGGAAAATGAAATGATCCGGTGAAAATAGGTCTAGGTATACGTAATGAGACTTAAAATAGATGTGAAAAATAACAGGGTTTAGAATGAGGACAGGTTGAAAGAAATCAAGTCTGGGGCAATGAATGACAATGTTACCAAAAAACTATAATGATATAGTATAACTGGATCAATGATGCATGTCAGAGTAAGGTACATTAGGGAACTGGAAAACACGAATATATTAGCAGAATCCAAACACTAATAAACATCATATTCAAAAACGTTCGATCTATCAGACCAGCTACTTTAGATTTTTTAATGCATTTGTTAGTATTTAAATTTGAATGTTCAAAATCAATAGGATAATTTGATTGGTACCAGTTTACTGTTAGAATTGCAAATGTCAAATGTGAAATCAGGTTGTATACTTTTCCACTGAATAACAAGCTTGCTTTCGAAACATATATTGGCATGAATAATCATGAATTAACAGCCAGTAACTATTATTGCCCTTGTCAATGCTAAATATAACGCACTTGACCTTCTGCAGATCGAATGAACATCTATACGCATAACCTTAGGACAATGAGAATTTCGACTACTGCCTAGTTCTTTCAATAATAAAACTAAAACGAGAATTGCTGACTGCTGGAAGAGGATATCCCTGGGGATACTGAATATGTAGGTCGACGCATAATCTAGCTAATGATGGAAAATGCGAGAAATACCGTGTACATTTGCATGTATCGTGAACCGTCAGTAATTGGCCGCCCCTACATTCGTCAGGCATCATATGATTTTACAGGCCGTCTGGTTTTTCTCTCATCAGTTTTATGCTTCTACTTAATGAAACTAGAGCTTGCATTTTCACACCAGTAGTGTGAAAACTTGAGGGCGCTCAATTTGAATAATGCAACATTACAACTGTGTTTAATTGCAAACAATGACCTTTACAAGAATTTAATCAGTATTTATTTGGTTTTACATTATGAATATTATGTTACAACCATTACAGTTGGTCATCTTGAGTATTGTTTTTGTCATGCTTCTTATATTATATAAAATTTCTACAGAGAAGCATAAAAGAGGGAGGCAAAACAGAGGAATGCATAGCAAATACAGAATGCATGCTTCAAGATAAAAATGTGTGCATAACTGAGAAAGAGAGGGGTGCCTGGCAGAATGCCTACCAGCAAAAGTCTTTGTAGGACCTCCCCCATTATTTCTGTTGTATATTATAGTTGTTTCTTATTCCATCTGTACAGTTTCCTGATGAAGTCCACTGTGTGGACCAAAGCTGGAGAATAAATTCTATATTGTTAGTCTCAAAAGTGCTGCTGTCATTTATTTTATAATGAACAAGCAAAAGGCAACTTAGTTGTGCAAAGAAAGATGCATATTGACGAAAAGTTAAAATAATCCAGTCTTAAATCCTTCCTCTTCAAATAGTTCAATTTCTTTCTAACATCTTCCAGCTACGGTGACAAGCCAGTTTTTGTTTGCTTTAATAGGCACTTTAAAATGTGTGTTATTATTATTATTATTATTATTATTATTATTATAATTCAGAAAAATAAAAATAAAACTGGACAAAGAAAACTGCTGAAGAAATTGTATACATTCACATTTATATGTTAAAACCATGTTGTATTTGAGCTCAAGAAGTTAAACTAACTTGCTTACTTATAGTAGTAGAGTGGCGCTTCTAGGAGTCTTGCAATGAGGGGAGGGGGACGGGAGGGAGGAGCTGATGGGGATATGAAGGTGAAGTGGCTTGATGGGTAAGTGAAGGAGAGCTAGCCCGCAAAATAAGGTGATATGAGGTGATTTTTATCTATTTCATATCACTCGAATCAATGGTGAAATAGGGCACAAGGTTTTTTGGGTGCTCAGATGCACACCTCTAGATATGCCACTGAATAAGTACTGCATGTCATTAGGCCTAGCTTATAATTGAAAATTAAATCAAGGCAATATTCTTTTCACCAATTAACACTGATCCTTACTCATTCAATATTAGTACAATTACCATTACCAAACATTGTTAATCAAGGTTTACTACCAAAATTATAATATTAAAGTAACTAATCAACATAAAATTATTTTTACGAAAAAAACAAAAAACAAAAAAAACTTACTATCACCTTGACCTGCTGTCCAGGGGGAGGGAGTGAAGAGGGTGTAAGCACCAGTTGACCTTATATTTTCCTCAAAAAATCTGCAATAAATCATACACTTTTTACAAAGATAATATGGCATTCAATATTTACTTTATTTATTTATTCAAATTTCTTTATAGAGGTGATAATATATACACATCTAGATGTGTATAAGAGACAGATATTGCATAGGTGAGAGAATCGAGTGGACCCACTTTTAAAATGTGGTCCCATTCTTTGTGAACCCAATAGAAAACTTGTGTGGGACTGTCCCCACTGTCCCAATAGCTGGCTACGGCATTGTGCCCTATGAACAATCAGACATGACAATCTGTACTTGTGTCTTGAATACTTATTTTCATAATTATCTTTCTCAAGGAATTGCATGTTGATAATCATCACTTCACAATCTTGGTATGGAAAACTCATTAAGATGATGATTGATATAAAAAAAAAACAACTTATATTTACTCATCGCTGAGAGAATATTGTCTCCTCTGTAATATGTTTAATAAAATTTCTTCTGTTTTTTTTTTTTTTTGCAGCTGAGTAATACCTCAAAAAAGTTGTGTTTCTTTCATGCAAAATTTGTCGATACTGTAAATTGTAAATTTCAGTGTGTGTGTGTGTATATGATATATAAGTAGCAATTTCATACGATATTCTTGGATGCAATAATTTCTACTTTTCGTTAAAGTGCGTGTGTATATCATACCTGTTTCATATGAAGCTTTTAGATATAGTACATTGTGCATATTATTGTACATACACGTAGATCTACATGATGATAAGCACTGCATCAAATCCAATCGATATTCACCATCAACTAATTAAACGTACGGCACCCAGAAAAATATGATGACAAGTTATGAGAGAACCGCTTAAAACAATCAACAGCGTATTAAAGTTACAGGACAAAGGAGTAATTAACGCCATTCAAAAGTACAGAAGCATCAATAGGTGATACCTTATACCAACTCGTTACATATTTTGTCTCTTTTTACCATAAAAACAGCTACCCTATCTTACGGATAATGTATACAAATGAATTATTTGGACATACATCAATTGTAACTAGATTTTATGTGGTGAAATAGTAATTGATAAGCATGGCATAGCATTCGTTTGACACAGTGTTAATGGCAGGCTAATTGCTTATGTCCTACGCTTAATCTTGGTTTACTCAAGTCTAGCGGATTTTTCAGGTTGATATGAACTTTCTCGCGAGGTTATTTGTCATGGATAACTCAAGCTTATGTGACTTCTAAAGTATCAGAATTTGATTCCCAATATTTCTTTTTATTGAGTAGTGCTTAAGTTTTAAGACAGATTGAATGATGAATCAGATAAAGTTTTTTTGAGCGTTATCAAGTGTTTTGTTTTGTGTATTATATTTATAGCACTTTTACAATGGTATTACAGTGTGTTAAAAATTCTTGACAGATTGAATTTGTTGAAGCTATGTAGCTTCATCTTTATTGTACAAATGTCTACATTTATTGAACTGAAAGAAACACCTAATCCTATGAATCACCAATAGTGATGTATAAATAGAGTGTATTTTATATTCTTTTTTGTTTGTTTCCATACCATCATGTAGTAAACACACTACCAATTATATGATCATTATTGTCAACAATATAAAAAAAAAAAATATATATAAAAAGTATTATCATTATAATATTAAATTATTATCCTAATAATTTTTATCATTACCATAATATTTTCATTACCATTTATTAATTTCAACATGATAATCATTGTGATTATCAATAATAAAAATTATAATTGTCATTATAAGTGTAGATATTAGTATCAAAGATATCTCACCCTGGTTTGCTGCCACCAACGTTATTGAATCCATGAGCTCTATTTCCAGTGTTTTTGGTGCTGTCTAACCCTGGGAAGGTGATTGCAAGTCGTTGATTGTTGACAGCTGGGCTAGGTGTCTGCCGAGGTGAGGGGATGCGATCATCTGGAGTCTAGTAATTGAAGAGTGGAAAACATAGTGTAACAAACAATATACCAAATTCATTGGGTATATTGCAAAAGGTCAAAATTAATGAAAATATGTTCCCAGTGGAAGAATTTGTCTATGCCCTATACTGCCTTACTGTACAGGTATTATGTTTACTAATAAAGTAACCACATGGGGATTTAGTTATCAGGAAATGTGTGGTGTTGTTTAATCTAGTGATTTTTTATTGAACTTTCTAGGACAGTTCTTATACTGTATTCATTTTTATCTTTAGTTTATCACTCATCCCATCATTCCTCCATACCGATTTACTCAATTTTACAGGTTTAACTGCTAGACATAGACATAGTTTAGTGTCATATGAGGGTATGGAAATATATATTTAATATTGTTTAGCTACCTCTGCCAAGGAGGTTGTTTTTACCCCTTTTTATTTATTTGTCTGATTGTTGATCTGTGAACTGCCTACAGGCCACAGTTTTCATCAGAACTCCTCACACTTGGTCATGATCCATGACCAAAAATCTGGAGATGATTCGGATTTTGAAGTTTCAAGCTCACAGGTCAAGATCACAATCAATGAAAAACTACTTTTCTTTATAACAGCCTACAGCCAACAATTTTTATCAAAAATTTGTCAAACTTGGTCACAATGTTTCATGACCAACAATCTACAGATGATTATAATTTGGGTCAAGGGTCAAGGTCACAATCTACGAAAAACCTACTTTAATAATATAACAGCCTTACAGTGCAGGTTTCATCAGAAACTTGTCAAACTCGGCCACAATATGCTGTGACCAAATTTCTGGAAGTGACTAAAATTTTGAAGGAAAAAAATGAACGATAAACTAGTTTTTTAACTGTCTGATGTATGGACGTGTGTTTGTGTACTTACAGGGTTTGCAAAAGAAGTGTAACAAAGTGGTATTAATTTTACAGCGATTCATTTGAAAACAGTATGGTGCAGTACAGTAGTTAGAAGAGTGTTTTCCACACTACCGACCCGGGTTTGAATCCAATGTTGTTTGTTTTTTTTATATTATCTTTTATTTCATTGTCAATACTAAAGATAACATCTTATACTGGTCAAGCCATTTCGGCATCAGCACTGCACTGAATACATTTTTTTCATGGGGACAATATGTGTGGGAAATTTATGCAGAGGAGAATTACGATGTGGGCGGCGGTGTGCAATCTTCCTTGATCACATCTTTTCTAATAATGTTTTTTTCAGCTTTGTAACATGAAGATGAAACCCTACTTAGCTACATCAGTGCCCACGAGTTTAAAATCTTAAATTTATATGAAGAAAAACAAAAGATTGATTTACATTTTATCTGAGTGCCTCCCTATTGAATGTACCCTAGTATGATTTGAGTTGATGACTTTGCTATGAACTCTTTCAAGAAGTCAAACATTAAACAATCTCTGTATAGTACTATTCTCCGGCTGTACAAAAATGAATCTTTACTGTCTGATTAGATCACTTGGCATGAGAAACAAAGTTTGATCAAAGTTTCACATACTGTAACTACTTTAAGTTTGATCAAAGTTTCACATAAATACTTTTAAATTTGTTGTACATCTCAGTCACAGAATTTGAGATTTTGCTCAGTGCTAAATTGCACTGCTTTTGGTCATGCACATACATTCATAATGAATGGCAGTAGATTTTATTCAAATTGAATTCAAACTAAGGTGAACTACAGTACCATATAATAAATAGACAAAAATGATTGAATTAAAAGTAAAATAAGACTAATAATTTTCCTTTACATTACATAAAGTATTTTTAAACTATGCCTGTAATAAATGCATTACCATACATTATATATCATTATAAATATGTACTATAAATGATATGATACTGCATAATAATTCAAAAATAAAGAGAACTAAACTAAAATTAATGGCAATGCCATTCCTATTTTAAATTTTGAGTTTGTGTAGGAAGCATGGTTGAAGAAAAAAAAATTCATGTGCATCCTGATATCTTCCATTCTATATGCACAGTACAGTATTCAAATACAGTAGAACCTCGTTTTTACGTACCCCAGTTATACAAACCCTCGGTTTTACGTACGTATCGACGATGATGTCATCAAAAATCCCGAAAATATTCAAAGCAAACGGCCCTTTTCAGAGCAACCATAAGTAAAAAGACTATAACAATAAACTATAACAATAAACAAATCATAATGCAACATATTTTTATTAAACAGTAATGTTGATTGAGTCTATACCGGGTTGTTATAATCTAAAACCACGTGAACTGAGTGAGATGAACAACTACCGATGGTGCTAAAAATAATTGCTTTCCTCCTTAGCTTCGTGTGGCTAACCTTAAGAAAATTTGTCTGGTCAAATTTTCTACACGAAGCTGAGTAGGCATAGTTTCGTACACGAACGCCAATTGGTTGCCTCGTCCAGTGCATTGCACGTGGTTGCTGTTCGTACATGAACGCTAATTGGTTGGCTTGCCCAGTGCAGCGCACATGGTTTTAGTTTGTCTCAACAGGCCCAGACAACACCACAGCTCTGTTGTTTAGAATAGGCATGAAGGGAATTCCCAAGTTTTAACTTTGTCATAGGTAATCTTACAATATTTTCATGTTCTTTAGTTAAATAAAAGGTATAAAGTGATGAATAAAAACACTAAACACATGGTTTTATTCGTAGGCCTAGAGGCTAGGTCTAGCCTAGGTAACATCGTTCGTTCATAACATACGTTTATTGAGCGTTACGTACCTATTAGGTCAAAGGTTACCACAAATTTAACCCAACCTTAATTTTACGAATCCCCTGATTTACGTACGCCCTACAGTCCCTTACCATACGTAAAATCGAGGTTCTACTGTACTGATTTTACTGAAATTCATTAGCTCAACATACATACACAGCAAGTAGAATATAGAGGGAGGCATTGCAAACTAGCTAGGACAGGAAAAAAAAAAATCAATAAAGGTGGATTCTATTTATCATTAGCATATAAAATTTAGTGTGGAGTTTATGCCAAATTATATAGGATAAATATATGAATAAATTTAGACACAAAACAATGTGTATATAAAGTAATTCAATTGGTCTTAGTTAACTAAATAATTTGAGCTGGGGCCCTAGCAGTTATCGTACAGCACCACCCCAGGGGATGAATTGGACAATATACTGGGGAAATATTATGTGTATATATGTGCACATGGGTTATGTTTTACAGAGACTATCTGAGCTTAGATATATATAGCATCTGTACTGAGCTAAAAAACTAATATATATAAATAAGTTATTAGCATTCAATCAAAAATTAGAACAAGAAAAATTGGAACAAGAATATTTTTCCACCAACCAACGGACATATAAATAATGACATTCCTATTATTGTTAAATTGGTTTGTACAAAAATGTCCATAATTTTAATTTCAAACACTAAAAACAGAATCATTTTAGTGCTAATTGCATCGGGCTGTGTTGTACGACACTGACTGAGTTGGCCTTTAGAAGTTGAGAAGTTTTTAATCCTTTTAAACAAGCAATTTATATTTTTATTGCGTTTTTGAGGTATTTTTCACAAATTTTAATACAGAGAATATATTTCCAAAGATGTGCCACTATAACTTGTATTTAACAACCCTGAGGAAAGCAGATTGATGGATAAAACCAGAAAGTCTCCTTGGTTAAGTGAAAACACTGTAGAATTTAGTAACATTGATTAAACTGTGCAAAATAACATGCAGCATATGAAACAATATATTAGGTAAGAAAACAAAATTTGACTTACCACCAGCTTAGGTGCCATATTTTTTGACCCATCATTATTCATGGGATACCCATATCCATACGGTGGCTGAAATGGACTTCTATCATCGCTAAAATTAACCTCCTGATCCATGGCGCTGAAGAAGTCACTCAAGGCTCCTTGCCTCAGATGCATATTGGTCTCCTGATGGTCAAAGTCTGGTGAGAATGGCCCATTAGGGATGAAGCCAAGAGAAAGCTTACTCCCTTTGCTTAGATCTGTCATACCAATGAAGTTCTTGTTGGCTTCCTCTCTCAATGCTTGCATGGTTGCTGTATTCTGAGCATTTGTGGCTGGCATTCTTGAATTCCGACCATTGAAATGGTTGAAACCAGTTGACTGAGCCTGTCTGTCCATATTCACAGGATTAAACTGTCTTCCAGCACTTATTTCCGCAGCAGAGGGAAAGACAAATCCGTCCATGCTCTGAGGTGACTTGGTTGGTGTGCCTACTCTTGGATGATTCATCATGACATTCTGATTCTGCATAGACATGGGCTGCGGACTTTGTGGAGAGGGTTGTCGTGCTCGTAATGGGTACTGACCTGTGTGTGATTGACCGCAGCCAGGATTGTTCAAAGGTCGTGACGTGTGCATATTAGGTTGAGAGGAGGTGGGTGAATTCAACTGCGTGGGACTCTCCGCAGGACGATGAAATGGTGCTGGTGTTCGATGGTTGAACATCTCATGGGGCTGGTTTGGTGGCCCCGAATAGCGACCCTGCCAATCATACTTGGGAAGCTGTTGGTAGGATTGTCTTCCATCACCTGGATTTGACCACTGATTAGCCGAACGTCCCTGTAAATTTCCATGATGCTGGTCTCCTTGCCACGGCAGTCCCTTATTCCAGTTTGCTTGTGGAATCCTACCAGGAATTGGATTGTTCTCTTTAGAACCTTGAGAAGTTTGGGGATAACCTGGAGGTTGTTGACCACCAGGGTAGTTATGTCTTGGGGGATTGGTTTGTGAGGGGCTACGCTGGGGAGATGACCAGTTACCACCTGGGCTGCCTGGCATTCCATGAGACCCGATTCCCTGATCTTGCATATGAGGTTGAGGGTGTCGATATCTTGGATTCTGATATTGTCCCTGCGGTATTTGTCCTGAAGAGTTGAAGCTCTGATATGGGCCTGGGTTGTTGGTGCCAGCACTGCTGCTTCCCTGCCAGGACTGAATGTTGTGCATAGTGTTTGCATGAGGCTTAGGTCCTGAATGGAAGTGGGGTGGGCCTTCAGGCTCCCAGTTGCTGACCGGTGATTGTATAGGGTTCTGCTCATGGAACACTCCAACAGGCTGACGGCTTGGGATCGAAATGGATGGGGGGCTACCGATTGGGGTAATTGAAGAATCTGATTCAGACGATGTCTTCTTCCTTGGCAGAATCGCCTGCAGTTTTTTAAGAAAAATATATAGAGGGTAGTAAAATCTTTTTGTATTCATATATTACATATTTCATGTATGTAATTGAATATGTATGCATTCATGTATTATAATCTAAATTTATTTTTTAGATTAAGATTTTTAATGCCAATGACCCACTTAATTTAACCAAATTGACCCAATTTAATAAATTATTAAATAAAAATGAATTCAAATAAATAAGTAAATTTATCCACCTGCACAGCAATACTTTGAGTTTTTGAGTCTGGACGCTTGTTTTCTGACCGTCTATCTTCATGAATAATTTCTTCAATCCCAGCAAATTCCACCTTCCTAGGGGGTCCTTCTCTACCTTTCTTCAATGCTGTCTTTAGGTTAGTATGTGTCTGGATCTTGCTCTCTGGTCTAAGTAAGATAATTATGAGTATAGAAAAATTTACTTCTTAAATAGGCAAAGTAAAAAAAAAATGCATGTTCCTATGCATGATACATGAGCTAGGTATACAGTAATTTCATTTTACAGTAGTTTGGAACGATATCAGGAGTGGGGGTGGTGGCAGTGGCCTACTAGGACTACAATTTATTTGAAGCTATCTTGGGTCCGATCGTATGTCACCCGAAGTTTTCATTACGATGATTAAGAACGTATACTATCTAGGCCCTAGGCTAGGCTTGGATTGCTGCCGTCACTCTGCTACGTATACTACTACCGCATAACAAAGAAAGCGACCCACGCGGTGCATTCTTAAATTTTACACACATTATTAAAATGTATTAGACGATAACACGATATCACTGACTGAACGATCTACCACCCTCGCATTGCAGTAACTACTGTACTGAACTAGGCCTAGCTTAGGCCTAATGTTTTTGTAGAAAGCTAGATAGTCGTTATGTACCCAACAGTCGGCTGCCTTTATATCTTCACTTGTCTTCAATTTGCATTCAAAAGGTACATTGCTGCATAGCCAACTGTCGGGGATATAGTACCTTTATATGACTACTTATGCAACAGAAAAAAACGTCGCATGGAGTTAGTGAAAAATGGAGATCTAAATGGAAAAATGATGTATTTCAGCAAGTATTAAAACCTTTTAGTTTTATTTTAGGCCTTCTTCAAAACACCTATGCCACAGCAGTTGATTTTTTTTTGCCGTAAAACCACACTAGTTTCATCGCGAGGTAAAACAAAATGTCGGAAAACTTTTCTTTGACGCATGCGCATTTGCATAAATGTCTACACACACACGCACACACATACTACACACAATAAAAAAACAAAGGAAATGTGAAGAGTGATACAATAGTTCCTATTGCATTACATGCATAGGAACTAAAAATTAATTTCTAGCCGCAGTTTTTTTTTTATTTTCAACATTGGGTTATCTACTTTGGGCTGAGAATAATGGATTCATAGTTACCAACCATCTCGCACTGTACGGGACGGTCCCACATTTCAAAGTGATTTTGAATAAAACTTGCATTTTGCAGAAACACATGCGTGATCATAAATTTGTCACGCATTTAGCACAAGTCTATTCGTGATAATATTGCGAATTAAGAAGAAAATGTATTTAATTTATTTCCATTCCTGATGATGATCTAATAAAAGATCGAAATATTGAATCACAATGAGTCTTACTTTATTTGGAGTATGTTTTATACTAAATTAAATGTATTTAAAATAAGAAGAAATTGGTTTTATTCATGCAGTAACTTGAGTCATTAGAAAATTAAACATACATTGAAACTCAAATTGTAAGTGGATTTATTAAAAATATTTATGTTTATATACCCAGTATTGTCAACAAACACTCCCTGAAATCGTTTTAAAACAGCTTAAATATGTTCAGATTGGCCCCCAGCCAATTGGTCACTCACGCATTTTAAACCTTCCTGGTTGGTAACTATGTGGATTCAATTTTAATCACATAATGACTTGATTTGAATTTGACATTAAACAATTAACTATATAATTTGAGAACAGAATTAAGTAATTAAAAAAAAATTACAAATGGCTTTAAGCAGAGGATTAACATAATTTAGAACTTACTTCGGTTTTGAAGGCAACAACTTCTGTTGTTTAGACTTCTGCTGCTGTTTTCTCACCTGTTCTTCACTTAGTGCACAAGTGAAGATCAGCTTACTTGATGTTTCAGCTCGTTCAGATTTCATTAAACTACAAAAAAAGCATTCAAATTTAAAAATAATATAAATTTGGTAAAGAGTAAACTCTTCAGAATGGCAACAAAAACTACAAACTCATCAATTTCTGATGCAGCATACATTCGATTAACTAGACCAGTCACCTATCTCATGGAAAATGGTTACCCTGTTCATGTACAGCTATGCACTTTGTCCATTGAGTCAGTGATGTAAGAAAGAGGGGTGGGATTGATTGGGGGTAACTAGCATTGTAAATGAGGTGTTTTTAATAGAGGAATTCGGCGATGTTGGCTTACAGTCGGTCATGTGACCTATGGTGGGTGTACCATGAAAAACATTACAGTGCGATCAGTGTGAAAGTATAGGAAAATGTAATGTTGTGGTTTCGAAAACAACCATCCACTGTTAACATAAATAAATGGCAAGGAAAGGCAAATAATTGTTCAAAATAGTGTTTATTTACTTATTCTAGTGTTCTCCTTACATAGAATACTTTGAAATTTGTGATCCTTCATAAACCTTAGCTGGAGTAGAAATCGTAGCATAGTTGCGGGTCATAGACTCTCTTGCATACCTAAACAGCCCTTAGATATGCAGGGGCCTAGGCCTAACATTTTTTGAAATATCTCAAATTCCCTTGGACGACAAGTCACACAAAGTTTGTGTGGTGAATTTTTGGATATCAAAAGAATGAATACAGTAATTATTACAGCAATAACATGAGACAGCCACCATAGTAATCTCCGCTGTGCCAGTCCATTGTTTACATCTAACACCCAAGTTGTGTCACGTGACGCCCATTGCCAAATGTCTCTATTATTTGAATGTAATTTTATTGCTCAGGAAGTTTTCAGTAGTGGGAAGCAAACATTTGTGTGGAACGGTGTTCTCAGGCATTCTTGATAAACCACAACATAATGAAGCTCCTCCACTATCTACTAATCTTAGTACAAGCAGCTGCTCATTTAGTTATATATTTTGTTATATATATTTCTTTGCTTACCCTGACTGGTTTTCTACCAGCCACTTTCCATGTTGTACAAGACGACAAACTCTCTCTCTACTCTCCATTTCTGAATTTAGTTTAACCTGGTTGAACTCATCAAAGTTTAGAACACTGCAAAAACAAAAATACACAAATCAATCGTGATGTTGGTAGTCTATGAGTGAGATACTTACCTGGATAACCTTCCCTCCCTTCCTTTAGGGAATGAGGACGTTTGTTAGGGAGACGGTTCGCACATGGCGCCTTGGGTCGGACTGTTCCATTTTTTTTTTCGAAGGGGTGTTCCGTTTTGGGAACAATGGCAATTAGTCGGTTATCCAGGTAAGTATTCACGAAATAGACCACATAAACCGTTGGGGATGAGAATTCAAATATGTTACAAATATTCCTATAATCTTCAATACCTGACTAACTATACTATGGTTCATTTATTTTCATTCAATTTTATTGTTTTGAATTATAAAACAAAAACAAAGGCCTCAAAATTGGTTGTGAATTAATTATTATGGACAAGCGGAGCTGTACGCATCTAACGTTTGTGTTATCCAGCTTGGAAAGCGTGTCTGGCCGCTTCTTGCAAGTATACTCAAGAGAACATTATTCTGTTTATTATGCCATGGCCTTTATTCTATTAAATCCATTCAGTGTACGTTGTATTTTAATAGTAGATGAGTTGAGCCTTTTCTGCTGTATGAATGGTAATTATATTGTGTCGGTTTAATGTACAGTTGTCTAACTTGCAGGCACAGAAAGGCAGCTCCATCTAGACTTTTGTGACATGGTCTGTTTTGTAAAGTTGGTTTTTATATAGTGCATCACGACAAGCCTTTTCTGTGCTTCAGATTATTAGACATCAGATAACACATTGAACCTACTGGGTGCCTACTTATAGTTGTGGGTGGGAAAAAACACATCGTTTAAAGTGCTTTTCCCAAGAAAATGAACTCGAATGGCTGAGCGGTTAGCAGGGGCGCTGCAACCTACAGCCATAATATCAGCGCTGGTTCGAACGGCACGCTCACCTATGGTTCTGGTGGTAGAACAAGTCTTCTCGGATAAGGACTATAAACCGTAGGTCCAGTGTATACTATGGCTTGTGTGCACTATAGAGAACCCAGTACATCCTTCGAGACGAGTAGGGGATCCTCCGGTGTACTGGTACAGACAGCCCCTGTGGTGGACGACAAGAGCGCTGGTACCGGGTAGCACAAACAGAAAGGGACCCTTAGGGGGAAGAAAGTCATTGATCAAGTTCCTAGTCCACATATCAAGCACCCTGAACATTCTATTTTGATGGATCATCATCATATACGGTTTCAGTCCTTTTATATTTTGGTACAGTCTCCCTTTCGTGTGCAAAGAAACTGATTTGGAAGTGAGAAGTGCCAGCTGTTCACTAAACCTTTTCTAACCACACCTGATCCGAACAGTTACGCTTAAATCAGCACCACCCAAGTAGGCAGTCGTCCAAGTAACATAACCTATCAACAAGTTCATCAAGTTCATCTTCACCGACCTTAATGCGCTCTGCAGTATTCATCAGAATTTCTCTACCAGTTTCTCCCTTTTCCTTACACTTGAAATGTTCATTATTTTTAAGGCTGCCCTTCAACCCACTGCATTTCTTGTGCATCCATAACTTGCAATGGCCACAAAGGATAGAGTTTATTCCAACATCCTTGTAGCATACTACACACATGGCACTATATGAAACTACACTATTATTAACTTTAGATTTGAAAGCTAAAACTTTAGATGTGATGCCTTTCTGCTGCGTCACAATCTATGTTACAGTGCTTAGCCCTATAAAAAGATACATTTCATACACATAATCTTTTAGAAATAAAATGCTGTTTCTTCTCACCTGTGAGATTTTTTAAGAGGCAGAAACTGATCTACTTCAATGTCTTCCCACAATGCCTGGTTAGAAGGCAGCACATCAGCAGAATCCTTATACTGTACAAAGGTCAGCAACTTAGCTAATTTACTCCAAACACTGTGAAGTATATCAAAACAATTATAAACAGAACTATAAATAAAATATGTATATGTTATACAAAAAAATATATGGTGCTTTATGCCAACAAGGCCTCTAAGCACTTCATATTATTATTCCCCATCAATGAATCAAACACATATAGAACAAATACTCAGCTCTCTGGATAATGTTGCAGCTATAAGACAACCATATTTGAAGTGCCTCGCCTAAGGGGCACAAGGGAAATGCACAGCAAGGTATTGAATTCCCTACCTGAAAACCGCTCTTAACGGAACAACAAAGCAGAAGTCCCAAGTCTTCGTTCCACCAGTTGTGGAGTGTGGGGGTAACCTAAGGCCCAGCGTAATGGAGGGGCAAAGCCCCAGCGGGGGCCTGGGCCGAAGCCCCTGGAAGCTACAGCCTTTTAACGGATTACAGGACTAATTTAATCAATTATAGAGTCCTTAATTTCACCATTTCATGAACAATAAAGTATAGAAACATAAAAAGTAAAAGCTGTCTTTCCTTTTATTCGAACGTCGTTTAATTTATTTTTACCTAGCAGCCCGGGCCAGTCTGCTCTAGCCTCTTGGCGTCACTTATCTCCTCTAAACTAGCAACAGGTAACAAGCTATGATGCAAGACATTTAAATATTAAAACAAGAAGTTCGAGTATTACTTACATTGACTATTACTTACATTGGTTTTGAGACGACGACATCGTCTTCAAAGATGTAAGGATGATGGATTAGCCAGTCCAAGAAAACCCTGATAGCTGGTAGACAAACCCACTGACGTGCTTTCTCCTGCGACTTGGATGGTATGTAGTGCAACATCAACTGGAATAATGTTACTGGTAAACAAAATTATATCATTACAAATAGCAATATTTTGTAGGAATAATTATTATTCTTTATTCATGAGGTTTTATTGAAACAATAATCATAATAGCAGATAAATGAACTGAATTAGTTTACATCTAAATTTTTAACAGAGACATCATAACACTAAGCAGTAAAAAACACAACTATAAAAATGTAAAATGACCAAACACAATCATTTAAACTCAAAAAGGGGAAAATTAAGTGTAAAAACAACTAAATAAAATAAATTGAAGATAATAATTAATATTATTATAATAATAACATATTAACAATAATAAAAATAATATTAAAAATTAAATAATATAAACAATAATAACAATGTACAATAAAATAATCTATGTAATGTAATGATTATAATCGATTACAATGACTATTGGATTGGTGGAAATAATTTGGTGCAATTAAGGTTATTCATTATATAATGAGGGTAGTTTGATATATTTGAGTAGTGCAATCATGTGATATGTTTTTGAATTTAGTTCTTTTAATATTTTTATCTGTAATAGTTTTCTTTTCTGCTTTTTCCTTTGTAAATTGATGTTGAAATTCTTTTGTAATGATGCTTCTTCAAATTATTTCTACACTTCAGTTTCGGGTGCCAGTAAATGACTTTATAAATGTTGATGGTTTTTAAAGGAAGTGGGAGATAGAGTTTGTTTGTGGGTTGTAGAAGGTTCCATAATACAGCACTGGAATAAGAGAATAAAAGGTTTTTATATAAGGTTTTAAGATTGCTACGTGGGATATTTATAATTTGTTAAATACATGAGCAAATAAGGTGTGAGTGTATAAATGTTTTGAGTAAAACAGATGTTAGTAAACAGTATGTGATTTATCTGAAGCAACAGTCAGCAATCATTATCAATATATGCCTCATTATCAGTATTATAATATTATATTTTTATCAGTATTATAATGTCATATTCATGTCATTATAATGTTATAAATAAACTGTGATATTAACCTGTCAAATTTAGTGTTAGATTCCACGACTGGATCTCATCTTGTGTGTATAGATCGTCCGACAACGCTACATCATCCTCGTCCTTCTCGTCCCCAGCAGTCGTCTCCTTATCAAGATGTTTAATATGGTGCAGTGTGAACATGTTAATTGCCATCATCTGTACAAGCTGCTTTGCTGAGAGTGATTCTTGAGCTAAGTGTGAACGGAAATTCTCCTCCAACTTGTCACGAATCATCGAGGCAACTTGTAAATCTAATCGGAGAATGATAAGATGATGAGGAACGCTAATCTACTGTTGATCTCAGTACTTATGAAATCCTGTAAATATTTATGTAACCTTTATAAAAACGTGCCACAGACAACCAACATTTAACTACCAGAATATTTCTAATTTTCCATGAATATATTTATCTCTTGTTAACATCCTGGGCTGTTAGAGAATGTCAATGGAAACTGTTGTCTAGTTAAAATATGTGCCATGCCTGAATATGGTCATGATGACATCACATCATGACCATATTTAGGCACATCATGTCTATATATGGACATACACCAGTTTTTTGTCAAATAAATTGTGATAGTCTGGACAGGGCTTGAGTTGTGGCTTGTTATATACAAGTCCACCATAGTTTGTCAGATTTTCTCTGTCAGATCCAACAAATATTTGATACAACTTTATCTGATCTAGTGCACTGTCTACCGCTTGCTATAGTTTTTCTTTGTTTTGCTATTTTCTATGTGAGGACTCGGTTATTGAAAAATTTCTGATTCTCTTGGTCACTATTTGCCTGTTTGGTTTTTAGGGTGGGTTATAAATATTACTATTATTATACTTTTTATTTATTATTGCTATAGCTGCTTCATCATCATCATCATCATCATTATCATCATTTTTAAAGGTGTAAAATATCTTACCAGCATCTCCTACAGTCAGGTGTATCACAGCATGAAACTTGGTGAAGAAATGAATTAATTCAACAAGTTTCATCTTGAAAAGTTTGACCTCATCCCTGTCATAGAAAAGAGACAATTACCAATGATTGACACAATGACTTGCTGTAATTGACTCAATGGGGTCATGCTGTTGACATGGTGACCCTGCTACGACTGTTCCAGTCAACTGATAACAGCAACTAGAATCCATTACCCGCGATTATTCGCTAAAGGAAGCTACATTAAGACCTGTGTACCTCCTGTGATTATGGATTCACACAAACGAATGAACAATGACTTAATGTCCAAGTGCCTTGCCCATCACTGGTTCAAATCCAATGGAGCTCTCTTTCATCATGGAAATTTAATCTAGCAAAATGTTTTTGTTTTTTTTTCAAAAAGGTTCATGGTTATCAGATACAAATGCTGAATGTATAATAGCTCAAATATCATTGGTTGGAAAAAGACTGGTCTCATAGCCTGGTATCTTGCTTATGATTAGGATGTCAAAGGTTCAAGTCTAATGGAGCTCCTCTTTTTATCTGGCAATATTACATTTAGAAATTTGCTGATTTCTTATCCTTTATGGAAATTAGATATAATGTTAAATGTACAATAGCAAGGTTAATATTGGCAAAGCTTTAGTCTCATGCATTGCTTATGGTTACGATGTCAAAGGTTCAAATCAAAGACAATATTTATTTATTTTTTAAAATTACTTTTACTTTATCAATAATTAAAAAAATCTGGTATAAAAATTGAATAGGAATGACATAAAAGCAATATGTAATGTTTATTATTTATTATGTTTGTTAATTATTTTAGTAATAGATTTTAGGCAATGTAATGTAATGCATATATATAAAACCAAAGTTTTGTACCATGTTATCTTTACTTGTGTTTGACTAATAAATAAATCTTGAATCTATATGTGGTCATCAACATAAAAAAAAATGTGTACTAACTTATCAACAAGCTTTGCAAAGGTACTCTGTAAATTAGTAGATGCTGCCGGGAAAGGGTGTCGGACAGCTGTGCTGCGAACATAGAAAAACGTCATTGCCAACTGGTCCCCTCGTGATGCTGCTACGATGGCCAGTTGGTTGTAGGGCTGCCCACTGGAGGGAACTAATTTAGCAGCGTGCCTGTAATAGCTTTCCGCTTGACTAGTTTCTGTTCTGTAACGGGCTAGATTGAGTTTAATATAAAGGAAATTATTACTCTGTTTATTCTTAGGCTAAAATTGTAAGACTAATAATTATTATGAGGCAACAATCATAAAGGCATAAAATAACATTCTTAGGAGGTAAGTCATCTTGTGTGTATTTCAGAACAATTGCATCCTTATTAAACAAAAAAAAACAAAAACAAAAAAGCTAATAATGAAAAAAGTTAAAATGCACACATTTCTTTATTCAGAGTTTCAATACTTAAAATCAAAGACATTCTGCAATTACAAAAGAATGAGAAGAATGAAAACTAATCAACTTACACAGGTCTCCAAGGTGTACCAAGCAGTATTGGCAGATGTAGAGGCAAGAGGCATGTTGTGCTTGCTTTACCTTCTGGTGATTGGGGTTTTTATCGTCAAGAATTCCTAGCTTGGATGGTGTCACCCGACATGGTAGCCTTAGGTCAAATGCACTGCATAATTCCTGGAGGAGCTGAAATAAAAAATAGTAGGTGATGTTGATAGAGTATGAGTGAGATATTTATATTACCTGATTAACCAACTAATTTCCCATTTTTTCTCTAGTGAGACACCCCTTGAAAATAAAATGGAACAGTTGGTCCCATGCTACCAAGCATGAACATCCCAGCAACACATAACACATCCGTATTCTTTTTCACTTGAGAATAGGCAATTAGTCGGTTTTTCCAGTAAGTATTCATGAAATAGACTCAACAAACATTTTATTTCTTTCCTTTATTCTCTGTAAGCAAAATGGAGGTACAGTATAACATTAGGCCAAAAAAAATGTATTTAATGTTGTTAAATAGAGTAGAAAAATAATCATAGGTAGAATAACTATGGCCTCAGCAGACATATGATTAATTGTATAATACATGTGTGCTAAGTTCCTAAATCCTATTAATAATAACATTTTCTCCGGAAATACATGAACAATCATCAATAATAAAAATTTATTAGAATAAGTATACGATTTGTATAGCATACATCCATAATGTTGAATGCGCAAAGGCGCTTTATTCCTCGTCACTGGATATACGATCAATCATACACTACGTGCAGCCTACTCAATTCTCAGGAGTATTTTTAGCAGTGTATGTAATTTAGCTCAGATCAATTTCATTCCAATTCATTCAACTCATACCAAGTACCCATTATCACTAAGTAAAGAGAGACAAATGTTGATTGAAGCTGCCTTGCAATGCTATTAGCCACTACATCAAAAATGTATTAAATTAAAAATTTGTACAAAAATTAACTGTATATCTGGGAAGCAGAGGGCAGTGGTTGATGTTGGCGCCCTCAACCTTGCTGTACATTAAGGGTTTGAATCAGAAATGGGTCACTTGTTGTATCCTTACAGGTAAGCAAGGCACATTGTCCATGTTGTCTCTCTCTATTCAGGAGTGCAAGTGGGTACCTGGTTAGAGGTTTGAATGCCAATGCATTGATTAATGCTGTAATAATTAAATTCTTCCCCAGGGAGCCTAGTATGTGTTGCATGGGTGTTTCATCCATTGACAGTGTTCTATGTTAAGGCTAAGAATTATTTACACCACATGCTCATAGATGACCTTTGGGTCACATTACAGCCAATCGCATGATCAAGAGCTCAGAATGTTTACATTTTCAACAGCCATATTAGGATGAATGTGGGCTTAAAATCTTCAAATGAATGTCATTTCAAATGACAAATTAAACATAGTGGTACCTGGCATACAATGTGACATACAACATGACTTACCTGGAGATAAAAACCACTAGCACTGTCTAGGAATAATGTCAGGGTAGCTTGTAATTCTGTTCTTTTTGGATTCTATTTGTAGGAAAAAAGAAGAAAAATAGTAAAACATAAAATCTCTTATGATGTACAGTATATTATATTAAGTTAATTTACATGAATATTTATTTGATAAGAATATATTAATTCTATATCCATATACACATTGATACTCTCATTGCATTTTGTTGTATGATATTTTATTTCAATTACTACACTGGGATGATGGAATTTGTAATTGACAATATTTATACTTATATTTGTATCATGTACAGTAAGTAAAAATAAAAACAGTACAGTTTTTCCTTAACAGGCTATTTTATGAACAAAAATCATAATTAATGCATTGATTACAACCAGCTAATTTAAGGGTATGATTACAACCAGCTAATTTAAGGGTATAATAACAAAGAATAATGAAAATGTATTTAAATTAAGCATACTGTATGTTGATTGGAACAAATTTTCAGATTCTGTTAAATTTAAACTAAATAAAGAAATATAAAAAATAAGTAATTTCAATTTTGAAGATTCTAAAATTTATTAAGTGAACAAAGACAATTACAATATTTTCAATTGCACTTGTAGATGAATGCAAAAAAAATTTGAAATTATAAAATCCAGCACAAACTATAGTACTGTACTTGATATTTGTTGGTCAAGTGTTTAGGAACTCAATGAGTTTTCAATACAATCAAGTCAGGTTGAGGAAAGGAATCTGATAGAAATTGTAAAACCTACACTCATTGTTAATATAAGGGAAATTGCAAAAAGGATTGATCAGGTTTGTGTTGCAATAAATTATCAGAATCATGACTGATTTGTTCAATTCTCTGCTGGCACAATGTACTACATTTTAAATTCAAAAATAATGAAAATATTTATGAAATTTATTAAAGCAACCTTGAAGCTGTTGAAACCCTTCCCAAAGGCCTTTATTAGAACTAAACCATTAAATTTAGTCTCAAAGCACTATTTATTCAAATCTAGCTGATAAATGGAGATTACAAAAATAATCATTAGCTAGTATATGCAAAACACATTTTGGATTTGGCTGCCTTATGATTGATTGAGGATGTTGAGAATTTAAATGCCACACTGGCCATTTGCCTGTGTTTTTGGGCAAAAATAAATAAACTACAACATACAAATTACACTAAAATGATTGCATTTACTTGAAACAAAAAAAAAAATTACTGATTATTAGGTTGTACTGTAACTGAAATATTTAATAAGAGTAAATGATAATGATCGCTCTATATAATATATTAGGCAGAAAGCCTTAATGCACTTTACCATGGAAAACAGATAAAATATAAACAAAATATCAGAATAATTTAAGCTATGTTTAATGAAGACACGAGCTAATACTATTCACTGTAGATCCAGGTAAGTGTCTCACTCACAGACTACCAACATCATTGCTAATTTGTGTGATTTGATTATATCAACATAAATGCACATGGGACTGAGAGAAGACAGAAATGGCTGAGATGGACACATCAAAAAACTGATAGGACATGCAAAGTCTTTCCAGGATTTTTGATCCACCACTCATGTCAAAACGGTGCTGCCTCACCAAAATTTGGCCTTCCTACTCTACCACCTAAAAGAAGAATTTTTGTGTTCTATAGGCCACAAATGATCTGTATGCTAGGATAGAATCAAGCCTCTATTTTTTACATCATGAAAAGCCCTGTGTCCAGAAAAAAACATGTGACATGCCTAAATATGGTCATGATGACATCACATAATGACCATATATAGGCACAACATGACTAAATATGGTCATGATGACATCACATAATGACCATATATAGGCACAACATGACTAAATATGGGCATACAACAGTTTTTGTCAAAGAACACTTGATAATCTAGACAGAGCGTTAGATTTTGGGGGATCAATCAGAAAACCAATTAAGGCTTATCCCGTATATAATCCTCCATCCTTTTGTTGCATTCTTCCTTATTGTTAAATTTTGGTCAATTTTCTTTCCTTGTAATTTATTTCTCCATACAGCTGTATTATCAAAAGTTTAATTTGTGAATATTTTGTTAATGTTTTTGCGTTCAAAAGGAATATAAACTCTGATTTGATTTGATATTTAAAAAAAATAAAAGCTTTATTCATAAAGTTTCACATGGAGACTTGTATACAGAGAAATTTTACTAAAGATCCAATAATTCACTTTCTTTGATCATTTTTGAATTTTGTTTTTAGGTCACAACTATACAGTTGTTAGGGTAAAAATAAAACAAATAACAGGAATGTTATGAATAATATTAGATATACAATATACACATAATTACAGGCCTTAAGCCTACATAAAACATCACATAGCCACCAAGATGACCTGAAACGTATACATTTAGAAATTGCTTTTACAGTTGATGATACAATGAAGGTATAAATGACTTCAAATATCTGTCTGCCCTACATTTTTCAGTACATTAGTCACATTCCAGAACCTAACCACTCTTTTGTGAATAAAGTGGATGACTGATTTCTACTGATCTTTGTTTTCTCCACAATTCTACATACAGGTATACAGCAGGCCCGTATCCCGTCTGGGGGGGGGGGGGGGGGATTTATGTTTCGGGAGAACAACCCTTTTGTAGCAAACCCCCTCTTTAAACTTCCAAAATAAGTCCTCCAACCCAACTAATGCACTGCAGACCCACCCAGACACAGACATTTTTAAACACATCTGCTTTTATAGCATTATTTAGACCCAAAAAGCACAAAAATCCTCTTGCTTTGGGAGTTTCGCCGAACCCACAGGGGCTTCGACATCTGCTTTTATAGCATTATCTAGACCCAAAAAGCACAAAAATCCTCTTGCTTTGGGAGTTTCGCCGAACCCACAGGGGCTTCGACTGTGAACCTCACGCCCAGATAACCCCCCCCCCCCCCCCCCCCCCCCCTGGAAGAACCTGGCTACAGGCCTGTACAGTCTAATGACATTTGATGTTTGATTATTCTGAATACTTTTAAATTCATGATTGACTGTCTTAATTATGTGAAAATGATTTTGAGTTTGGAGAAAATGAGGCCTGGTATTTCCCTTAGCTAATATTACTTTACACTGATCTCTAATTGATCCTGTCATGGATTTTGATAACCAGGTACTTGCATTTTGAACAGTTTCAGTCAGCATAAGTATAAAGATCTTGCTTCTTTTTTTCTATAGGGATTGAAGCGCTGAAGCTTTTGAATAAGATAAGATGCTTTCCCACAAATCCTCCTCATTATTATCATTTATACAATATATATAATTAACGACTATCTGCTACATAACACTTAACAGATTTGTTTTTATTTCTTTATTTATGATTACGTGTTTCTGATAAGTGTAATCAGCACAGAAGCAAGTAACCCCGTCAGGTAACATACTCAAATTTATACTTCTGGGTAGAGAGGTAATGCAGATAATGTTCCTTGCTTAAAGATTCAAGCGAATTGGATATTAAGGGATTGAGACCCCGACCTCGAGACAATACATAGTTCCCCCTGCGCCAAACCACTTCTATAACAATTTTTTTTTTTAATGGCTGAATTGAAATTTAAAATAAAAAATTGTGTATGGAAAGTAATTTTAAATAAAAATTTGAAAGAGAAATTTATTGAATTTATAGTATAATTCCACATTCTTTGCATTTAGACCCTAAAATTGACTTTTATTAACTAGGATTTTTTTTTTACTTCAGCAAACATTTGTACATTAGCAAAATTAAATTGTGTTAAAAATAATCTGTGCCTTTAATTACTCAATCACAACAACACTTATTCTTTTAAATGATTAATCCTATGATATATGTAGAGTCACAATATCCCACACATGAACCATTAATAATGAACATACCGCCTTGTCTTTTACTTTTCTTTGTAAGATGTTGATTTGGTTCTTGAAGACATGGTTCCATAGGTCTTGCTCTACTTTTTTGTCGAGGGCAAATTCTAGATTTGTGATAAGAATCTGCTGATAGAGGTCCAGGAGCGTCTGGCGGGTTACCCAAGTTTCAGCATTTCCCTCTGGTGGAATAAATCAGAGTGAGGGTTAAGTAGACAACCATGATGATGTCACCAAGTCAAATGATATTCAACATTGAGTGATAATAACAACAACAGTAATGTTTATTAATGATATTTTTGCATTGTACCGATTTCTATCAATGTTTATGACACAGTGATTCAATAAAACAATAAGATTAAGTTTGATCAGGTATTTGAGAATGAGATGAATGATGGTGATACAATTGTTTATAGAGGCATGCAGCTGATGATGGGGATTAATACAAATACGAATACCTAGACAACCATGATGGTAATTTCTAATGCACAAACCATGACATGACCAAGAAAAGTTTTGATGTGTCCAAGATAATCATCATGATGGTTATTACAGTATGAAAAATCCAGATAATAGCAAAGCAAATAGAATTGCAAGTTCAACTCTCAAGGTTTCCTTGAAATGAAATCCTATCTCTAAAAATACTATCACAAACTACAGGGCACCCCCCATCTTATGGTAGTACTTTGTCTTTAATTTCATTAGCCTGGTTCACGTCAAAGTTAACCCACTTGTATAAATCTTGAAATATGATATGATTTTCCCTATTTGCGTTTCATGGCAAGTTAGAGCCAGATAAAGCAACCAGCCAGCTTCGAGGCCATCGATGTCACTATTTCAGGCGTTATATTAAGAGAAAACCAGATTGAAAAATCTGTGTGGTGGAAAGCTTGTTATAATAAAACGTCTATTTTACGAAACCCCTTAGTACCGAGGGGCATTCATAAAAAACTGACAAATTCGTAAACCACTGTAAATCAGGTGTCAGTTTCCACTACCTAGCCTAGCTATCCTCTTCCATTGATATATAGGCTGACGGCGACCAGGTCTAGTACCCTAGTAATAGTAGTACGAACCAACCTACAGTGCAGCATCATGGTCTACCGCAACAGTAGTAGACTAGGCCCTAGCTGAATTTACCTTCGATAAAAACCAAATTATTTCAATTGCCAGCATTCCCATTTTAATTCTTATTAAAACGTCTGTATGCTTTATGGACTTTTTTGTCGTGTTTTTTGTAGATTTTAGATCGCTGAATTGCATAGTTAGCTTCATGGAATAAATAAGTTGCTGACCTTAATACGCTTTTTTATTTTTCCATCGTAAACATGTGCGCTCATTTCAAAGGCTAGCGTTGGTGGTAGTTTGTTCAAACTGAATTAATAGCGATTATTATAGCGGAAATGGAAAAGATTGAACTGTGATTATGTAATTAAAACAACAAACCTGATTTTATTATTATGAAAAATATACATTATTACGTTGAAAACGTAAGCAATTGCATTTTTTTAAATTATGACTTGGTCGATGATGCAAGGGCAAAGGTCAATTTTGTAAAATTGTTTATTTGTAAAAAAGACGTTTATTGGGTTTTTACTCATAATATTACAGGGGCATTCCACAGTATTTTGTCGTCATGGACATTACAATTTTCTAAATATAAATATCTATATTTAATAGACTACACATAGGAAACACTTCATTTTTGGTTCAATACTTCCATTTAGTTTGAACTTCAGGAATATAACAAAAAACATGAAAAAAAAAATTTATGGTGCGTAGATCAGAATGTAAAATGTACGCGTCACAGACATTACAGAATTGCGACATGACTTTTGACGGTATATAGGAAAATTAAAATTCCTGTTCTGTTACTGCAAAAATATTAGACTTTCCTTCAATATCAAATAAACAGATTGTTGAAAAATAAAAATATATCATGTTTTCATTATATAATATAGATTATGTAGTGTCACGGACATTACATTTCTATATGTAACGGAACAAGTCACAAGTACACAGAATTACAAAAATTCAATTTAAACAAAAAAATAATATTCTAAAAAATTTGTAAACAGTATTTTATTAGCAAAATACGCAAAGTGTTTGTAATTAGTTTTGCTTGTTACATACATTAGGCGATAAAATAAAACAAACAAAAAAACAACACAACTTAATACTAAATACAATAATATTTCAAAGACCATACGTAAAGTATACACTAAACAAAATAAACATATTACTGTAGGTCATTAACCTCTGAAAACATAAGTGGGTGATTGTTGAGCCAGACAATAAACAAACTGCACTTAACAGCAATTGAGTATAACTGTACATGTGATAAAGTATGTAAGTACCTTACTGTACCTTCAAGGCTGTAATTTAAAGTATATTGGGATGGAATTAGGCAATAGTGATCGAATTATGACTTCAAAATTAGAAGCGGAGCACCATAACCACCATACCACAGTTCTTTTAACGTTATAAAAATTCCAAAGCAATCAACCCCTACATACCAGTTGTCATTTTTATGATTTTAAATATATTATTTTGATTAATGTTTAATATGAATAAGTAATGGTTGTCCTACCTATTATTTTTGCCTTGAGTTCATCAGCTCGCCTGCAACGGAAAAATAATGAAGGAAATATTACAACATGTTTCAATATGCTTCAACATATGGATCATTTAAACATTTAAAAGCACTCTAGGTTCATCTAACTATACAGTACACTGTACAGAACCTTACTAGCCACAGTAGACATTGCACATTTCCCCAGTGGCTATTTTTTTTTAGGTGGGTGGAAAGAATTACTTTTTCCGACTGCAGTTAGGCCAATGTATCTCGTAGAAGACAGACAATAAACATTTGGTACAGGAAGAATTTTTTTAGATAATTTTCATGGACAAGAATACATGTACTTGTTTACTTGATACTAACTAGATCTTTCTAACATGGGCCTTGACGTTTTACAGGATAATTACCGTATATGTGATGTGAGCTTTAGTAGGTATACAGTACTAGTACTAGTATAGACCTTGCTTTTATAACATAATTTGTTAGTAAGTTACACCACTTGTCTGTGAACACAGTATAATTACAGTTTATTTGGCTAAATTTAGAGGCTGTAACCTTACATGACAGGAGTCAGTAAAACTAGTCAACATTAAAAAAAAACATTCTACTGGAGGTACATTAAAAATTTGGAACAAGTTGGCTTTAATGCTATCATGGAAGGATGAAAGGCCAAGTATGCCGAGAAGATCCTAATATTTGAAGTTAAGTTCACTAATGATTTGTTGTGCTGCAATTTCTCATTAAACTTCTTAGGACTTAAAGCCCCATTCCCGGCAAAATTTCACTAAAAACTGATTTTTTTTTTTAATAGAAAATATGCATTTGCATTACTCCAATTATTATAAATCATGGAAAAATATTGGCATGATTCTTAAGTTTATGCAAAAGAATAAAAAAAATGAGAAATACAGACTACGGTATTTCTCATAAAATATTACCATTTTCTCAACGAATTCATCGTTACCAGGCAAATTCAGAGGTTGTAGATCGCATCCACGGTCGTTCGATTAAGGCTGAGATATGTTTGTTTAAGTGTCAAAATCTCAGTCAGAATCAATTTTTAACAAATTTGAAATAATTCCTATGAAATATTTTATTTCACAAGTGTCATTACTAGCAATGGAAAATATCATGTCGGCCGTTTTTATGTGTGATAACAGAACCTAAATCGAGGTAAGGCTAGGCCTAGCCTAGCAGCGTTGGATAGGCTAATGTTTTCAGCGCCTACGATATTTCTTCTCACGACCTATGGCAAAATCAAACATGAAAATTCATCCGCATTTATTTTTTGTGTGGAACACAAAAAAATCAAATTTCAGTCTTATTTCACATTTTTTTTCATTCTTTGGAATGTCTAAATTCCGTTAAACTAGCAATTCTGTATTATATTTATAAATCTTTATAACATTATACAAAAATTAGATTTTTCTTAACAACTGAAATTTTGCCGGGAATGGGGCTTTAATGAAATTACAATTTACTTAAGTGTAGGTTAGACAACAGCTTTGCAAATGAGTACAAATGAGTTTGTAGTGTCTGTAGATAGTTCAGCAAAATTGTGTTTGATTGTAAAAATTTGTTCACGAAATATAATTTTAATCAAAGTTAAATTACACATATTTCACTTCTGACATTGGATCAAAGGAGTCTTGTTTGAAAAAATACACATAATCCACGTGTGTGTAATGAATGTGGATGGCCTTGCACTTAAGTATTATTCAATAGCATTTAACACAAAATATACAGTATAGGTATTGTTAATATGAAATGATCTTCTTTCTTGTAATTTATCATCTTGAGCATCATACACATTTTTTTGCATCATATGCAAACAGCATCAAGCTACTGCTAATAAAATCTGGCAAATCATTAACAAATATGATAAACAAGATCGGTCTGAGGACTGATTCCTGACAGACTTATGTCTGTGCTGAGCTACTATAAACATTAACAGTCTGATATTTGAACTTACAAGTATGTACTTTTTAAAGTTATTAGCCTTTTTCAATTGAAAATTAGAATAAGAAATATTTTCCTCATTAAATAAGAGAATGCATTTAACAATACTGTTACAACAGTAGTTCCTCTGGCATATAAGCCCACCCCCTTGGACAGAAAATTGCATCGATATTGGGAGGTGGACTTATACTCGTCGGGGAATCCCCTTTTCACAAAGAATATGATGACCATTTTTAAATTGACAGAATGTAATCAAAAGGCAATTTTTTAAATACCTCATGCCTTATTCAAAATGACATTTAATTATTTATCAATGTATTTTTAAACATCAGCTGAGCTACTCATTGAAATCATACCCAGGGATTTTGCTTAGGAAAACCCTGGTGTATGTAAGATTTGGCATAAAGTAGGGGGTAGGCTTATAGACGAATCAAAGAATGGCACCCTCTGTTGTCGACACCATTACTGGGGAGTCCCTAAACCGAGGCCTACTCCTAAAATGTCAATGCAGTGTGGTTATTTAACACAGTACCATTGAGAAATCCGGCTTTTTATTTTGCAGCTGAATAATGCCGTCAGTCTTCAAACTAAAAATTTATCAAAGTATAAATGTATATTTTGTGTATTTAGACGTCTTCCGAATTTTTTGCATGAATTTAAAAATCTGATGCTGAAAACATAATAATCCTTAAATTATTTGACAGACTTTCCAAATTTTATGACAAACATTATATTAACTGATTCATTCCTAATATTCCAAAAAAATATAAAATATTTCGTTTTACATTTAGAAATTTCAATTGCCTTGTCATAATCAAACATAATTTATTTTGAAATAACAACAGGCCCTTATACACTAGGACAGGCCTCGGTAGAACAATCCAGGTAAAAAAAATCAAAAACAAATCAAACATAATTTATTTTTAAAATAACAATAGCATTTTTTAAACAATACAGAATTAATTTGAAAAAATACAAAAACATGAACAAAATGTTTCTCATCTTTTTGCTAATTTATTTTTTTTACACTCACAAGCCAGAACAGCCAAAAATACTACAAAAATTCAAACACCACAGAACATAAACATGGGTGTTTGTGTGAGCCTATACCTAGACAAGGCTTTGTCTTTGGGATTTTAAAAATTTAGATGAGAATTTTTTATATTTGGCCATTTCATTTCATGTAAAGTAATTAAATACTTAGTAGTATAATTACAATTAATATTCATGAGATACATATTACTCAAATTTGCATGAAGATTCGCTAAGTGAATAGGTGCGCAGAATTGTAACCACAGTACTGCATAAATAATTACATAAAGGTTATTAAGATTAGATCAAAGCCTAATTTTAGGCACAATCTGCGCGAAAATCTACCCTTTTTTCGCAAACTTAATTCCCTGTGCAAGCCTTTTACTTTACAGTCTGCAACTGTTATATTATTATTGACATACCTTATGTTACATTCAAACCAATTAATAAATTATCTGCAATTTAAGTAGGTCTCAAACTCCTTATATTTTGAAAATTAATTTTCAAAAGTTTGGTTTAAAACAAAATAATTGTTTAGTTAGCCTACTGTAGGCCTAGCTTAGGCTTAACAAAATAGGCCCCTGGTATTCAACTTTTTTAAGCTGGGGGCCAGTTACAATCTACTGAGTCCACTGGCGGGCTGACATAAGTTTTACTTCCAATAGGTCTGTTATTAGACTTGGTTTTGGTATAAGGGCCTATCGGGGAAATAGGCCCTTATACACTAGGACAGGCCTCAGTAGAACAATCCAGGTAAAAAAAATAAAAAATAAATACAAATAAATTACAACAAATCACATGCACAAATTAAAGGCAGTGGTTTTTTAACAGCAGCAGATTGATCAACAAATTGGAAAATAATACTGAATAAAAGTGAATATTAGCAAAAAAAAAAAAAAAAAAAAAAGAAGTTGTATACAAAAACAAAAACCCCACAAAAAACAAAAGACAAAGCAACAAAAAAAACCACACACCCCCCCCCCCCCTTCATTAACGCAGTTTTCCCCAAGGATGGGATTAACTGTGTTGGCAGCCAGCAAGATAGGTTCTACTCGGTCGGAGTAAATATTGTAGCCTTGAAAATCGAAATGTATGACTACGCTACATGTTACACATTCTAATGAATAAATCCCAAAATTAAAAAACAAGAAAGTACATAGACAATCATTTTCTTACCGGAGCAACTGAGCACAACTCATTACATTCCTGCAAAGTTTGTAAAGTTGTCGCCCAAAAATTTTCACTTCGTGAACTCCGCCATTATTGTATATTTCTTAAACGTGTTAGAAGTTTGATAATTTGCTCATACAATTTTGATTTAAAAAAAATTAAATTTACAATAATTTATTGTAAAATATACAAAAACTGCTATAATATATTTATAATACTATTTATTATCTTTATTATGTTAAATCTTACTAAATACGATCTAAAAATTTATGTAGTAGCTACTGCAATGACCTTTTTACTTGTTTTTGTGTTTTGATGAGAGGGGTACGGGTTTTCTCGGATCTGTAAATAGATGGCGCTACAGCATTTTTTACTTTCCATTTTCGCAATGCGAAGAGGTAAAGGTACTTCTGTGAACTAGGAAGAGGCGATCTAATGAAAAATTCAAGAGAATTATAAATTAGTGTTCAGAATTAAAAGTATGAAATTTAGTGAACATTTACAAGCTCATCTTACACCCGAATGGCGCAAGCAATACATTGATTATGAGGTAAGCCCAGAGAATAATATATCAGACTAGGCCCTAGGCTAGCTAGACCGTATGTACGTAGGCCTAGGCCCGAGGCCGAGCATAGGCTAGGCAGACCCATCAAGCCAGCCCTGGGCTAGTATTAGCTAGCTAGGCTACTAGTAGTAAGCCTAGCTACGTAGCCTAGCCTAGGCCTCAGTAAGGTAGGCCTAGGTTGGTACTGGCCAAATATCGATAAAATTTTGTCTGTTAGCCAATAGTGTAAAAATATAAATAAGGAGCAATTTATAAACCTGTTGATTTAGTCAGTCATGATGTCCAGGCCCTGTCTGGAGGCTATCTACAGTATTTTGTTTTTACTATTTAATGAATGTTGTAATTTTTTTTTTAATTTGATGCCTTGTTGGCGAACACTCGTCGCCCTCGATCGATCATATTTTATTTTTTGAACTGGAAGGCATTTTATATTGTATTATACTTTTACCTAAAACGTTGTAATAAATAAATAACAACTTTCCTTAGTCTTACATTTCTGTGATATTTGTGTGATTGAAAATGGTTTCACTAGTAGTAGATTGCTAATTATTTTGTGAAATTAAAATGCAAGTTGAAGGGACATTACAAGACTTGGTTTGAAGTTACTGACCAGCCATTTTGCCTTCAGTTTTCCCAAACCAAGATATATCCTGCTAATTATGAAATGATAAAAATCAATATTTAATTACTGTAGCAGTGCAAAGGTAATGCATCAATGTAATTGATATTTGTTGTGTTTCGTTCCCTGGAACCCCAGGAATATTACTGTGGCTGGCCTTTGGGAGGGGTGACATCCAAGGGTTGACATGATCATCCAAAGTAGAGAAGACCCCCACTCCAAAATCCATCCACACCTAGCATAGTAAACCCCACCCTTCAGATGTCCTCTGTACACTATTGTAGTATTCTACAGTGATGAAATGTATATGTACTGTCTCAATTTTTGTTTTAATTTTTTTATGTAAAATTTGTAATTGTCATTAGTGCCAACCTGACTCATAATCTTGAAAAAAGGCACTTGAGTCTGTTTTTGTTGACTTATCAATTTATCTATTTCCTTTTTAGATATTTTGAAATATCCGTTGTTTTTATTTTTTAATGTTTTAATAACATTTCAAACTCTTATACATTTTTGTGAAAATGCCTCAATTTAGCCATTGGATGCTATGGATTTTCAGTGCCATTTTCCTATTACAGAAAGGAAACACTCAAATATAATGAACTTACCTATTTAAAGAAAATTTGTACTTTATTAGGACTGACAAAATTAGAAGATCTTTATCTTCAATATTTCTAAGATAACAGTAATGGCTTCCTTATTGCTCTGACTTTTCAGTCTGCATTAGTACATAAACGATAGCAATTGATTCATAAATTCTGATGTCATATGTAAAGATAGGTTGATAATTTAATTTGAGTTAACTCTTTTAATACCAATATCTACATACTGTAGCACTGTTTTCCAATGAAATTCTGACACTAAAGAAAAGAAATAATCAGGTTTTTATTATTAAACTCATAGAAAATGGTATCAATCATAAATATAATTATATATTAAAGACATTGTTAACAATACATTCCAATATAAAATATATATATTTTGTTGTCCATAAAGGCAATATCTTGCATATCCTACTAAACTCTAACAAACACATGTGAATATCTGTGCTTAATAGCCCAGTACTGAATTACTTTGGTTTAATTAGGACTCACTCTGCAAGGGAAAAAAATTATAAATTGTAGTTCCTTCCACCAATTCAATTTTCTTTCCAAGTGATTACATTTTAATTTGAGGAAACCAGTGATGCATTATGAGGCCTACTTCCAGGCAGTTTGAATTGTTATTGAATGCGTCAGTTCACAAAATGTGTTTTTCAAATTTGCTGTAAGATCTCATCACAGATTTTGAGTGCCTCCATTCTAAAAGTGTAATGTTGTCAAATAAATGAAAATGTATTACCTGTATGTTAATACTGTATAAGGTTCTGACTGTTTCTTATTGTTATTAATTAACAGTTAGATCCTACAGTATAGGATCACTGGTTGACATCTTCAGAGGTGGATCTAGAAATCCCCACTAAATCCGTCGTCGTGTATGAATAGATGATTGTGGTAATAATGCACTGTGCTTCTAATTTCTAAGATGACTGGTTCAGATCTTTACCAGGTCTCTCATGTGTGCCTTAATCCTTTGGAGAATCTCTCTAATCCTTGGATTAGCTTAGCAAGCACTCTATTGTTTTATTATTTTTTACTTTTGGTTCAATATACAGCAATCAAGTATATACTGTACATGAATTTCAAATATAGCTATTTTTACAGTATCAGCTAAATCTGATTTACTATCATTTTTTATTTGTAGTATGATTTTAATTTTATAACTTGGGGAAAAATATAAAATTGCGACAAGTGTGACATGTGTCTAATATAAAATTCATTAACTTTGACAGATAAAGGAAGTATCATACTTTATGTGAAGGACAGACAGGTGGCACAGGGATGAAGCAGTTTTACAGAATCAATTTCATTTCAGCTGGGGCTTTGTACTATCATAGTACATGGTCTGAATTTAAACGGAAATTAACATTTATTTTTCATGTCAGGAAGTTTAATTTAATGAGATGAAAATGAATAAATTGATTGAATAGTAGGGGATCTGTGTAGTGGTTTCTCACATTCATATACTCCATCTAATCTTCTGACAAAAGTGTAATGCACTTAGGGATTTCCCTCTCTTTTAAACTTTCACCATTTTGTTAACTAACTTTACTGTATGTTTCCAGCCCTTCATTACATCTTTTCTCATACCATTTTTTATTCTAAGTCCATCCCTTTTTTTCATCTTTTCCCAAACTTTTCCCATACTCTCCATTTCTCAACCTCTACCCAAAACTATCCTACCGAATCCAACAACTAATAACAAATCCCTGTTTGCTTATTATTTTGTTCCACTGTAAAAAACATCATAAAACAACAAAAGTGCACCCTTGATCCTGTAATACGTACTGTATAGCCTCCAGTTACTATGTTTGAACAATCAATTTTGGATTTTGTATTCTGTTTTGAATACAATGATGACTTCAGCCCATAGAGACCTACAGTATGTGACCAATTTTATCTAAAATTATTTTCCACAATAAAACAATGAAATGAAACTACCTCAGAAATTTCTAAGGCCTTATAAAAGAAATTTACTGTATTAGTTTATCACCCTACCTTGGCTGGAAACGTGATAAGGGAAGGGAGGCTGTTTGTTTATTATTTTGCTATCCACATATCACTCTTGGGTTGTTTGCTGGTGCATTAATATTCAGAGTAAAACATGATGGAGATAATACAAACAACATCCACTAATTACTAAAAAAAAATGAAAAAATAATTTTTTCCAAAAAAAATATTTTTTTTTCAAAAAAATATATATTTTTTAATACCACAGAAGATATGGGCACAGTGGTGAAAGCTAATGATTTTTTTTATTGGGCCTAACACTACTAGTGTAGTATTATACTGTTAATGATTAATAGAATTGTATTAAATTAACAAAATTCTGATTTACTTTGTTCCATTCAAACCAAAACTTAATGCAAACATTTTAAAGCAAAGTATAGAATATTTTACTTAAGATTAATATTGTTTTAAAGTTAAACACTGCTATAATACAATAATTTTTCGACTTTAGAAAGTATGTCAACAAAGTCAAATCAAATGCAAAGTGACAAATACACTCGTCAATTACTGATGATCCTTATCGATTTAAAGTGAATGCAACTCAATTCTCTATCTACATTAACAACAGTGCAGTCTTTTGTGTGTCCTGCTCACATTGTATCCATCTGTCAATTCATCTCCTCATATTTAAATTTTGTTAATGATTTCTATTCCTCTTTACAATAGGAATCTTTATCATTGAAATGCCAGCCATTAATATTTTCTTTGTGTGTTTTTAATGATGCTAGATTGCATAAATACATAAACTCTTCACATTGGTAAACAGATTATTGCAGGCTATTTATTTTTAAGGTTTGCACATAGTTATTAATAAGTTTCTAAATATTATTTGAAGGTTTGCATGGCGAAGTAATAATATACTGTATCTTAATGCTTGTGTTATACCACATCATAGTTTTAATGAGTTGTATGGCCTCTCGGAAGAGCAGTGCTATAACTGAGAGGGCTACCCTACTGAAAAAAAAAAACGAAATAAATAAATAAATAGATAGTTCTGAAAAGAACTTGTTGGTTGAGATAATTTTCTATGGATGTCAATTGAAGGACATGGCTGAAATAGTGAGAACATAGATTTTAAGTTAAAATGCTGGTATTAGATGACATTCACAAAGTTCATTATAGGTTACAGCTTCCTCTGAAGTATCATGTTTTTTTCCTGTTGACATTTTGACCTCTAATGCTGCAATTATTGGTAGACAATGGTGTGTGATTTTGTAATCACACAGCAAAATTGTCAAATCTTTGTGATCTTCACAATTGCTTTTTAAACTTAAATTGTTACTAGGATTTCATTTTATTTTTCTCGTTAAGTTTGGTACTATTACTAATGTAAGATCAATTTTTTTTAAATGTATAAAAATTACCGTATATAAAAAGAAATAAAATTATAATTAAACATTCATTCATTAATAAACTAAGTAAACAAATATAAATTTTAGAAAGCTAGACAAGGTTAACAGATTAACTATATTAAGCTATGATTTAAAAAAACCAAAAATACTGATATTGGGTTATTAAGAAGTGTTGAATTACAGTTTATACATTTCTGTAAACATTGTTTTTTTTCTTCCTACAGAATCTTAAGGAAATTATATACAAATACTGTGAGAATGTTCCACAAAAGGAGGGTAAGTAATATTTCAAAATGTTTCCACCCTGGTCATAAGAACCAATAAATTGGCAAACAAAACATGCAGCACATAAAGTACAAACCTTCTCTGCACTCTGTGGAAAGTATTCATTTTCATGCTGTAGTACAGAGCTCGCAAACACATACATTCATGGTTCAAGGTTTCAGTACCCATGTGACCAATTTGACACTCCATGGCACACAAATACATAGATGTCTGATTGTATTTGTTTTGCTAGAATTATTATTAAATAAATGAATTAATAGATCATGGGACAGCCTATTGAATTAAGATGAGATTCATCTTTTATATTGTCAACCACCACAGTTAAAGTAAAATTTATTCAAATGGAAATTTTATTACTAATTTACAGTATAAAAACATTAAAAGTGTTAAAATTGACAAAAAGTTATGAAATAACACACAACAACAAAAATATGGATATCAAAAAACATTACAAAATTTAAAAAAAAACAGCACATCTTATAAAATCATTACATTTATGTAAGAAAAAGAAACAGAGAAGTTAAAATACAAGTAAACTTTAACCATCAAAAGTTACTTCACAACAACATAAAAACACCAATTGAATAATACAGTTGTTGGATCCAAGGTGCTTTTTAATTGCAGAAATTTCTAATAAGTAAAATAAGTAACAAAACGTTAAAATTGGAAACAGATAACTTTGCATTATTGATTTTCATTTAATTAAATTTCCTAATGTTATTTCTTAATGATACTTCATGATTGCATTTGTTGTTTTGTAGAAGTTGGAGAGCAGGCTGTGGAAAGATATACTAACAAAATAGAAGAGGAATTTTTCCGAGTAAGTGATAAAGAACTCACAAAAGTCAACACATTTTTCTCAGGTAAGTAAAGATTGATACTTTTTTTGCTAGATGTTGAGGTCATTGAAAGAATCATGTAACAGAAATGAAATATGTTGGCCATTTTAACATATTGATGTCACAACACTCATGGTGATGAGGTTGTAAGCACTAATAAACTATGATGATATGACTACACCCCATTGGTTAGAACGAAAGCTCAAGAAATGTAGTTATAAAAGATACCAACTCATGTCTTTCATGATATGATTGTGGTTATGGTTGCAATAAACTAGACAAGTAATGATAATGATTTATGGTTGTGATTGTAATTATTATAATAATCTTAATCTTCACATTCTGATCATCATTATCATCGTCAACAACATTAGTGTCATCATTATTATCCGTATCATTATCAGTACTCATGACTGTCATCATAATCATCATGTGTCATTAAAAATCAGTCTTATTATCATTAGCACTAAGCATCATAATCAACTCCATCATCATCACTTATCTGCACCATCTTCTTTAAGGTGATGCTAGTGATAATAGTTATGGCGATATTTGTAAGGCTAAAATGTTAATGAACATGATATTATGAAGACTGATAATTGTTATTACCAAAGATAATCGCTGCGGCAAATTTCTCAAATAATTTTCAACTTCAGCGATTTCTGATAATTACTAGTAACATTAAATCTGAACATTCATGCACAAAGTGCATATCTAACCATCTTCCACTCTCTCTAGAATTTTTGCTAGTCATTTGGCATGTAATCAATGCAAAAACTAATGAACCAAAATCTTACCCAATTATTGTACTGTGAGTGCTATGTGAAAATGATATAGATCGTAGGCAGGAGGAGGTTGGGGCAGTCACAGGGTCTTAGTGATCTCAGCATAAATGATGACATAGTTACATATTTAAAGGTGTGTGTGTGTAGTAAGTTATTGGAAAAAAATCTTTAAATATTCAATAAAATCAATAATGACAGTACAGTAAATAGATCAAATAATATGTTATTAACTTCTATTGAGAGACAGATATTATATAAAATTGCTTTATTTTGAAACAAGACAAAGGAAAACATACAGAACCTAGGTCATGACCTTATAGATGGAACATGCAAGATAAATGGACAAAAAACAATTACAAAAGCAAGTGATTAAAGACAATGAAAAGAAAAGATTTACATATAAAAATTGGAATTTAACTCTTAAGACCACATTTCAATATACTGTATACATTTCTGAACTCATTAGCTTCAGGTAGTCATTCATTTAAATTTAAATGTTCATTAAAATTTGTTAATATTCTATATACAATTATATTGCACGGGACTTGTTAATTTTGAAATATGGGGGATTTATCAAGGAAGGTTGTTCTTTCACATAATAGATTCCAAAGGTAGAAACTAGTGTTTTTTTCGAGACAATCCCTTAAAGTTTTTAGTGAGATTGGTTTACTGTTAAGATTTTTTTTAGGGTTATTTAAATAATTTTTGGAGACATACCCTCTAGATCCCACCTCTGGAGCCATTAGTACAAACAGTTCAGGTTTTGTAGATATACAGATATTTTTACTACAAAAATCTTTATATTAAATTGATTCACCAAACCAATAAGGGGCTATGCAAAGGATATAAATATTGTATCGTGTATATTAATTGGCCATGAAAATACTTTATTGTTCTAATTCAATTCAATTTTTATTGTTTCATCAGTCAGCCATCAAGAGCTATTATCCGCTTAACATTGACAATAAATACAATACATACAAGGGATAATTTATTTATCTGATGAAAGCAAAGCGCTAAAAAATTAACACTTTTTATGCAACTTTTTAACAATTAAAAAAAAAAAACTTTTCCATCGTCGATTCAGAAAAATTGAATGAGGCAACGAGGCGTTTTGCAAGTCTACAAGATGAATGTCGACAATTTAACAATAAATCCAATCAGCCTGCAATGCCCCCTAGAGTTCGGTCTCGGAAGAGTTCCATATTTTTCTTGGAAATGAAGGACCCAACGATGAAGGCTCTGAATAGAACAGCGACGGATCTGAAGCTTGCTGTCACAGAATTCTACCTCAACCTGATCTTACTACAGAATTATCAGGTAATGCATTTACTGTTTTTTTTTTTTTTTACAAGATTCAAACCCAGGGCCCTGGATAAGTACGGTATTTTATTTGCTGTTACTTTTTTTTATGCAAGTAAATATTTATTTCTATTTTTCAGAATCTCAACTTCACCGGATTTCGTAAAATATTGAAGAAACATGACAAAATGTTTGGGACAGAAAAAGGGCTAAATTTCCGAACCAAAGAAGTAGAAAGGTCACCGTTCTTCACCTCCAAACAGATTGACAAGTTGATCCTTGATACAGAGGTATGTTAATAAATCATTCAACATTATTCTCATAATACTTTTTTTTTCATTGTTATTCATTCAGAAGTAGTTCACAAGATCACTTAAGGTAACTAATATTAATCCTGCAGTGCATTGAAAATTTACATAATGTTACTTTGTGAAAATTAACCAGCTTAAACTGACTAATTGCCTATTTTGTCTCAGGCATCCCTTGAAATATAAATGTTTAAGTATTGTAAATTTGTTTTATTTTTCAGACCCTGTACATCAATGAACTTGAAGGCGGAAACAGACAGAAAGCTATGAACAAGCTAAGGGTGCCGCCACTTAAAGCTCCGGTATGAATTGACAGTTTTACTAATTGTATATTTTTTTGGGAATGCTCCAAAGCGCTTCACAATTTTTCCTTGTATTCAAAACAAAATTAAGTACAATGAAATTACAATTTAATCTTGTGTAGTGTTATATACAGCAATGATGTTATAGATCGTGTTTTAGGTAACTATGTTTCTAGGGTATAAAATATTTGAATACAGTAAACATGAAATTGCCAATCTTTGAGAGGGAACAATTGAGTGTGAAGCATGTCATTGAAGTAACATGTTTGAAGAGTTGAAAGGGAAAAATTGGGTGCGATGCATGTCATCAAAATAACATGTTTGAAGAGTTGTATCAATGATTGATTGATTGATTGATTAATATGTTCTTCTAATTCAAGTTTTGTTGTGTTCACTATCCTTCTTTAGAAAATGAATTGGAGCACAATGCGTGTTGGATTCTTTTCTGGAATTTTCTTGGTGCTATGTATTATTATAATTTTAGTTGGTAAGTGATTATTGCATACACTATCCTATCAGATAGTAAACTAATGTTGAAGTCAAAGAAATATCTTCTTTTTTTTTTTCAAAACTATTACAAAAAAGTTGAATAATATTTCAATCATAAACAACCTGCCTACAGTATTTATTAAACGATCCTAACAATTAATAGCTACGTTTATTACAGTAATTCTGTGATTTTTTTTTTTTTTTTTTGTTTCTTTCTCAGCAATATATTTACCAATGGAAATAGATGTATATCCTGCTTTGAAGATGTATCGAGGTGTATTTCTCATCATATTCATTATTTTTTTACTTGGTCTGAATACTTACGGTTGGCGCAAGGCGGGTGTAAATCATGTACTTATATTTGAGTTAGATCCCCGGAGCAATCTTACCCATGAACAGCTTCTGGAAGTAAGTTCTTATTATGACTAAAAGTAAGAAAATAACATTGACTAAATATTGGAGCTGTTGCTTGGCTGTTTGCATTTCAGCCCCAGGGTCCTGAGTTTGAATCTTGTAAAATCAAAGCATAATTTTTTTCTTAAGACTGAAAACATCTCCACTTACATAATGAGACTTTGATAATGAGGTTATAAGCTTAGAAGGCCCTGTTGAAGACCTGTTCCATACTATTGAACAAGTATCAAGGTTTAAATAAAATTGGCTAGTAAGCTGTTAAAGAAATTCCTAGTAAAGACTATTTTCATCATAAAAAGAATTATTGGTCTTCTTTTGGGTATGGCAGTTTTTGTTGTTGTACATTTTCTTTCTATTGTCATTGATTTTATTGTATTGCTTGGCCAAACCATTATAAATTTAACATAAATAAATACAATTCTGGAACTGTTATTTGAGCATTGCACAATACGTTTTAATACACGTGTATATCTTAACTGTATGTATTTTCTTTTTTGCAGATTGCTATGTTTTTTGCGGTGCTATGGGGGTTAAGTATAATAAGCTTCATGTACTGTACGGTGACTGCGATACCGCCCTATGTCAACCCACTCTTGCTCGTCACATTCTTAGCCGTGTTTCTTATTAATCCATTTCCAATCCTGTACTTTAAAGCCAGAGTTTGGCTTCTTAGAGTCTTAGTAAGGACTTACTTGTAAAAATTACATTGTAATATCACTACATTTGTTCTCTCATTATCATGTTTAATAGTATTAAGATACTTATTTATTGCTACTGTATAGGGTACCACAGTCGTGTCATCACGAACCAGGGGGCGCCCTCTGTTATCAACGTTACCGTTCATTATGCCTGAATGACTTCATAGGCTTTCTGGAATAGGCATTTTAAAATCTAACGTTTTACCATCAAAATGTATTATAACACAAAAGCTTGAATTACTGTATATTAGGTATCGAATACACATTTAGTCATCAATTAAAATTTACAAAGAAAAAGTAAGAAACAACATCTTAATAATTACATTAGAAATTGGGATCAATGGTTTGTCAGTGAAGAAAATGCGTCCGGTTGAACGCTTTTTGAACGATAGGTATTGTGACGTAACACTGTAGTACTCTATATATAAACTAATATTGGTATGGAGAATTGAACCACAGAAACAAAAAGCTAATTATCATCCAAATCCTGGGGAGCTCACTTGTATACCAACCTTATGGATTTTACTGAAAATTATTAGGGACTTGATCTACCATTTTCCAAAATCTGGTGTCGATTAAACTACTATTACGGCCATGTAACCTACCAAATTAGACTTGCACTGGGATCCTGATGGCGAATAAGACCGTGGTTCTGTCTGTTTGCAATCTCTACTGTTCGTGGCTATGTATAAACGGTAGATTTAGCACAGAGGTTAGCAAAAAATCTTTGCTCAAATCATGTTAAAAATTATGCTACTTTGATACGGGACGGAGCAGAGACTTCCAATTTTACCTAGGTATTGCTCACACTTGTGCTACCAAGTCCTCGCAAATATACCCTATACATGCTGAAATTGTTCCATAAATTCCCACATTTGGGCTACCAAGTCCTCAAAAATACCCCTGTAAATGCGGCACCTACCCGTATAGAAATATTTTAAGAGTGAACCCCCCGGGCTCCAAATATAAATCTCACATTTTTATATGTTTATATTGTAATTCAATACAGCCTAAAAATAAACTTTTAGGTTCTTTCATGAATCTCTCTTGTTGTAATGATTTTTTTTCTTTTCTGCTTTTAGCTACGTATTATCTTAGCGCCGTTCTTTCCAGTTGGTTTCGCTGACTTCTGGCTGGCTGATCAGCTCAATAGTCTTGTTACTGTTTTACTAGATTTTGAGTTTCTTATATGTTTTTATATCTGTGAAGTAGATTGGACAAGTGGCTCATGTAAGTTTGATTTCTTGTCTCAATAACATACAAAACAATAACAACCAGTTACAAAATGTCAAAATAATAATAATCTTGGTATCCTTTATTAAACAAAAAAATCTCAGAGACATAATTCAGAAGATTGTAAAAAGAGAAAAGGTACATAACATAATTTAGGACATTGTCTATTATGTTACTTCTAATGCTAAAGTCTAATCTTACAATACATGTAATTAAGAGAGTGAAATCTTTTGTGTTTATTTGTACTATCCCCACTATCTCTCTATTGTATTTCATTATTGTCAGCCATGTAAAACTCCTCACTTCTTTCGTAACAGGTTCAGTAACATGCGGTACGTATGGTTATGGAGCTCGTGCCGTTGTCGCATGTTTACCTGCTTGGTTTCGGTTCGCACAGTGTTTACGTCGGTACCGTGACACCAAGTTAGTCTTTCCTCATCTAGTAAATGCTGGGAAATATTCTACAACGTTCCTAGTCGTTATTTTTTCATCATTATATAAATTAAATAATGGTAAGTATTTTTTTCTTTTGTTGTAAAATGCAAATTTTGAAAATAATATAGTTTTAAAAGTTATTATGGTAATGGGTTTTAATCTTGTATTATGATGAATTTCATATTATTTCATTACATTATTAAATATGTACAGTACTGTCCGTTAAAATGCCCCTGCATTGCGTCTCGGCCACTCGACTTGCCAAGGTTATATAGTGCTCTATACAGCCATTTTGTTTTGTCGAGTATTTACAAGTTTTGTATTCGACTGGTTGTCTTCGTCGAGTAGGATTTTACCGCTGCGCAGGTGGGCATGGTTTACGAAGAAGGACCAGTCGAATATGGCCATTGTCTTATTTTTTTATTCTAATTAGAGACCAAATCTACTAAAGTCCATGGAAACCCCTGTTCCACTAGTGGTCTTTAATTGGAGGGAGACCTGTATTATTATTAGTAGATTGATATTGTAGATTTTCAAATAGCTTGTAATTGTGTATATTTCTTATTTTTGTTTAGATTCATCATTTTACAATAATCCTCTGTTTTACTTCTGGGTTGTAAGTGCTGTGTTTAGTTCTTGCTACACCCTATCATGGGATATTAAGATGGACTGGGGTTTGTTAAGTTTAAAGAATAAAGAAAACAAACTGCTTAGAGAGGAAATTGTATACCCTCCAAAGGTGAGTTTTTCATTTTTTTGCTATCATATCAGTAACATCATGACTAATTAACATCTCATCACCATCATCATCTGGAAATAAATCCTGTGGTAAGATTTCAAGGGTTATCTCAGATATCATAGCTTTTGATCCTGTGCCTCTTGGTTTTGTATTTGTTGTTTTTTGTGTTTTTGTTCCACAATTTGTTTTTATATTCCAATGTATTAATCTGTAATTTTTTTGTGAATTTTTTATTTTGAAATTGTAATAGTTTAAGCAGATATTGGCACACAGTGGCTTTCATAGCAATAAAAGAAATTTAATTTAATTTAAATTTATGTTAAATAATTAAATCAAATCAAATTACGTAAAACACTGCATTAGCCAAGTGCATGGTGCATAATTTAACATCCAAATGCTATCTTGTTATTCTTATTAGACGTATTACCTTGCCATGTTTGAAGATTTCATTTTGAGGTTTGCATGGACATTGACAGTGACGATGTCGATCAAGTATAGCATGTTCAACCCCTACATTGATATAATAATCACCATGCTAGCCATCCTAGAGGTGTTCCGGTGAGTGTTAATCTCTCGTTTATTGATGTGATTACAAATAAGATTATAAAATTTTTGCTTTAAAGTTTGGTCTGATGGCACTACAAATTTTTTCAATCTTAATCATTCGAATCAAATTGCCGTACATTAAAAAATACATAAAAGGGAATTAAGTAAGATGTTTTTTTTATGTCACTAGCAACAGAAGTAACTTTAAAATCGTTTTTTGGCAATTTTTTATGAAGTCATAGATCATTACGATTTTCCCCTTTAGCAGTGTGATGTCTGTGTAAGCTACTGTAACCAAAGATTGTATAATGCTATATGATTTTTGGTTGCAACAGTAGCTTACCTTACGTCACGCTGCAAAAGTGGAAAATCATAATGGCCTATAACTTCATAAAAATTGCCAAAACATGATTTTAAAGTTGATTCTATTACTAATGACATATCAAAAATCTCCTCTAGAAAATAATATCTTTCTAGTTCCCTTTTAAGAAAATGTATAATACAAAAATACTTACATTAAAAGTAATTAAAATAGATATGACAATTATGTATATATAGATGGACACTAACAAAGAAAAAGGGCTAGAAAAATACAACTTGTTCTGTCGTAGTATATTTAAGTATTTTTTACTATTTGATTACAAGTTTTAGTTTATAAAATATTGCCAATGGCAGGTAGATTTTTTTAAAATTGTTTTTAAGCATTTGTAGTGAGTAGATACAAGCGATTTTTAGAACATCGTCAAGAGTCCATTGAGAATTCTTTAAAATGAATGTTGTTTCCAACGTAGGCGATTTGTGTGGAACTTCTATCGTCTAGAAAACGAGCATCTGAACAACTGTGGTGAGTTCAGAGCTGTGCGAGACATCTCTGTGGCACCTCTAACGGAAGATGACTTCAAGGATCTGGAGTGTATGATGGATGATGAAGAAGAAGTTCCTCGCTACAAATCAAAGTCTAAAGAGAAGTAAGTTACAGTTTCTTTTATTCAACATCTCATTTTCTCTTGGTGTGTCTCTACATCGCTGCCTTTGTCTATTTCAGTATCTATCTTTCTGTCTATATATCTCTATATGTGTCACATTTTTCAATTACTGTGGTTTTTATCTTGTTATTTGGGGTTCGACTACAAGGTTGTCCAGACCTGTCCGATGGGAGAAAAATTTCCCCGTTGACGCCACCAGTGGCGTGAACACCAGTTTTTAATGTTTTGAAAAACATGAACTTTTTTGAATTTCATAACATGAATTCAATATCCATCTTTTCAGTGGTCGTGTAGTGCGTTGGAAAATGGATGAAGAGGAGGATGAAGATGACGAAGATGAAGAAAATGTGTTAATAGAATCACCTTTAAATTCATCTTATTCATTGACTATTCGAAACGTGAAGCCATAACGCATTTCCAGAGATTGGGGCGCAGCCGTCTCCATTGAAATTGTGTCAGTACTGTACTTCTGCAAATAGTCTAAACAGATAATGAGAATTTTCATTTTGTGGAGATAGTTGAGGTATTTGTGTAATTCGATGCCTGTATGAGGTGAACTACACAAACCCATCAGATATTTGTCTGTCAGACTTTGGTGGTGTGTACTTGTTTAAGACATCTAAAACTCTGTCCAGTCAGACTATATGAAAATATGATGGACATTTTTCCTATCTATTAGAAGTTCAACAGTGCTCTAGTTCATCAGATAAATTTTGATCATTATCACTTTGTTCAATCTGACAGACAAAATCGTATAGTGTATGCAATGGCTGTTATATGCTTATAGTGTATACCAATGCTTAATGCAAATGTAGGACCAATAAAAATATAATACATTGTGGGACCTTAGCAAACCAGTTTGACCATGTGTGTACTGTGTTGTTTCCAATACAGCAGAGCTTTATTCAATGCAACTATGCAAGATAAAAACCTTGTGTGTGTGATTAAATGATGTAATATTTCAATAACAGTGGCGGATCCAGGAATGCAAAATAGAGGGGCCGGAAATTGCACTCTCAGACTTTGAATATAATTTTCTTTATATCTCTCATTTCTTTTTTATTTTGAACAATTTAGGGGAAGCCCCCCCCCCCCACCTTTGAATCCGCCACTGAATAATTTGTATGTCCACCAAAGCTTGCTGTAATAGACTGGAATTAGATAAATTCTGAAGAAAATCTATTTTATACAGAAGAAAATAAATGTTTATTGAATATTAATCGAGGAATATTGCAATAAAAATAATTTTTTAATTTTTGTTTATTATCAATATAATAATTATTTTAGTACAGTTCATCTTGTGAACTAATGATTGTTAAATATGTATACAGTATAAATACATTTATTTTATTAATTCAATGTGGTTATTAAGGTGTTAAAATCATGGTGAGATAAAGGTGCTATCATGTTCTATAGACAGAAAACATCAAAGCTCATATGTTAACTAGTAGAATGACACCTAAACTGTTCATAAGTGCTCTAATTAAAGGAAGGATCTAGGATTTTGTGGAAGGGCTGGTGGGTGTGACAAATTTGTCTGTTTCCATATATGGGCATGATGATGTCATCAAATATGGGCATATCACATTTATTTGTCACATCAAATAGTGTAGACAGAGTTTAAGAAAATGGATTATAGATATTCACAGCAGTTAGACATCCAGCCCAGTCTTTATATAAATGGACACAAAGTGTTTTACTTAGTTTATACTACGAGGTGACAATAACCTATTCTTAGCCAAATAGGTTTCATGTAAACTACATGGGACCAATTACTTCAAATCCCATATGGAAAATGAGGTAAATAAACTAGAAAAACCAAAAAATAGCATGGGTATTATGTCTAAATAAGTTACCTAATACTTGAATATTAATTTTGAGAAGTTATCTCATTTTAAATCATAACCACGGACATTCAGTGACTTCCACTTCTTTAGACCAAGATCAGTTGTTATATTCCTGGTGTAGTATATAAATATATACATTTGATTTAAATAAGAATATTAACAAAGGAATGTGCTAATTTTTATATTTCTATATTTTATTTCTGCTTCCATTAGATTAGAATTGCTATTTCCGAAAACTCTGCGATTCTGTTTCTGTCTACCATTGTCTGCATTGCTTGTGACTTGTTTAATGAGAGAGAATTCTCATGTTTTGACTAAAATGGGTGCCTGCACTTTCTACAGACAATAGTATTTTTATCCCAATTTAGTTGTCTACATGTGCTGCTTAAAGTATATAAAAAGATATGATACGAGATACGAGCTTCTATATTCGCAATTGTATGGTACAAATTGAAATATGAATTTGTGACCATATGTTTTGACCAAAAAGAGTAGTGGAATTTTAAAATAATAAACCAATATAAAAAAATTAAAATTTTATTGAGAAATAGAAAAACTGAAATAAGATTTAGTTAACTGTTTACTCTAGCTAAGATTTGCAGTGTGATTATGTGACATTAAACTCTATTTAATTTATGTATTTATTGATTTTCTTCAACAGATAAATATACATTAATATTTTATATTGTATATGCACATAATTTCTGGTTTTGTTATTTAACTGAAACTGCTTACGGTTTATCACCAAACACAAAAACCATCCAAGATAACTCTGTGAATATTCATGCTTTATTACAGTTTTCAAAGTAACTCCTTGTGTTTTTTTGTGCTTTACAAATTTATAAGCATTGATTAATAAATATGCATACAAAAATAAAGTCCTTGATTCATTCATACCTCTGGTAGATATAAACACGAATAAAAACCCACACTATTTTTGTATTTTTTGAATAACAGTAAGGTTGTGATGTATATAAGTTGGATCAGTGTGTTTGAGTTGATATTTTTTTCTATGGGGTTTTACTCTATATAGACTGTGCTAATGTGCAAAAGAATTTTGAAGTGTGTACTTGAATAAATAAATGTACAAAGAATATATTGTCATTGTGTTTTCCAAATAAAAAATGTTGGAATTTTATACACAAATGGTATTTTGTTACAGTATTTGTTTGCCATAGCCATAATTTCCCATTCTCGTATATGAAATATATATATATGTATATACTATGAAGGAATTAAAAGGTATTATTGAAGATACTATGAACACAAGATAGAACTCTCGCATAGCAAGTGAAGTGGATATACGTCATATCTTTTATGCTGGTACGTCCAGACATACGCAGCGCCCTTCATTTTTTATCAACTCAATTCTTTTAATCTATACAAGGTCCAGACATACAGGGCACCCTTCTGTTAGGCCATTTGATTGGTAGTAGTAGCATTCCCTACCACTACACAACAGTGGCAGATGCGGATTTTTTTTTCAGTGTAGCGTGAGGGAGACCTAAATCAAAGTTGTGGGTACTTAGCTGGGGGTAAATCAAGGGTGTCTTTTCTACACC
>NW_022684833.1:1224593-1242112 GCF_011630105.1 Anneissia japonica
TATATATACATATATATAGCTGAAGAGGACCTGAGGTCACAATAAACATTGTGTTCTAAAAGTCTACTTGGTACTTAGTTTCCTGTTTTACTTTATGTGGACCCTTCTGGTACAAGTTGGGCTCTAATGTTGTTAATATTATCATCTGTTAGTTAATCTTAGACTACTACTGCTACTACCACCACCTGTGCTGCTGATAATATTATTATTGCAATTACTGTCATCCACCATCACTGTTGCCACCAACACACACGCACGCACACACCGACACATACTAATAAAAATAAGGTGTAATTGTTGACCCAGGCAGTATGCTTCTGGAGGGGTATTCAGGTATTAGTCTAATACTTTTGAAATTATTTTACTTGGTATAGGCCTTATCCAGTTTTCCATTATCATGGAAATTTGCTTCTGAGTAATCAAATTACCATCCTAAAAGCGTGCTTCTATAATAATCACTATAAACAATTTTTTTTTTCAACCATTAGTATATCTAGATTTAAAAAAAACAAAACAACCTTCCTACTGACTGCCAGTATGGGTTCCGCCATTTTCTCTCAAGCCAGACACTCACTTCACCGTACAGCGATCGTACGGCCTTGGTACGATGAATCCAACTCCGCTCAATGTGAGCGGCGCTAGAAAACGTGACACCATCTGCTGATTTCCGGTGGCAAAACGCAAATCGCTGTGTTGCCTTCATAGAATCGCATCGGTCAACGACTTCCGGGTGCACTGAGTCAGTGGTGAACTCAGCCCCACCATGGTGGGGGCTGAGGTAAGAAAATTTGTGATTATGGCACCTCTACATGGCTAAAAAATGCATTCTCAGACTTCAAATTTGAATATAATTTTCTTTATATCTCTATTTTGTTCAATTTAGGGGTCCCCTCCCCTTGAATCCGCCAATGTGAGTGCCAAGCTTTAGACATATGTAAAGCTTTTGACAAGGTCTGGCATTGAGGCGGCTTGCACAAACTTAAATCTTAAAATTTAGAAAATCCATTTATAATAATCAAGAGGTATTTACTTCCTACCAGAATTAAAACAATGGGTTTATCTGATTCAGAGACATTTAACTTCAAAAAACCTTTAATAAACTGTAGTCACATCAAACACCAATACAGTAAATTATTTTATACAGTACATTTCTTTTCATGATTGATAAAAAAGAACCAATCCATAAATACTGAAAGTTGTTTTGGCAATAATGAAATCTACAATGGTTTGTAACAAATCTAAAGGCCTACTGTACATTAACACAACATTACATATAAATAAATTTACACAATACTATAGCAGCACACAACAAAAATAAAGACAGTGGTACATGCAGGTTATTTAGAGGCTCAATAGTGGCGGATCCAGGAATTCAAAATAGAGGGGCCCGAGGAGGAAGTTTCACAGATGGAGGATCTATACCACCACAGCCCCAACCTGTTTGGGGCTGAGGTTAGAAAATGTGTGATTATGGCACCTCTGGATGGCCAGACATTGCACTCTCAGACTTAAAATTTGAATATAATTTTCTTTATATCTCCATTAAAAAAAAATTGTGAACAATTTAGTGGTGGGGCCTGGGCCAGCTAGGCCCCCTTTGAATCCACCACTGCTCAAGGACCCCGAGATACTTCTTCAACACCATGTGAAGGACTTGAGCACATATTTCTTTGCAACCCCCAATTATGAACGGACGTGCAGGAAATTTTGTACACATAAACATAGAGGTGATTTCCAACAAACGTTCATGGCTCTTTTTTTAAGACACTACGGTTCCCCAAATACCTAGAAAACAAAACAGGGGTTTCAGCAAGAACTGTACATTACTGCCATTACCACTAGGACAAGTCACATGGATGGCACGGTCGGTTAAAGCTATGTAGTAGGAAACCGAAGGTTGTAAGTTTGAATCGCATCTTTGTATTGATTTTTTAATTTTTTTTCATTCTAAATATTTAAAAATTTCCAATTTTTTTTGTCAAACAGCTCTCAAACATTTTGGAATGTTCATTTATACAAAAAAAAACAAATAGAATGTTCACTTGTACAAAAAAATCTAAAAAATTAAACACTAAGGCGCGATTCAAACGCCCGACCTTCAGTTCCTTACAACACAGCATTAACCGACTGTTAATGCAACGTGTCCTATTAGTGGTAGTAATTAATGGTAATTATGGACCCTTGCCAAAAACCCAATATAATAACTTATGCCACTGTGTACTGTATTTAAGCATGAAAGGATATTTCCCCTATGATTTAAGCATGCTTTAAATAGTATCAACAAAAAGCCTTGTCTGAAATGTGCATACACGAAGCGTGTTGAAACGCTGAATAGAGGTAACCTCAGTTTAACGCACGGACCGGTGAGAGGTAGCTCTTGTTGCTAGGAAATTCCATGAGCACCCCTTTTGTTTCGTTTGAGCACTTGCCATTTACAATTGGAGTTAAAACCAAATCTAAATAAGTTGATCTCATGTTTTTAGCATACAAAAAAACTGGCTCAAGAGTAAGTAATGATACGTCAAAATCATTGTTGAGGACAGATAAAATGATTAAATGAGTATGAAAATAGCACCAACTACTTAAGCCTTCAGATAATTTATACATGGGTCTGAAAATTGTTTTAACACGATTATCACACATTTCCACAATGATATATCTACAAAAATATAAATGATTGGTATAGTAACAAACATGTAGTATAAATAAATTTTTCATTGGTCTCTTGGTCAGCCCTAACGTGTAAGGATGAGGATATATACAATAAGAATAACTTGTTTAACCACATGGATGGAAACCCTCAAATAGCCTGGTAGTAGCCAGTTATAAATGTCTTAAGTACTGTACAACCTAGAAAAATTTACATAAAGCTATACTGTATCAACAGTACATTATAGTTTATATCATAAACATAAAAGAGGTAAATCTATGATGAGTACTGCCCGGGACCATATCTATTGGTAAATATCTTTGTATCTGGTTGTATTCCATTTAGTTGCTCTCCTCTATATAATACCAGAGACAATGCCAGAGAGGGCTACGTGTGGCCTTAAAAATATTAATTTACTGATCCACGCAAACAATAATTTGATTGCCAATCTCTATTATTGTGGTCTAATAGTACAATTTTTGGTCATCCTAAATCATAAAATCTCTTGAGCCTCATGAACCCAACCAGGGATATTATTCCAGTACCCTGATTACGAGGCTCTAGACGGCCGGTTCGTTCAGACCCCGCTGTCGGACTTGTTGGACCCCATCAGACAATTTCTGGAGCCACAACTTTATGGTACACTATTTTGTTGAAGAGGCCTTTAAGTCAATGCTCTGATGAATTAAATCATGAGCTAAAGTATGTAGTAAAGAATGCAGTGCAATCTTGGGGATAAAAAACAGGGGATGGCATTTGCTGATTGTCAGTGGCAATCTGAGCAGATCGTCATTAAAACAACACATTGTTCACATGTCAAATTCTCTATGGAATTGCGTGTCCGGGTTTAGTTGCTTGACTAGGATTAATTGAGTTGCTTTAATTTACTTATCTGTTTATAATCCTGATGATTGTGCAGTTGATGGTCATATATAATTTACCTGAGAAAATTCAAACACTGAATATGATTATCTTGTATTGACAGAATTCAGGGAATCTCTAATTAGCAGACTTCAAAAAGGCCGCAAACCTTGAAGGCCAATAACCTTGTGAAGATTATTTATTCATTTAAAAAGACTACTTATAAATAACCTGAAACAGCATCTCAACAACCTCTTTCAATGATGTCCTGTTCATATCAGTCCACCTTGCTTGACATCGAACCATCATGTACCATTATCTGTTGCTCTTTCAGATTCCTCATCCATTCCAAACAGCTGTCGGTCCACTTTTCTTCTCCTGCTTTCATTATTTTTAAGACGTTCTTGAAGATTCACCATGCTAAGAAGAAAATGGATTTGTTAAAAATGGTTAAACATAAAATAGAATAATCAATTTTTTTTCATTGACATGTATTTTTTTTTCAGGAATTAATTAAAGCTTCGATCATTGGATAGAAAGATGTGCATCCTAACAACCAGGCAATGTGTCCCATCTCACTTCATGTGATGTTTTTGACCATAATCTTAAATAACTGGAAAATGGTGTCAACTTCTCGGTTTAGTATCTTAATACTTACAAGTCTTGAGGCCCAGGCAAAGTAGCTTTTGATTTCTGTGATGCTGCAAGCAGTGCCCTTTCTTTTGCAAGTTTTTCTTTCAATGGAATCACAGGTGGGGATGTCTTGCTACCCCTTTGGGTTTGCTTTCTCTGTGGTGATGCATCTCCATTTGATGGCATGATGTTTTCAGCTCCATACGGGTATGCTTCAGACATATTTTCTTCATCATTAATACTGTTACCATTATGTAAAATTGTCTGATCATCAGAGCTGCCTCTGAAGGCATACGGTATGCTTCCAGTGTCACCATATTTAATTTGATCTTCCATGCCATTCAATCTATGTGTTTTTGATTCTTCATTTGCAATTCTTTGGTTCACCACATCTAGCATGCTTTGGAAGGAATCTAGTTCAGGATATTTTTTTGGCATTGTTCTGGTTTGTTTCTGACTAGATCGAGCAAGATCACCAGCAATATTGTGAGATTTTGGGCTTGACATATGCATCATTGGTGACTGATAAAATCCTCTTGCATCCTCATCTTGTATGTGGGGGCTGTGAAGATATCTTGAATCATAGCGGGGGTTCCCCCTCAGTGGTGATGCCAGTGAGCTTACACCACTGAACCGTGACTCACTGCCGAGGTTGGAGAGCAGGAAGTCAGATGAGCTACGCTTCATGAGTCTGCGAGGAGAATGGCTCAAGTCTGGTCCAAACACCTGCAAATGTGATGATTGGTGGGTTGGGGGTGTCTCCATCTGATGGTTAGGGGTCAACCGGATGCCAAATGTTGCTCGTTCGTATCCAGATATCTTGGCACTTAACCTGGCAACCTCTGCTTCCTGCAAATAATGAAAATTCAATTAAAATAATAATACCAGCAAACAATGATGATGATAATAATTGATGAAGATGATGATGGTGAAACCTTCAATGAAGTTTGAGATGCTTAAGCACAAAAATCTTGGTCAGCGTTTTAGTTTTTGGAAATTATTAAGCGCAAAATGTTGAAATTTGCTTGTAAAGGCCACTTTTCAAGCTATAATTGCTTCAGTTGATTTTGGCCCTGTGGCTACCACTTTTCAAATCAAAATGCAGGGATGATTGGTGGATAACAATGAGCCCTAGAAATATAGCAAAAATACATGAAATTTGTCAGAATAGTTAAATGGTTGAATAAATCCAAATCCAGTCATTGTAAGTAATATGAACCTTATCAATTTAACAAATTAATTAGGTACTGACCTTAATAACAATTGCTTCATTTGCAGCCTCAATGACCTCTTTCCTCGCTCCCAGTTCATTCTGTAAATGTGTAATCTGATCCTCTGCTAGCCTAATCTCTTCCAGCCACTTAGACTCCAGTTCTTGCATCTGCTGCACTTGAACTTTATGTGATGCTTCTTGCTGGTTTTTGGAGGCTAAAAGTTCAGAGTAACTATCCTGTAACTGGGCTAACTAAAGAGGAAAGGATGAGAGACATGTAATTCTGTGTGATATTTAGATTATCATAATATTTTTAATCATTCTCATGATAACTTTCCTATTCTTTTTATAATCTTGGTTAATAATACATCATGATTATTGATAGTAAAATCCTTGTAGTGACAAACCTGAAGTTCACTTTCTGTCCTCTCTTCATGCTGTTTCTTCTTGAGGCTCTCTAGCTCAGCAGATAACTTGGACTGTATAGAGGTCTCCCTAGCTTTTGCGGCACCAGCCTCCTCAGCTAATCTCGTATTGTTGGAATCTTTACTCTGACACAACTGGATTGTTTCTTCCAACTCTCTCTCAATTCGATGCTGGTTTAAAAATACATCAATTAACAATAATAGAAACATTATTGAACATCAAACCTTTTGCATTCAGGATTTTTACATTTTAGTAATAATAATAGTTAGTTAATATATGAACTGTGCTCAGATATTCATGAAACAAATACGAATATCAAACCTTTTCACGTTCTACATCCGCCAGCTGTCGTCTGATATCAGCCAACTCAATTTGTTGCCGTTGCATTTGTTCACGTGTTAGTCGCAGTTGCTGCGCCTGCTCACGTACGTCTTGTTTCTGATCGTCTGAAGTATTTTGCAAATTCTTAATTTTCTACATAGTTATAAAAAATATACTCCATCAGATGATTAAAGTTTTGATTGATTTAGGAAGAAGTACTTGGTGATACATTTGGAAGAATAAGGATCGTTCAGATTGTCACCAACAAATGGCACACCGCGTCACACCACCTTAGTGCTCACAGGGACTTGTCAGTCAACAGTGGTACGACCGTTGTATTAAGTACTATATGTTCCCTTATTGTATTTCCAGCACCCATGGTATTACTTGTAATGTTGCATCTTTTATTACCTGTTCTAGTTCTGTTATCCTGCTGCTTTTTTCTGTGTTTTCTTTCTTCACTTGATTCATATTCTGTTCGAGTTGCTGTATTTGCAATGCCCTATCTTTCATCTGGCTCTTCTGTTCGTTAACTGTATCATCCAGATTCTCAATCTGAGATTAAAGAAAAATAATCCTAAATATGGACTGACCCGTTTCCATTTGGTCAAGGCTCTTTGCCGTTTAGTCTTTGATTGAGATTAGTTGTAGGTTGGCGCATGGCAGTGAAATCCAGTAGAATGCAAAATGGTTTTTTCCTCCCAATAAAAAGCAACTCCCTACAGCCCTTTAATTATGTACTTGCTGGTTGGAAGTGAAACAGAATAAATAACAAAACTCCTGAAGCAAAATACCTGTTTGTTTCTATGCTGTAAATCAGCTTGTGTCCGACTTAACTCAGACTGCAGAACTAGGATTCGTTCCTCCATTTCTCCCTGGTGCACCTTGATTGCACTATTCAGCTGAGCAAGCTGGACTCACAAATAAAAAAAATCAAATAATATTTTTTGCAACAGGAATTTGAAGAAAATTAAATGTTTCAAATCATGGCAGAGCAGCTGATTATCTTTAAAACATACATGACAACATTAATATTGTTTATATAGTCTATGGTGAGCTCAAACACAAAATAAAATTTGATATTTGAATTGCTTGATTTATATATTTATTTAACATGTATTGTTACTGAAGGTCACATTTTCCATACTAAATTATGATCTTAATAATGATCATAAATCTAGTCTTGCTTTGATTTAATTTTATTTTATTCGGAAAGATCTGAACACATTCACATAAAAAAAGATCTAAGACCAGGATAACCCAAGAAAGCAAGTCTTATCTGACTTACAGAAAATTTTCATTAATTATCACTCATACCCCCTTTTTCATATAATGTGGAGCTAGATTCAACAACAGATTTTGAGCTCACCTGGGCTGCACGTTGCTGCAACTGTCTTTGTCTTGATTTCAAAGCCTCATCCAGCTGCTCTATGTCTTTTTCTCGAACCTTTAATTCATCATGACTTTGTCTGCCATGGAAAAAACAATCAAATGATTCAACCTTATAGGAAGATATGCAATATGGGCTTAGTGTTCAGAGTGTTCCTGGCAACCTCAAATCACCATATGTGGCAAAGACAAGCCAAACCAGTCACTCTTCGCAATGACTGAAACATGCAGGAATATCAACAATTTTGAAATCTATTTTATTACACTAAACTAACCTTTATATATCTATATATCATGCTTTGTTGTTATTTTCCCCATTTTCAATGTTAAAACAAAACTTTTTTTATAATATGGTGATTTTTTCTGCCCAAAATCATAAACTTTGAAGGCTGATTTCTCAAATGTTGTTTTTTTTTAAACAGGTGTATGTATAGATTCTTGTAACTCTGTAAGAAAATGTCAGATTTAAATGGTTCTTTTACCATTTTATAGCTCTCATTTTACTCTTTAACCCTGTATTAATAACTAAGAATCAATTTTTGCGACGAGTGACTGGATTGGCTTGTCTTTGCCACATATTACACTGTATTCTCACTTGCAATGCAGATAGGAACTTCTTTTCATTTCTTTACATCTTTGATTATTTATTTCATACTAGTCCATCCATAAATATCATATTTTGTCTTTCTTTAACTTTAAAATCATTTCTTTCAATTGTGTTAGATTACCTTAGACTTTCACCTAACTTGTTAGCCTTCTCTTCATGACTTTTGGCCGTAGATTTACTTTTATGTAGAGTGCCCTGTAGATAGGCAAGTTGTTCAAATGCCTCATGGAGTTGGCCCTGTGCCTGCCTCAGCTCTGAGTCCATCTCTGTAGTTTGGTTCTTGTACTGCTGCAGATCATTCTGTGTGGATTCATGTTCCTGCTCCAAATCTTTTACTACATGATAAGAAATATTGTAATGGTAGGATATTTGTAGAGCACCTTCCACAATAAAATCGTCTTAAGGCGCTGACAGTATACAAATCCATAGTCGGATTGAAAAAATAAAAATACAGATAAAATTTTAAAAAATGAATAAAGAATAAGATAAGCAAACAAGCTGTTCAATTATCTTACAATGATTACATTCTATACAAAAATATGGTATGGTATTTGATTAAAAAATCACCTATGATACATTCAAATGTCAAATCATGTTGGGCCATATTACATATATTATACAAGATTACTGTGGTTGGTATACCATGTTAGTTCCCATGAGGCCACCAACACAGGCATCGCAAACACTGACCTTGTCATTGGTGCTGTTTCCTACTTCTCATTCATAGTTTTATTTGCACATGATAAATAAACATTTTTGATCATTAGTATATTAGTATTATTATTACAGGTGGAAACAGGTGGTATAAAAATCTTACTTTTCTGTTGGTACTGCTGTATGTTAGTATTTGCCTGGTTCAACTCTGTTTCTAGATCTTGTTTCTTTTGAGTCTGGTTCTCAGAGTCTTTCTTCACCTGCTGTAAGGCGTCAACGAGATGCTCGATGTGTTTACCTTTATCTTCCACTTCACGTTCCAACTGTCTGCATGTAGAAATAAACATACATGGTATGATGCCATGATTTCTTCTAATCATAAATGTTCTATTTGAGGTTATTCTCTATTTATGCCATAAGATTAGTGCCATAACATATCTATATATTATAATATTGGGAGTTTGTGGCACAGCAGTGGTGATTCAGGATCTCAACTTGAGGTTTGGGGTTCAAATCTCTTGCTGTGCATGACTGCTAATACCATTTTACAATCAATTTACCTACAATTTTCAACACAGGAGTACACAGTTAAGTTGTTAAATGGTAGATTTAAACACAAATGCACTGAAAAAAGCTGCAATATTATGTAATTTTCCTACAGGGAACAGGGAGTATGTATTCCATTAGTGCTTGGTCCAATGACAAGGGTAATAATATGAAAAAACACACTTTTAGGTTTGTTAGCATGAAGCACTATATAAGACCAATGTAATAATAGAAGAAGAGGATTATATTTCTTACTGGGTATTCTTGGTGAGTTTTGCAACTTGGCCTGTACGTTCCTCAAGGTCACTGCAGGCATGATGCAGCTTCTTCTCCATGGCATCAGCATCTTGCTCAGCACTTGCCTCAACCTGACTTAGTTGCTTCTCAAGATGAGAAATCTAGAGGCATAAAAAAAAAACCAAAGATTGAATGTTTGCATGCTTCAAGCTTATCAATAAAGTACTGTTATCCAATAGTATGAGGTAATAACAACATTACAAGTATAAGTATCCCTCCAATTAAAGAACCCTCCAATTAAAAAACACCTACAATTAAGATCACTTTTCTGTGGCTCCATATTAACAAATGCTTTTTATCTTTATTATTATTAGAGATCAAAGCTGCTAGATACCTTGGAAACCCAGTCCCAAAAGCAGTCCTTAATTGGAGGGAGACCTGTATTTTAAAATGACCCTCTGTAAAATGTGCCAAATGCAAAACATTATTCTGAACTGAAAGGATTTATATTTGTTACCTGTTGTTCCTGTTGGGATTCTTGGTCCTCAAGATAACTGATGCGGTTACTACTCTGCACCAACATTTGTTGTCTTTCCTCCAGTGTTTCATGGAGTCCAGCGACCTCAGCCTCTTTGCTTTCCAACTCATTTTGCAGTTCTCTTATCAATTTCTGCAGTGTGTCAATCTAAGATAAATTAAATGACATGCTGAATGTATCTAAAGCTATTCATTAAAAAAAAAAATATTCATACTTAGAGACCTCCTTTACATGACACATTCTTGGTCACTAGAGACCAACATTTTTTTCTTTTCTGTCAATATTCTTTTTTGAACAGTTAGGTGAGAGTTTTTTTATACCTTGTTTAACAAACCTGCCGACTGCAAATATTGATGATTTCAAATAAATGTAAAATTCTATTTTGTAACCAAGTTGCACACCCGCCACCATGAGAAAGTGGAAATTTCAGAAAAAAATAAAAGTTTTTCTTTATTTTTATTACGCCCTCCGCTGCCTTGAAATATCCAAAGATAAGATATGTATATTTCTTCCTAATTATATAAATTTGAAGTATTTAACCATCCTATCTTACATTCACCAATAAAATTTTTATTTTTATTTTCTCCTACGTCTGGATGATTTTGGCAAAAGTATTTGCTAAATAAGAAAACAATGTTATTTTTATTTCGCCTTCCTCTGATAATCTTCTAAAAAAATAAGTACGCGAAACAAGAAATTAAAAGAGTCTCGCCTTATTGTTACCTCCTTCATTTTCGCCTCCATAGCTCTCTCATGATCATCAGTTTGCCCTTCCATTTGCTCAACACATTTCTGGAACTGTTGTTTACAAACTGTGAGGGCACTCTCCAGCTGAGCAACTTTATTGCAATCTTGGTAGGCTCTGTTATTTAAAGTCTCCCAAGCTTCCTGATGGTCAGCAAGTCTATTGCTCAATTCCTAAGAAATATAACACACATTTATGAACACATAAATGCATTGATGTTCAAATTTGTAAGTTGGAATATCTACTCAGTCATTTCATATGCATACTATATAGTAAAGTACATAGCCATCAATGTGTGTCTAGAAATAATGAGGCAAATCTCATCATTTTAGCCACTTATAAAGTTGAATGATATGTGCCATTATATGCTAGCCAGAGAGAAACACTTAAGAGATACTGATACACAGGGGCGCAGCAGCAGCAACATTACACTGAGAAACTGTATATGTTTGGTTGACCGATAGATCTAGGCCTAGAAAAGTATAATAGGGCCTATGTCATGTAATAATCATGAGTTATAGTACAATGGAATTGTGGAGAGGCGTTTACGTAATAAAATATATTAAAGCTATACATTGCATTATATGGTAGTAATTAATTTCATTCTAATAATGTACATGCAGTATCATGTGATAATCAGGAGGGTGCACCTACTTCATTAATAAGTGATAAAGTACATTCTACTCATCAGAGTGATACAGTACATTATAATCATCAGGGAGTGCACGTATTAAAAACAACTGAGGCTGTGACACACAGTAACATGTGATTATTAATGATAAAGTGCATTCTACTCATCAGAGCGATACAGTACATTTTAATTATCAAAGGATGCACCTATTGAAAATAATTGAGCCTACACAATACATTACAACAAATCACAGGAATGGAGAGTGCAGGATATTTACATTCAACAGCCATTGAATGATAAATACAGGCTAACCTTAATAATCACATGGATATGTGGGACTACTGCTTGAATATAATAATACCTTGTTATTTGAGAGTAACTTCTTGCTGAGGTCATTAACTTCAGATTCCTTGACCTCAAGTTCACTTCGAAGCAAGAGCATGCTTTGTTCTGAAGCCTTGACCTGCTGGAGTCGCTCATCACAGAGATTCTGAAACTAACATTACAGATGGATGTTAAAAAAACTCAGATAAATCATAAGTGTCAACTTTAAAAAAAAGACTTTATTAACTAAAATATTAATTTCATTATGAAAAAAATATTTACGAACAAATCAAGTTTTCACAGAGTTTGTAATTATGTGTTCTTTGCATTGATATTCATTTGAAAAACAACTTGATTTGTTTATGTTCATTCTTTGTTACACCTCAATCTTTACAATGTTCTATATGTTTTAACTCAATTAATGTTTCCCCATTCGACGAACAAATCAAGTTTTCGCAGAGTTTGCAATTATGTGTTCTTTGCATCCTTTCTTTGTTGGTTAATAACACTAAATGTGTTTTCATCTTCTACATATGGGGCGTTAATATTCATTTGAGGAACAACTTGATTTGTTTATGTTCATTCCTTGTTACACATAAATCTTTAGAATGTTGTAATATGTTTTAACTTAATTAATGTTTCCCCATTTGGATCTGTTGATTGTGTTTCCCATGTATTAGGTAGAATGCTTCATTGTTTAAGAGTCTTTGACAAAATCATAAATATTACGAATGCAAAGTATCTGATACTTTTCCTCATCCTCCCCCTCCTCACTTTGAATACCTTATGAGATAATAATTTTATTACCATTTCAATTTGTTTTTCTAGTTCATGACACTGTTCAGCGTGTAAATTCTTGATTTTATCGATGCTTTGAGTGACATCATCCACTTCAGCATTTTTTTCATCCAACAAATTCTGTCAAATATATATAGTAAACGTTTAGGCCTATTCATCATTATCATATCATCAGGGGTAAAAGTTATAAGTACAGAGGATGTAACCTTATTTAAAAATCCAGGAATTAGCTCCATCAATCCCAATATTGAAGTATCATGTTAAACAATTTGCAATGCCCCTAGTTAAATCCAGGTCCCCTTGTCAAAGCCCTAGGTTAAACTTCAGTGCCTTGATCATTGAAAATCAGCATTCTTAAAACAATAGATATGACATGGTTTTATGTTAATTAACCTATTGTAATAAATAATATACAAAAAAAAAGATAGTTCATCATTTTTATTATCATTATCACATCATATCTATTGTCAATTATCATCAGTATCACTTTTTTTTCATTTAGACAATTGGACTGTATATAAACCAATAATTATTTAATCACTATAGAAATTGCAACAATTGCAATCATTATTCATCATTATTAGTAGCAGTGTTTTTTAAATACTGTTATCGATTATCATAATCATCTTTATTTTATTCATTATCATCATGACTACCATCAGGTTTCTCATTATCACTACAATCCTACCTTGAAATTTCTGCATTCCTGTTTTTTGTTTTCCAGTTCCTCTTGAAGACTTTCAAGTTTAGCAACATGTTGACTGAGGGATGCACTTTTTTCATCCAAATCTCTCTCCACAAGTTCGAGTTGATTAGACTTCTTTTTCAGCTGGAAAAATTAAAGTGTTTCATTGAATTACTGCCAGGGGCTTTGGGTAAATGATTGTTGGGAGTGATTTGAAAAGGTTGGAGGATATAAATTTAAGCTAGGTGTTCCACCTACCATTCTTTGAATGCCAGCAAGTTCACTCTGCCGTTCTTCAACGTCATTCTGCAGTTCAACGACTTGCGCATTGCGTTGTGTGATGCGTGCTTTCAGAGCAGTATTTCTTGCATTACTGTCTGCCAATTGGTCACGCAGCATGAATATCTCTGATTTGGTGCGTGCTCTATCATCAACCATCTTTTGAATGATTGATTCTAATTCCTGTTTTTTTCTATCTCCTAGAAGAAAATTTGAATAAGGTAATGATTAAATGATTACTTATTTACTGATTAGTTATTTATATATTTCTGTTATTTATTTTCTTAAGCCATCAATCCATCTATTTAGGCATCCATCCATGCAGGCATGCATGCATGCATCCATACATACATCCATGCATGCATCCGTCCATGCATCCATATATACATCCATGCATGCATTCATGCATCCATCCATCATCCATCCATTCATCTATCAATCCATCCATTCATCCACTTATCCATCCACCCATCCAACAGATTTTGTTTCAGACATCTGAACAATCAAGTGTTCCATATCATTTTGGAAATAAGACAACAATGTATTTAATCAAAGTCTGATCAAACATTGTCTGTTATGTTTGACAGACAAAGCCTTGATAGAGTGCACCCATCTATCTTAGATTCTCTCCTCTTATCATTTAATGAGGCTCTTAACATTATGTGTTCTTACCTTGTTTACTTTTCTCAATGATTGACATGAGCTCAGACCTCAGTCCGTCCATTACGCCCGAATCATTAAGTCTAGTTTCCTCTTTCTGTCTGGCAGAATTAAGTGATTGCAGCTCAGCTTCTTTCATTGCAAGTTTCATTCTAAAAATGTTTTGTAAAAGAAAATGTATGATTGGCAATGATTATAAATTATGGGGTAGGGGTGGTGAAAGGTGTAGATTTTTATGATGACCACAAATAACTGTGCATTCTTGGACACAGATGGAAGACTCCCTTGAATTTATAGCTGCAAATTTGTTGATGCTTATATTAATAATAACTAATCATACAACAAATGGAGAGACTTACTTAAGTTCTTCAACCTGTGCCTTATATGACCCATTTGTTCCTTGGTAGACATCCAAGTCAGCAGAGATACTGGACAGGAGGGTTTCTGGGATCGATTTGATGCTGTTTGTAGGACTACTGGTCCATGGCTTTGGAAGTTGATGAGTTTGGCCATGAGTATATGAATTTCGCTCCTGTGTCAAAATTACAATGTCAATATCAATTGTAAGTTCTTTTCACAAACAGGTTTAAATGATGAAAAAAGAATATTAATCAAACAAATTTTAAAAATTATAAAATTTCAAATAATAGTATATAAAAATTAAAGTCTTATATTCTGTATATTTTAAGCAGTTTTCTTTGTTTTCAACTGCAATTGAAGTTCTAAAATATAATTATCTATAAAATTAAATATTTATCTACTAAAAATCAATTTTGGTTAAATCACAGCCAAAAATAAAATTTTATTTGTACTCAACAAAATCTCAATAAAATTTTGCTTTATGTGCTTATATATTCACAGACAAGACTATGTAGTTGAAAAGCAGCTTACACTTAACAAACATTTAATAAAATAATTCATTATATTCAAGAACTTTACATTTTCTGTCTGCAATTTCTGAAGCAGATCTTCAAGTTGCCTTAGCTGTTGATAGCTTTGCTCTACTTCTCTCTGACATTCTGCCAATCTTTGATTCTGGCGTGATGTCAGCTCCTGAAGCTCTTCTCTATCATGTACACTACTTTCAAGACTGCTTTCCAGTTCTTTCACCAATTGCAGTTGTTTGCTAAGACTTGTTTGAAGATCTTTGTTTTTGGCAATCAGCGCTGGTTTCTCAACATGTTCCACTTCTCTCAGCCTCCTAAAAAATTAGAGGAGGAACAATATTAGAGAATCAAAACTAAGTAATCTCATTACAAATCTTTTTTAACCTGAAACACGCTTGTGCATTTTCATGGAAGAAGAAGGATTAGCCATTGTTTTACTTTGAAAGCTACTTTTCCTTCCCTTTTACGGCATACAGTTGCTTCTTCAAAGCCTTCAATTTAGAGTAGTCAGGAAATATTATCTGTCTCTTAATTTACAGTAATCTTATCCCTTTGATTATGTATATATGTGGCAAAGACAAGCCAAACCAGTCACTCGTCGCAAATCGTGCTTCAGAGAAAATGGCCAAAACATGCTAAAATGTCAAATTCAAAAAAATCTATTTTATTGCACTAAACTAACCTTTATATATCTACACACCATCCTATGCTGTTATTTTCTTCCCCATTTTCAATGTTAAAACAACATTTTTTAAGGATTTAAAGATAGTTTCTGCATGAGAAATGCCTGAAATCATAAACTTTAAAGGCTGATTTCTCATATATTGTTCTTTAAACAGTTGTGTGGTTAAACGCTTGTAACTTCATAAGGAAAAGTCCGATTTGAATGATTTTTTTACCATTTTATAGCTATTATTTTACTCTCTAACACTGTATTAATAACACAAAATCGATTTTTGCGATGAGTGACTGGTTTGGCTTGTCTTTGCCACATACAGTTTATGCAACATGATTTATATTTTTTAAACAAATACAGTAATATATTTCAAAAAGAATTTCATTTAGATTTTATATAATTACTATGAGGATTGAGTGGAACATTAATATGTAATATTTTAGAAGAGAAGAGAGAAAGGGAAGCATGCAGAGGAAGACCAAGAAAGAAAGATGTGCTTTGATAACATCAAAGTTTGGCTAAACATAAGAAATTATGGAAAACGAAAAAGAATGGCCGAGAATCGTGAGCAGTGGCGACACATGACAGCCAACCTTCGATTCGAAGACCATTTGAACTGTTCTATACTGATCTTTTATTACAGATTTAATAATTAGGCCGTACGTTATTTCTTCACTAAGATCTTGCAGTTGTTCTTCCAAACCTGTTGCCCTGTCCAGAAGCTCCTCCCTCTCTTTATCACAGTGCAACAAACTTTCCCTCAAGTGTTCTTCGCTGCTTTGGTACTAGATAATTAAAATAACAAATTCTTATTTAAAAATATGTGTAGCTGATCGATGAAATGAAATGTGTACGTATGACTGATTGTGGTAGAAATGATGGTGAAAATGGTAATATGTCGATCATATATAGTGTTTCACGTTATTACACTGGTCATAAGTTCAAATGTCAAGGGACCTGATCTTGGCTCCCAGGAAAATGAGTATTTCGAGGCTGCAGCTGCTAGTTAACAACTCACGACATTGAAATTCATAATTCTTAATATAAACTAACTTCTTAATCTTCACTGGGTACTATTCAATGTCCCATGTGGACTAAAACAAATTTAATTTGTATTCACCATTTTTCACTAAATCTGAAATAAAAATTTCCTAAAAACCTGGCAACTACCACCGTGGGACTTCAAGAGGCCTTAAAACATTTCGCTCTATGTGGTAGTTACTAGTGTTGATTTGTACTGTGACTGGTGCACGACTGGTGCATGACCTTGATGTTGTAAGCCTAGAGGCCTAAGCTAGTCTTTAAAACAAAATGACCATAAATAGGGGCGCATAAAACCTGTAATGTTTTTGGTTGTCAAAGTACTAAAAAGAAAATGTGCGTCTGGAAAAAACGAAATTTGCTCAGACTAGGCTACTAGATGTCCCTCAGTGAAAAGTTGCAAGACTTTGGTGGCGCTGTATCAAAATAGACCCAATAAAATGGAGAATAGGTTTTTGCACTATAGAATTTTTATTACATTATAATGTAATAACATTGTACAGTATATAGATATTGCTTGTTCACCTTTTGTAGTTTCTGTTGCGTTTTGGACCGGTATTTTTCCAGCTGTTCATTTAACTCTTCCAAGTTCTTTTTAGCCCCTTCTTTCTGATTTTCAAATCTGCAAGTTCAAAATAAATATCTTCCATCAACATCCTACTTGCCGATACAATCATTTCAAGTTAATAATTAGAACACATTTTAGATCTTCAAATAC
>NW_022684833.1:1242132-1283359 GCF_011630105.1 Anneissia japonica
AAAAAGTAACATAAAAACAAAAAAAAACAGATAACCAAAAAAAAATGTATTTAAACAAAAAAAAAAAAAAAATATTTTTTTTTAATAAAAAAAAAAAAAAAAAAAAAAAAAGATGACTTTAATGTTCTATATTTTGATTCTTATTTAATTGTAATTTAATAATAGTAAATCCAAAATTTAATAAAAAACAAACAAATAGAGTAGATTTTTAAAAATCAGAAAACAATAATCCCATCCAACCTTTTTCTTTTCTCAGTTTCTTCTTCAAGTTGATTTTTAACATGTATCAATTCTGTTTTGACTTGCTCAAAATGTTTATCTTTTTCGGCATGGTAGTGATGACTCTCATTTAGACGCTGCTCAGTTGACCTGAGGGCGCTGTCATATGTACTCAGCTCATCTTTAAGACTGGACACTTGGTGTTTCAGCTTAGGCACAGACTCTCTAGCCGAGTCTAACTCAACATTAAGCAAATTCAGCTGAAAAATATGTTTTATACAATACAGTAATATATTAAAATTTCTTATAAGGCAGAATATGGCTAAACAAGTTTTATATAATATAAAGAAAGAGAAAAATCTTTGGACTTTTAGAAAAGGATGAGGTCGAATCCAAGGTATGTGGTCACACTGAATTTTTGCCAAGAAATACTGTCTGTGTTTACTCAGAAGTTGCAAAGCGAAACATGGTATGCATTGAACTTTTTTTATTCTTTTTTGATATTGTATTTCAATGTTTGATGTACTTAATTGTACTTTTTTTTCTATTTTCTATAGATTTTATATTTTGTTTAGAAGGAAATATAATGCTAATAAATTATTGACTATTATCTTTATTATCATTATTATGATAAATAACCTTTTCTTGAGTGGAGTGAAGCTGATAGCCGGTATCTTCCAACTGACTTAATAGATTGTGATTTTGGGTGATCAACTGTGCATTCTCTTCTCTTTGCGCTTGTAGCTTAATTCGAAGGGCCTCGTTGTCAAAATCCTTCATCGGTAAAGAGCTCCGAGTTCCTAGTTTTGAGGTACCTGTACCCTACAAAAAGTAATTTCATTTGAAAAATATGTTGTTCATACATACATACATACAGTAGTGAGTCAAGTATTAGTCAAGTGACAACCAAGAATCCATCTATTTAGATATCAGCTAAAATGTATGACAGTACTTGGTGTACCTTATGTAATGAGAATGATGCCACACTTCCAATTGAGTCCAGGTGACCTGGAGGCTTTGACCTATAGCCTTTGGTCCTTGATATATAATCATTTCTTGAGTCTGGTGTCAGGTCCTCCAGGGTCAATGGTGGAAGAGGGTCATCCAAAGATTCTGAATTGCCACTTGTATATCTATACCTAAATGTAGATCATAATGGTTTATAAAAAAATATTGTAAAAGTACATAATGAAAATTCATCACACAAAATATTGGATAAGTAGAATTTTTTAAAGCATAGCAATGGTGAGTGCCATCTCTAGCCCGAGTTTATTATAGACGACATTTTATGCTTTAGTTTCTAGTTGTAATGTGTTATTTGGAGGCTGGAGATACATTAAAAACCTAAATTGCACAAAAAATATGTTTAAAGAGATTAATCTTATATCATTGGAGACACATCAAGACATAATTTAAAGCAAAATTAACGCAGACAGATTTTGTAGAAGCCTTAATTTTAATGTCAGACACATCTATGTTCCCTATCAAGTCTCTCTGGCTCCACTCTATATCTACATGTTGACACAATTTTAACCTAGGGGTTAGTAGACAAGCATCTTGAAACAATATACCTCAGATCCATGATGCATAGCCTCTAAATACTGGGAAAAAATGGAAAAATAGATGAATAAAACCAAACATTATGTAGATAACCTTTATTACAGAAAATTTACTAGAACAATTTTTCTTGTTTCTACAAGAAAGGAGACAGTTTCAGCAAAGTTGTATCTTTAACAGGTCCTAGGGGGTGTTTGCTAACTCGTACCCATGCCAACTCATACCATGCCTAATCTAGAACTATAATAGCGGATCTGACGAATGATTCCACCATTGCCGTGTCTTTACCTGTTCTCTCCCGGTTTGGAAGGTGTTTGGAGTCGGTGGAGATTCTTCTCTGTCTCCATCAATCTTTTACGAAGAGCGTTAACATTCTCCATTAGCTCATCATCCTCATCATTTTGTAACTTGGACATAATTCATTGATTGTATTCACTGCTGAAAGTAAACTTTAAATTGAATAAAAAAGTGAAAGAAAATTTATGAAAACATTACGTCATTAAGGTTAGGGTATTATTTTGTTAATTTTTAATAAAATTTTATCTGTTCAATTAAAAAAAAAATATTTTGTATATTTAAGATAACCAAACAGAGGAAATGCCAGCAAAAAATGAATGCACTGACTATTGTTGATAAATAATACACCAGTCTTAAAAAAAAGAATTCCTAATTCATAATAAATATATAATTTTAATTACGATTCTTAATACCTATAGCGAATGTTAAATAAATATTATTTATATAATATTAGAACGCAATAACGAATCATAATGAAAGTGGGCCCGATAGGACCCGACCGTCTTGGCTTGGGCTTGGTCGTCCTTGGCCTGATCGTCTGTCGTCACCTTAGTGTACGTTACGTTACAGCTAGGCCTAGCCTATCCTTTCCAAAAGCAAAGTTTGCATTATGTACTGCGTTTTGATTATAATTCATTTACCGAAGCATAGATCATACCTTAAGAGGTTAAAATACATACGAAAAAGCAATAATAGACCATTTGTTTAATATATCTCAAACACGAATCTTCTGTGTTTACAAATTGAATTCAAACCGCCCCCTAATTTTTCCGATGAGCAAAGTGTAAAGGTCAACATTTCGTTCAAGTGAATATTTTGATAAGTAATAAAAATGGTATTACGTTATTATAAGTTTTATTATAAATATATTGAAAATAAAATTAACTAATGATTATTTATTTGTCTTGAATAGCATGATTATTTGTAATAAATTAATGAACTGTTAATGTTTGATAACTGTAATCATTTCGTGTTCATGGCTGCTATGTCTTTTCCGATTCGGTTCAGCCCCCAGCCGATGCTATCCAAGTTGCCTGGGATAAAAACCCAGAAAATCTCAAAATGGTAAGAGATGAATGCAGAAATTACAATACGAATACTTAGAATAATGTATTTTCTTACGCTTTTCTGTCTTTGATACATGGTTCTTTATTTGATTACGATGGATTATGAGGATTTGTTATGTCCATATTTCTTTGGAATTGCCACTAGAAAAGTGCTTACGAATGGCTGCTAGATTGAACGTGTGGAAGTAGAACTTCAACTGATACGCCACGTTATACTGCATTATAAGTTATGGGAATTCGTAGATTAGATAGTTCAGCTTTGCTGTTTGCTTACATGTATTTATATATTACAATTAATATAGGGCTTAAGGAGATGATGCAATAATTCGCTCTAGGCTACCCAGACAGAGAATTATTAAATTGACAAATATTAAATAGTAAACTTTTTATTACATTCTAGGGCTAGGCCTAGACCCCTGGTTTCTGCCTGAAAAATATCTGTGCTGGAGGCACACACTGCACCCTGACAAATTTTTTTCTTAGGGGATACATCAAAGTGTACTCATCAAATTTGTGTGGAAAATCATTAGAAATATAGGTACGCAGATTTGTATAATTACTGCATTGCATAATTCATTGGTTTTATGTTGAGACATATCCCAAGCCAAGTCCTGATTTTCAGGAAAGAACACTGGAGTTTAGCAGTGCTCTAAATAAAGATATATACGGTTACGGTTGTTTGTGTCTTGTTGCAGTTGATGTGAATGATTTTTATTAATTATGGTGGCGCCCTTCGAGCCTTGGCAAATACAATACTAGGAAAAAAGGTCTTGGCCGTCAACATATTAAATTCAGGAAGTGCACGTCTTTGCAAAGTAAAACAAGTGGCTCAGCATTGTGAAGTTGACGCTGTAGAATGTATTCATGATGACAAAGCCATGTAAATGCTGGAATTACCGGCTGAAACACTTTGATTATAACGTGGCATCTGAGAAATACTTTTTGTCAAGAAATGTAATTTATTATGATTAGGCCAATAAAAACATGTTTTATAATTAATTTACTTTTTTTTGCTTAGGGGTTTGTCAAAGTGGTGAAGAATAAGGCCTATTTCAAAAGATACCAAGTGAAATTCAAGCGTAGGCGTCAAGGTAAAACTGACTACTTTGCTCGCAAACGCCTGGTTGTTCAAGACAAAAACAAGTACAATACCCCAAAATATCGTTTGATTGTACGATTCACCAACAAGGATATCACATGCCAGGTAAGCATTTAACTTTCAAATACATTTCTAAAACATGTTACAGGATAAAAACTTGCTTGTTCTAAAGAAAGTTATATATTGGTAAAAACAAATTACTTTTTTCCATTTTTAGATAGCGTACGCCAGAATCGTGGGAGACATCATCATAGCTTCAGCCTATGCTCATGAACTGCCCAAGTATGGCGTCAAGGTCGGGTTGACCAACTATGCCGCAGCTTATTGCACTGGACTTCTAATTGCAAGAAGGGTAAACCAATCATTATAATAATTATTATTAAAATATTAATAAATGGTTACAAGTATATGCTAATAATGCATGCATTGACAAGCTCTAAGCTTTACTGTAAGGAATATTTTTTACATTTGATGTACAGTATATGATGATTAAGCCAAAACTAGCTGGAATTACCGGATGATTTTCAGTGATTAGGAAACGGCATCTGATTATAGTACAAGGGTTAATGTTTTGTGAAATTTTTAATGCATTTAATTTTTTTTTTTTTAATTATGTTGGTGATTAAAGATAATTAGATTGCCTTTTGCAGATCCTCAACAAGTTTAAGCTAGACGAAATCTACAAAGGAGTGGACGAGGTTACAGGAGACGATTACTACGTAGAGAGCGAAGAGGGACAGCCTGGAGCTTTCCGTTGCTTCCTTGATGTAGGATTGGCAAGAACCACAACTGGAGCACGCGTGTTTGGAGCTTTGAAAGGAGCAGTCGATGGTGGCTTGGATATTCCCTACAGGTATTTGTTAAGTGGTTATATTTATTTAGATTTTTTCCCAGTAAAAAGAATGTTATGGTTTCTTTAAATACTTTCCGGACACTAGGCCTGTGTTTATTTCTTCTTAGGCCTTCAGCCCATACAGTAAAGAGTACAAGGTTTTTGTTACCTTTATTATAAAATATATAAGTTTATTTTTATTTTGGGACAACATGAAATTAATAAACTTAAGTGATCTTTGATGTGAAATAATTGGTGTTTGATGATGATTAAGCCATGTAAATGCTGGAATTACCGGCTGAAAAACTTTGATTATAACGTGGCCTCTGAAAAACACTTGAAATGTAACAGGAGTGACAACGTGTATGTTTGGAGGCTTATATTACGATTCTTTATTTAGTAGTTTTTGTTTTTTATTGTGTAAAAAGAACATTTTATATTCCATCCACCCAAAATTAAAATTTATTTTCCATAGGCCTAGTGAATTTCTTTGGCCGCTTCTGAATATAAACATGTTTGATTTTTTTGCCCCACCCCCTTTTTTTTTAAATTGTATTCTTTTTTTTTTTTTGCTGTTTTTATAATTATATTCGATGTTAATTTCTAATTATTTTCAAAGTTTGTTAAACTTTGGTGATTTCATGCCATTTTGAATGTTGACCTGATGTGATTCCAATGCAAAATGTAGAAATTGTCCATTTAATTGATCCTAAAATCTAATTTATAATTGTTGATCCACAGCAACAAGCGATTCCCCGGGTATGACCAGGAGACCAGCGAATTCAATGCAGATGTCCACCGCAAACACATCTTTGGTGGTCACGTTTCCGACTACATGAAAATGTTGGAGGAGGAAGATGAAGATGCATACAAACGCCAGTTTTCACGGTTCATCAAACTTGGCGTTACAGCTGATTCGGTAAGTGAATATTTTAACAAGAAGTAAGAATTTGAAATTTTTAAAAAAGTATGTAATTTTTAAAAGGAGGCTATTCAATAGATTGTTGATGAATAATTAATAGTATGCAAACTAATAAAAAGTGGCCAGAATTTTAAAAAGAGCTTTATCTACTATATAATGTAAATATGAATAATGGATAGGCTTTGTACACAACATGGTTACCAATTTTCAATAATTTATATATTTTTATTGTTCAGATGTTATTGTTGTACATTGCTACACTGAAGATGCTTTTATTTTTGTTTTTAAAAGAAAATAAGGTTAATTCATATTTCCTATTTTAAATATATATTTTCAATATGAATTTATATCATTTAATTTGACACTACAATAGAGAGTACATTATTTTTTTTTATGTGAAGAAAATCAAATTATTGAAATGAGTTGATATTGGTTTTTTTAAAAGTAGTATTGGTATTTTATGATGATTAAGCCATGTAAATGCTGGAATTACCGGCTGAAATACTTTGATTATAACGTGGCCTCTGAAAAATACTTCAAATAGTTGTGTAGTGGAGAAATAATGTAGTTGCACCTTTGTTTATTAGTTGTGCTGATTATTAGCTAATAAATATATAACTACAGTATATTTGAATTTTTTGTAACAGATGGAAGAAATGTACAAAAAGGCCCATGCAAACATCCGTGCCGACCCAGTACACAAATCCACAAGCAAACCATACGATGGAAAACCGAAACGGTATGTATAGCCATTTTATCACTTAAATAATCGTCCTACCTTGCATGCTACTTTTTATCAACTATTACTTGTATTAATACTTTATCCTGAAATGAATTATTGAAATGACATGATAAATATGTTTAAATATTAATAATTGGTATTTTATGATGATTAAGCCATGTAAATGCTGGAATTACCGGCTGAAACACTTTGATTATAACGTGGCGTCTGAAATGTACTTTCACAGTAAAAATGCAATGTACAACAAGGTATACGAAAAAGGTTGCACAGTGATAGTTTGTTCCAAATTCAGGTTGTTTTTTTTTTCTAGTAAATATTTAATGCTGGAATTAGTTCATATTACTCAATTTGCCATTATTCCTTTAAATGTCCATTTTTAAAGAATGATTTTATTCAGTTAACCAAACAATTAAATATGGCCTTTTTTTCCTTTTATGCAGATGGAACCGGGCAAAATTGTCAAAACAACAGCGCGTGGATAGAGTGAAACAGAAGAAAGCATCATTTAAGCGAGCTCATAATTTGGAATAACTCAACCTGCTATCGCCAAATATAAAATATTATTAAACATCACTAGGAAAAAAAAAATGGGAACCGAGCTGTGGTTCAAAGGTAGCTGAACCGCCGCTCAAAAAAAGCTATAAATTATCCATTGATAACAAGTCTTATTAAAAAAAAAAAAACTTGTACTAGTGAAACTGAATTTGTGTTTGAGTGTTTTTTGTTTTGTCAACTGCACCAGCTTTATTCTTTCATGATATTGGCTAAACTTCTTTACATGTACAAAATTAATTTTCCTAAAGGAACAGTATGTCATGTCTCGAATAATGTATGTACACTGTACTGTAGAAAATCCCATCTTGTTCCTTGCTGCCATTTGGATTAAATCAGCTACTAAAGCCTCTATTGGGCTTATTAAGCCTGTTTTCTAATAATGGCTATCACGATGACTGAAAATAGTGCTTAATATAATAATAAAAAATATTAAACATATTTGTAGCTATTGCAGTAAATGCACATGGAATCATTATTCCCTCACAAGTTTGTGTACATATATTAGTTTTTATGAAGGCATGCCACAAGTCCCTTATTTTTTTCTTATTCTGGACAGTGCCACCAACGAGCAAGTAAATTTAGAGATGGAAAACGAAAAAAAAAAAAGAAATCAAGTATGGGGCACCAAGTGCTTTAAAGGGTAACCCGACATTAGGCCCTGGCCCGGGATTTAAAAATCGTCTTAGATGGTGCCAACGTACAATCGACTTTCCAATTTTAAGCAATTTTTAAGCTAAGCAATATGGATAAATTTGACTTAAGCAAAAAAATTGGACTTGAGACGAATTTATGCTGATTTCTAGTTTGGAACCCAAGCTGGTATATCTGAACCCCATAAACTGTACCTTCAAACAACTGATGTGGAGCTGAGGTTAAACGTATGTATTGTATATATGAGCTGTTTCTGAACAGCAAAAATTTATAAGAGAAATGAAATATAAACCAGGAGAAAGTTAATATACAACAAATAAATAAACTACTGTACTCCAAGATACCTTAAGAAAAGGTTTTAATACTGTACATCGATTGATATATTGGAAGTGAACAAGTTCATTGTTCAACTAAAGCAATCTGCCAAATATGTATGCATTTTACAGTATAAAAACTACACAAGTATAAGAATTGGCTGATATGCACCGTTTTTCCAACATGTTTATTTATGTACAGTACAGTAATTCATATACGTCAAGTTTATTTTTATTTTGGGACAACATGAAATTAATAAACTTGAGTATCTTTGATGTGAAATAATTGGTGTTTGATGATGATTAAGCCATGTAAATGCTGGAATTACCGGCTGAAAAACTTTGATTATAACGTGGCCTCTGAAAAACACTTGAAATGTAACAGGAGTGACAACGTGTATGTTTGGAGGCTTATATCACGATTCTTTATTTAGTAGTTTTTGTTTTTTATTGTGTAAAAAGAACATTTTATATTCCATCCACCCAAAATTAAAATTTATTTTCCATAGGCCTAGTGAATTTCTTTGGCCGCTTAAGAATATAAACATGTTTGATTTTTTTGCCCCCCCCCCTTTCTTTTAATTGTATTTTTTTTTTTTATAATTATATTCGATGTTAATTTCTAATTATTTTCAAAGTTTGTTAAACTTTGGTGATTTCATGCCATTTTGAATGTTGATCTGATGTGATTCCAATGCAAAGTGTAGAAATTGTCCATTTAATTGATCCTAAAATCTAATTTATAATTGTTGATCCACAGCAACAAGCGATTCCCCGGGTATGACCAGGAGACCAGCGAATTCAATGCAGATGTCCACTGCAAACACATCTTTGGTGGTCACGTTTCTGACTACATGAAAATGTTGGAGGAGGAAGATGAAGATGCATACAAACGCCAGTTTTCACGGTTCATCAAACTTGGCGTTACAGCTGATTCGGTAAGTGAACATTTTAACAAGAAGTAAGAATTTAAAATTTAAAAAAAAGTATGTAATTTTTAAAAGGAGGCTATTCAATAGATTGTTGATGAATAATTAATAGTATGCAAACTAATAAAAAGTGGCCAGAATTTTAAAAAGAGCTTTATCTACTATATATTGTTCAGATATTATTGTTGTACATTGCTACACTGAAGATGCTTTTATTTTTGTTTTTAAAAGAAAATAAGGTTAATTCGTATTTCCTATTTTAAATATATATTTTCAATATGAATTTATATCATTTAATTTGACACTACAATAGAGAGTACATTATTTTTTTTTTATGTGAAGAAAATCAAATTATTGAAATGAGTTGATATTGGTTTTTTTAAAAGTAGTATTGGTATTTTATGATGATTAAGCCATGTAAATGCTGGAATTACCAGCTGAAATACTTTGATTATAACGTGGCCTCTGAAAAATACTTCAAATAGTTGTGTAGTGGAGAAATAATGTAGTTTCACCTTTGTTTATTAGTTGTGCTGATTATTAGCTAATAAATATATAACTACAGTATATTTGAATTTTTTATAACAGATGGAAGAAATGTACAAAAAGGCCCATGCAAACATCCGTGCCGACCCAGTACACAAATCCACAAGCAAACCATACGATGGAAAGCCGAAACGGTGTGTATAGCCATTTTATCACTTAAAATAATCGTCCTACCTTGCATGCTACTTTTTATCAACTATTACTTGTATTAATACTTTATCCTGAAATGAATTATTGAAATGACATGATAAATATGTTTAAATATTAATATTTGGTATTTTATGATGATTAAGCCATGTAAATGCTGGAATTACCGGCTGAAACACTTTGATTATAACATGGCGTCTGAAATGTACCTTTATAAGGGAACTAGAAAGATATTTTTTTATATAGAAGGGATTTTTGATGTCATTAGTAATAGAATAGAAGAATTTTTTATTCTAATAATAGTGACATATCAAAAATCCACTCTAGGAAAGAAATCATCTTTCTTGTTCCCTTTTAAGCAGTTTCTCAAGCTCTCGCAACAAGGTATACGAAAAAGGTTGCACAGTGATAGTTTGTTCCAAATTCAGGTTTTTTTTTTTCTAGTAAATATAAAATGCTGGAATTAGTTCATATTACTCAATTTGCCATTATTCCTTTAAATGTCCATTTTTAAAGAATGATTTCATTCAGTTAACCAAACAATTAAATATGGCCTTTTTTTTCCTTTTATGCAGATGGAACCGGGCAAAATTGTCAAAACAACAGCGCGTGGATAGAGTGAAACAGAAGAAAGCATCATTTAAGCGAGCTCATAATTTGGAATAACTCAACCTGCTATCGCCAAATATAAAATATTATTAAACATCACTAGGAAAAAAAAAAAAAAAAATGGGAACCGAGGTGTGGTTCAAAGGTAGCTGAACCGCCGCTCAAAAAAAGCTATAAATTATCCATTGATAACAAGTCTTATTAAAAAAAAAAAACTTGTACTAGTGAAACTGAATTTGAGTTTGAGTGTTTTTTGTTTTGTCAACTGCACCAGCTTTATTCTTTCATGATACTGGCTAAACTTCTTTACATGTACAAAATTAATTTTCCTAAAATTAGAGGTACAGTATGTCATGTCTCGAATAATGTATGTACACTGTACTGTAGAAAATCCCATCTTGTTCCTTGCTGCCATTTGGATTAAATCAGCTACTAAAGCCTCTATTGGGCTTATTAAGCCTGTTTTCTAATAATGGCTATCACGATGACTGAAAATGGTGCTTAATATAATAATAAAAAATATTAAACATATTTGTAGCTATTGCAGTAAATGCACATGGAATCATTATTCCCTCACAAGTTTGTGTACATATATTAGTTTTTATGTAGGCATGCCACAAGTCCCTTATTTTTTTCTTATTCTGGACAGTGCCACCAACGAGCAAGTAAATTTAGAGATGGAAAACGAAAAAAAAAAAAGAAATCAAGTATGGGGCACCAAGTGCTTTAAAGGGTAACCCGACATTAGGCCCTGGCCCGGGATTTAAAAATCGTCTTAGATGGTGCCAACGTACAATCGACTTTCCAATTTTAAGCAATTTTTAAGCCAAGCAATATGGATAAATTTAACTTAAGCAAAAAAAAAAATGGACTCGAAGACGAATTTATGCTGATTTCTAGTTTGGAACCCAAGCTGGTATATCTGAACCCCATAAACTGTACCTTCAAACAACTGATGTGGAGCCGAGGTTAAACGTATGTATTGTATATATGAGCTGTTTCTGAAAATTTATAAGAGAAATGAAATATAAACCAGGAGAAAGTTAATATACAACAAATAAATAAACTACTGTACTCCAAGATACCTTAAGAAAAGGTTTTAATACTGTACATCGATTGATATATTGGAAGTAAACAAGTTCATTGTTCAACTAAAGCAATCTGCCAAATATGTATGCATTTTACAGTATAAAAACTACACAAGTATAAGAATTGGCTGATATGCACCGTTTTTCCAACATGTTTATTTATGTACATTAATTCATATACGGCAAGTCAAGAACTTGTTCTGCAATTCGAGAACTTTAAAAAATTAATCTACCAGCGCCAGCCATGGCATTATGAAACACAATAAACATTTTTTTTTTTAAAGAATCGAGTGGTTGTTACGCTGACTGGAACACCAACATACTTAATTTTCAATACAAAAGGCCAAAAGTTGACTAAAAGAATACTCGATATTGGAGGCCGGCATTAGGTATCCATAGCAATATGCCAGTACATTCGTAGATGCCAGTCAATGTGTTAAATTTCTTTTACTCATTGTTTGCTAGCATAGGATACTTCTATGAATGTTTATAACATGGAATGTCCAATGAAAGTTGCTAGGCTTATTTTCATGACTCCTCCTCATCGGCTTTTTCCTCATTTGCATCATCCTCGTCATCCTCTTCCTCTTCCATCTCTTTGCTGTCATTCACATCATCTTCACCAGCAGTCTCTCCCTGTGATTTCTCCGAGTCTGTTTTACTTTTCTTTCGTTTCTCTGAAGCAACCTTCTTGTCTTGTTGTTCCTTTTTGAATTCTGAAACAAAAACAAGGATATTTAGATTTCAGTTTCTCATCCATAAACTTTATAAAATTCTAAATTTGTAGCTTTTCTAATCTATTATTACTGTAGACATCAAATAGTGCTTAGCTAGTGGTGAAGGATCATGTCTTACTTTAGGACCAATGGTAAAGCTTGGATGCAGTTCTATTAATATACTATAGTTGCAGATTAGACAAAGGGAAACGAAGTACACAGCAATTGTATTGGTGTATGCCACAAAATCATAAAATCTAAAGTTTATTCTGTTGAAATGTAATGTAATTGTTTATATAAAGATGATGACCTATGGATTGTAAATAATGATCTTGATCAGTTGAACAGACGAGACAATTAATAAGTGTATACTGTATAATCACAAACCGTCTAAACTTTGCTGCAGGGGCTCCAGAAACTCATCAAATTCCATATCTTTCATGGCAGCAAACACATCAGCTGCATTCATTGTTTTCCGCTTAGCCTTCAACGCATAGTTATTAGCACTTTGATTGGTACATGTTAAAAAAATGTTCATTTGAGTGAGCGATTGTTACTGTCTTAAAAGATATACAATACTGTCTATGGTAAAATCAGAATAAATTTCAAGATAAGTCTGTTATGAACTAAAAAATTTGAAAAAATAAAATTATATGAACAGTAATATGCATGTTAACTGCCAAGAAGAACAATTGTTTTAATTGTAAGTTAATAACCGCATAAGTAAGCAATTCCAATATTGAATTTTATTTTTTAGGTTTAAGCACAAAACAGTAGAGTATATCAATAAATGTTATGGTAAACTAGGAACTGCTATTATGAATATTGGATTGGATTGGATTTATTCGGTGTAAACACCAAGGATAGCCCATGAAAGTCTAGAAGAAGACTTTTTTCCAGTGGGGTCCTTCTGGTGGTGATTGAACAGTACTGTGTTCTTTAACGTGCACATGGGCCATAATGCACACGGGACCAACGGCTTAAACGTCTCATCCAAAAGACGGTGCGCTATTGTAACTTGTATTTCAGCCATCTAGCTGAAACACAAGGAGAGGCAGCGATGGGAATTGAACAGGGGACCTAGAGATCTCCACGGTTCAGCGCACACACAGTGGCTATCAGCCGACTGAGCTAAGCTGCTCTCTGAAATATAATATAAAAATATTATAAAAAAAATATATATATATGTAAATATATAACTATCAATCAAGAAAAAGGATACCAAGATGTAGCATACAGAACAAAGACGCTAGCTGCCCGGGACACAGCACTTCTTGCTTCCTTAGACACACTCACACCTTCCGGTACCTAAGCAATAAAAAAAATTATAATTTTATACAAAGAATCCAGCAGTAATTAGCTAGTGGACGATTATTGTGAACACATTAATAAATACAACATAAATAACAACTTCAATGATTTAGAATTACACATGAAAACGGGACAGCTGGGATAAGGACACATTCAGTGTCGACTAAGTGAATGCATACACAAAGTGTAAATGTACACAATTTTGAGAAATATAAACTAATGCAGTGAGACCACACTGTTTTCTTTATTCAAACTTACTGCCTGTCTCATTATTTTGCTGATTACAGTCATAGGAAGATTGAGGTCCTCTGGTCTTTCTGCCATTTCTTTTTCTGTTCTGAAAAGAAAAAAAAGGAAATCAGATTAGTAAATAATAGACGAACAACAGTAATCTTCCATTCAATGTAATGCATTCAGTAAAAATCTGCTAGGTACTGGACCAGGCCTACTGCTACAGACAGACCATGACAAACGGCGACAGAACAGATGTTCAATCATCATACATAACATAGGCATAGGCCTACATTGCTAATACTATATATTAGGCCTATAATACAATAATTACTGATGGGTTGTTTTTTTTTTCTTTAATAAAAGCCATAAGTAACAGTATGTAACTTTATGCTAGGCCTAGCCTTCTTGCTAGCCTTTCTAAGGCCTAAAGGTAAACTGGCTTGTTGTGTTTTAGTTAGTCTTGCATTCCATTTTGGCCTAGCCCTGGAGTCTAGGCCTAAGCTGCGGTTACCGGCGGAGTACTAGAAGGTCTAGGCCCTAGGCCTATAGCATATGACCTAGGCTAGGCTAGATAATAATGGCCTCTATGCTAGAGTTAGACACCTAGAGTAGTAGTAGTAATAATATAAAGATTAAAATATTGCTTTGCCGCTTTGCCTAGATTACGTAAAAAGTGCCTATAAATTCACTCTACATGTAACCTACTGAAAATGTTATTACAAAAATAACTGGAAATTCAATCGTTTTGTTTGTTGATTCTTTCCCGCAAGTTTTTTTAGCTCAGTCCAAAGTAGGCAGGTTATTGTATTTAATTTCGCCCAATTTCAATTCAAAGTTTAATAAAAGTTTGTCTTAAAAGTTTTAAAACTGTATAAATAAGCCTAGGCCTATAAATTTCGTAATCAGAAAAAAAAAATAATTAAAAATTAATTTAAATCGTATTATATTAAAGTCACAATCTAATTAAGATATTTCTATAAATTCTTTTTTTCTTTTTAATCTAATTCTAATCATGGACAGTATACGTATTCATTACTTTTTTTTTTATTTTTTTAAAAGTTGGTCTGTTTTATACAGTAATTATTTTATTGCACGTTAATAGTGAGCAAAATTTAGCTAATAATTATCTTTTTTTGGCATTTTTAAAATTTTACATCAGAAAGAAGGCTTTAGAAAAAAAAAGCGGTCCATAGACTTTAATCAAAATGTCAAAAAAAGAGAAAAAAAATCAATCAATCAATCACAAATGTCTATTCAAGTCGTTGTATGACTTTCTTCCACCTACAACTTACAAGGATAAAAAATTTCACTTTTCTGTTAGTGTGCAGGGGACGCTTCATTGGTCCAATATGTATATTAAGGCTCTTGAGATGATTTCTTTGATAGCCTATAGCCGGGATAGTTTTTCTTTTTCTCAACCTCTTAGATCTTCATGGAACTATTACCAGGCCTACATAGGAACTTTGTGTCAAACATAATTACACGTTGGTACACATTTGAGTTACACAAAGACTACCTTTATTACATTTAAGGAAATTGTTTCTTGAATGATGTATAATTGTATATAATCGTATTTTAATGTTTGTATTAGAAAGTGTTATTATTATGCAAGTTATTACTACTTGAACCTTTATTTTGGAGCCAAAATGTAAACACCCACAACCTTTATTTTGGGCCAAGAATTTACATTAGGAATATTTAATTACTTTAGTTGAGGCCTCGGATACGTAGTGGTATATACCGTACTCGCGCGATTATAAGCGCCCGGCGCTTTTAAACAGAGAAATTGAGGGGGCGCTTATGGAAATAGATGAAAATCAAGGGGAACTTATTAAATTCAAGAGGCACTTTTTGAATAAAAACAGGTTATATAAGGACATTACGAATGGTGGTGCGGCGGAAAACATCAGAGAACATGGCTCATGACAAGAATGCTGTGAATATTTATAACAGCAGAACAGCAGGTGCATTAGCTTGTTGGCCATCCGATTGCCATGAGATAAGCAGGACGGCAGGATTATTGCAGGTTTTCTTGAAATGAAATGAGAAAGTGCTAAAGGTGCAAATTGACGGGAAAAGAAAACGAGGAGTTGGACTAGGCCTAGACAAAATATATGCAAGAAGATGAAAGTTGGTAATATACTGCCTGTCCAGGAATCAGAGCTCTCATCTGTAGGCCTACAAGAGAAATATCTTCATTTTGATATTGAGCTAAGAAGAATGTGATTTCGCTCTGCCGCTCAAATCATGCCAACAACCACATTCCCAGGATTGATTTGATAATTGACTTGCTAAAAAGAAAATCTTATGATTATTCAAACGGGGCGCTTAAGGAAATTTTCACGGCGCTTATTCAAAAGAGGGGTGGTTATTCAAACAGGGCGCTTATTCGCGCGAGTACAGTATATTACTACAGGATAGTTTTTTTTTTAATATGTAAAAGTTAGTGAAAAGGTTCATCTGGATTTCTAGATTGTATTTGTTAAGGATTTCTTTTTGATGATCCAATATTTGAATAAGTACGTTAACTTACGTTTTTATTCTCGAGCTTTCGCTGGTTTTCAACACAGCTTAATCTGAGTGGGTCCATATGCACCTTTGTTCATGCCATGGAGGAATAAAATTAATAATATTTATTCCTCCATGTTCATGCATATGTAAAAGTGTACAAATCTATCTACCCCTCCCCCAGCATACTGTTTGTTCACTTGTGAAAATGTTGAACGACTTACATAGTCCTTACGTCATTATACTATTATATGATCTTCTAATAATAATAATAATAAAAAAAAAATATATATATATATATAAATCATCAAGGAAGGAGTAAAAGGGTAAATAGAGTGTTCGAATAAAGGACATACATAATAATACATCGTGTAGCATAGCTCTCAACAAATGTAGTCCTGTAAATAAATGAATAAAGCCTTGACAGCGAGAGATCGCAGGTTCGTGTCCCGCCAGAGGCATTTTATTACACAATTGCTTTATTCATTTATTTACAGGACTACATTCGTTGAGAGCTATGCTACACGATGTATTATTATGTCCTTTATTCGAACACTGTATTTACCTTTCTTTGATGATTTATATAGAATTTAACAGTGTTAACGGCTATCTTGATGTATATATAAATATATACACATGTATTTTTCTCATTATTATTATTGTGCCAATCTTGCTTTTGGATGTGTATTAATCGAAAGTTACACGGCAGTATAGTTGAAAAATGAATCAAAAAGCTATCATCACTTGCTAACTCCTTTAAATTAACCGTCGTAGTACACTGCATCACAGCCTCATGCAATATTAACCACAGAAGAGGTAATGCCAGCTGCAAGCCCTCACATGAGTTTTGTTACTCCGCTCATTGTGGCATCAACCTAGTTTTGGAAGATCACCCGGCCATTAAAATCATTTTAAAATGATTTGTTTTCCCTGGCTGGCAATGTACATCTGCGCTAAAGCACCGCTTCTTGAATAATTGTTGGCAAGAAAGTCCTACAAAAACGAGTGCTAAAACATACGCATGTGCATTTGTGGGACAACACGTGTGCATGTAGGGAATGTGCGTATTTGTTCTTATTGGTCTGTTGTCAGTTCGACACTCTGGAAGGGTCCATTAAACGGGAGACACCCCTTGCATTACCACATAGATTAGACATTGTAAATGTAATTTTCTTTGTTAGAAAAGTTTTTTGTTTTTTCAAAATCATTTTATTGTTTCAAATGTTAAATTATGCATCTTAATTTGTCAATATGGTAATCGTAATTTTCCTGGCTAGGACATACTGTACGACTAAAACCTTTAAAGACAGGACTGACTTTTTACCTTTTAAGGACTGTTTTTGCACTTTTACTCTTCTGTAACAGGGGCGGATCCAGAGATGTCCAAAGGGGGGGGGAAAGGAGGGGCCGAAAGGGACAACACTGAAATAGGAGGTCCGGGGGCATGCCCTCGCGAAATTTCTGTGTTTTAGACGCCCGAAAATATAATTTGAGGCGTTCTTGGCTATCGTTTTTTCTTTTTTTTAACCTCTCAAAAGGGGGCCGGGCCGCCCCCCCCCCACCACCCACAAATCCGCCCCTGTGTAAATTTTCGAATATTCAGCACTCTTGGATTTTATTGGCTACTTAACCTGTGGTAAATGTAAAACATCACATCAATACTGTATTTTGCAAGTGCCCCTCTCGATTAATCGTCGATCTGAAGTAAGTGCCACATTGAATCCTTTGAACATTATATAATGAAATAATTATACTGTAATAGTAATATAACTGCAATATATGCACACTGTATATAACTATTCTTATTACAGTACAAGTAAACCACACTATAAAGAACAAGTATGATATTTACTTCTTTTAATTTACAACTCTACAATACAAAGTATAATTTTCTTCATTCAGTATTTATTAATACAGTACTTTAATAAAAACATTTTTTTAGTATGTATTCATAACATATTTTTCTAAATGATAAAAATTTCTGTGGACTATAAACTTACTTTTAGGTTACATGGCTATTAATATTGAATAAACTCGCTTCTTTTAAAAGAATATTTGATTATTACTTTCATGAACACTGAATAATAATTTAATATCAATAATAAAATAATAATAATTTAATAGTAATAAAAATAACAACTAAATCAATAAGAATAATAATCATAATAATAAACATAATAATCAATTACTTTTTCATCAGTACTGTACAACAAAGATAGTTTCTGTGAAAGTTATGTCACTGATTTATATAATTTTGACTGTCACGCTTCCTTATGTTGTGTATTTTCTCTTGCACAACTGCTAGTAGCAGAATTTGATGGCATTCTGCTGAGCAGAGCAGGCCAAGCAAATAGTGACTTAAATCGAGAATAGAACAGTTTATATTGAGAAGTCTGCCGAATCCAATGTAATGGATCGTCAATCAATACATCTTCCTCAACATCTTTAACTGGTGAACCTTTAGAGGAGGTATTATTTGACGTCTTTGCTACTTCAACAGCACTTTTATTTCGCTCCTGAATGATGTCTGGCACAACAAACTTCTCTGTTCGCTTGTGCAGTGAGTTCCGATGCAAAAGTAAACCTTTAAAAGCTTTGACATTGGCTAAGTTTGGCGGAAGTAATGGTACAGACATTGCTCCATGGGGTTGCGTTGTGTTGCCCAACACTCTTGAACGCAGACGATCAGCTTTGGTTAACTCCTCATTGGAAAAGACTGGACACAATTCTTCAATAAAGGCTGGTGTAACAGACTGTCTTTGTGGTTGCTCTTGTTTGATATCGACATGGTTCGGGGCAAGGTACGGAAGCTGCCTTTCCTTTTGTGCACGATGTCTTCTAAATACAGTAATAGAAGTGTGTGGTTTCAATATGGCTTTTGTTACATCTTCATAAATCTCATACTCTCCCAAACCAGGGATAATCACTCTAAAAGGTTTCTTTCTTGAACCAGCTTTAACAAAATCACAAATGATTTCTTCATCTTTATCAGTAGTTGGCCTGATTTCTATGGTCACTGAGGAGCATTTTTTGCTGCACTGCTGTTCTTTTATGCAGTAAATTAAATATCGCCTACCATGGTCATCAACTGCGATTGAAATATTTTTTTCCCAGTATTTAGGAGATCTAAAAATTAGTCGGACAAGGCTTTCATTGAAAGATACAGTTGCCGGTGTTTGTTGGATAGAAGTTTCTACTGTATGACCTTCAACATCAGGAGATGTTTGAGAGACACGTTCTGGCTGAGGCCAAGTCATATTTTCTTGATTATTTCCTAAACCTTTACTAACATATCTCAATGTTTCAATGATTATTCTTGAATGTTTGCCATCAGACCTGTCTATCTGTTGCTTGTGAAATATAGGCAAATCAAAGAGTTCAAAATACGTGATTGGCACAAGGAATTTTGCATCTGAGACTTCTTCAACTTCGGATATTGCTGCAATTAGCAGCATCTCTGAGGAGAATTCTTTCCCAGGATTTGGAACTATCAATATCTTCCTTGACATTACCGGCAATGAGGGATCATAATATGGAAGACTTATCCTTGTGGACATCTTTCCGCTATGAACCGTCGCCTCAGAAATCTTAGACTGGTTGTTCCCTTGGGTGTTTACAGGAAAGGAGTTTGAGGAACATACAACAGATGTTTTAGCAGGCACATTGACGCTTGTTGCTGATTGTGCAGACACAGGTATGTTTAGAGGGTGCATCAGGATATTTTGTGCAAATGTTGTCTGTGCTAGAGCACCAAAATTCTGCACAGGTACTAGCAACCCTTGTCCTGGAATACTGATGACACCAGGTTGTACAAAATTTCCCGGCATCCTTAGCAAAATTCCTTTTGCCACAATATTTGGCATCATTTTTGCAAGTAATTGACTACCATGAGGTAATGACTGATTGATAGTCAGGGGCCCTCCTGGTGACTGACTTGGCATACTCTGTACTAATGATGTTGCAGGAAGGCTTTCCAAACTCGGCGACGATACCGTGTTAGCTGTGCTAATAGCTGCTGCCTCAGATGTCATTTGTAGCTGATGTTCTCCACATGAAGTGCCTAATTGAGGAATGCTACTTGTTCTGACAGTGGAGACTTGAACATCACTATTTATTGATTGCTTGCCAGTGTTTTCACTTCTCTGTGTTAATGAATCATTGAGTTGATGTTCAGGTAAAAGAACACGAGCTCCACTTTGAGTCCTGATTTGATTTTTGTCAACTGATGATGTCATTAATTCAGCATCACTGGATGCACTTCTAGGTGACTTCTGAAAGTCACTTACATTACATCCAACTACAGTTGAGCTGCAAGCTGTTGACTGTGGAACAACTGACTGAAGAGTGCTTGCAACTGGAACAGAAGTGATGAGTGTAGTGGGAAATTTACCACCAGAGTTAAAAGATTGAGTCAGTGTTGCACAAGAAGTTTGATCTGCAATAACAGCAGTAGTGTTGGCTTGTACAACAGATCTTGTGTCTTGTATTTCTGTTCTTGCTGTATGTGATGTTTCTATTACCACTGGTGAATTGGAGCTGTTGGTTGCTAAATTACATTGGATCAATTGGGCTTTGTGTGAGAGAGAAGTAGCTAATGAGTTTGAAAAAGATGCACTTGCAGGTACTGTCATGCCTACTCGTGTTACTGAAACTGACGATGGAGAAGTAAGTGAAACAGGTGTGGTAACCAGAGTTTTCTGGCTCGGATGCACTAATGTTGGCTGAGGAATAAGATTTTTCAAGGCTGTGAATTGTGACTGATAGACCTGCCCTACTTGGTTCAGTAGGCCAACTGTAGTTTGGAATTGGTATTGACCAGGTGCACTGAACTGGACCATTCCAGAACCTTGTGTTACAATAGGTAGTCCTGGGCTCATTAAAGTAGAAGTAGCCCCTAGTAGATGTGCTGGTAGCTGAGAATTGGTAGTATTCTGTGGCAACTGACCCGGAGTCTGAAAACTTCTTTGTGGCTGTGGTACATGACCTGCTGTTGCTACAACCTGTGGTATTGCTATTAGAGAGACTGCTTTTAACTTCTCTCGACTTCCTTGGACCATTACATTACTATTTGTTAGCACTGGGTGTGTAGGTGTAACCATAATGGATGATGTTATAGCAGTTGTGTGAGGGGTAGAACGTTCTTGAAACTGTTGCGCTCCAGGAACAGATTGATTTGTTTGTACTGGTAAACTGCTAGGTATCCTCAAAGCAACTGTCTTGCCACTGGATTGTAGCTTATGCAAATTGCTCTTGCACAAATTACGACGCATTAAACTGTGTTTTCGTCCATACTTTAAACGTCTTATCCACGAAGCTGTGACATTTATATTAACCTGGAAGACCTTGAATAATAATAGAAGAGAAAATGTAAGTGTATGTCTGTTTTCTTTTCTGATAATTCAGTTTATATGTAAAAGAACATAATGGTGTATACATATATATCTCACACATTCTACCTTACCTTAGATATTGTTGCTAAGATACCACAAAATGACACCCTAAACATAAATACACATGAGTTTATAGGACAACATTGTGTTTCTGGACAAGTGCATATTTCAGGCCTTGTTCCGATCAGAAGTGGCGCCAGCGGGGAGGCCAGAGCCCCCCGTCGGGGAGAGCTCGCCCCCCCCACCTTTGGGGAGGAAAAGCAATATTCGTCGGGGAGAAAAAAAAATTATATGTATTTTCTACGTATTAGTAGACTATAAAATCGATTAAATAAGCCTTTAAAACCCCTAAATTGTCAAAATTTTCGGGGGCTTCGCCCAAGGACCATTTTCGACACCTTTTAATCAAAGTCGACCACGCCCACTTTGCTTTTGTCTGAGAAATCTGACCCCTCATCGGGGCATCGGCCCCCCTGTCGGAAAAATCCTGGCGCCACCCTGGTTCCGTTTTTGTGAAAAGGATGTTAATAAATGTTACATTGGAATTAGAACCTACTTCTTTGAATAATATACCAAATTAAAACTCTCATACATTCGAATTCGGTGTGAATGCACCTTAATGGTGGTAGTTACAGCATGGTACTTACTTTCAAGAGTGCAGTGTAAACCAGGTAGTTAGATCGATTTAGATTTTTCTCTCGTAAGGTGCTAAGTGTGTGTCGTGCTAAATTAAAAAAAAAAAACACATTCAAATCATTTAGAAATAAGTTTTGATAAGAAAGCTGTATCTGTATTAGAAACTGTTATAATATCTTTTATTATTATATCAAAATATATTTATAAAAAACCCATGGAGAACTGGCAACTCAACACTGGCAACAGACAGAAGACATTCATATGTAACAAGTAGAGGACATATACAGGTAACAGAAAACACTACAGGTAACATTTTTAACAGTAAAACGTCTATTTTATGATCGTCAATTTTATGAATAGTTGATTTTACGAATGGTGTTTACCCTTGATGACATCATCATTGACAAATCATCACCGTAATAATAGTTTGAATGCGCACGTTTTACAAAGTGATAATGCATATTTTTCTTAATAAAATCAAGTTTGTTTTATTTATTTATTAATAGTTTGATCTCTTCTATTTCTGGTATAATAATCACTATATTAATGTAATAAACGTAACCAGAACAACCAACTACAAACGCAAGTGTTTACGATGACGAACAAGAGTGTTGGGGTCAGCAACTTACTGACATCATGAATGCTAGATATGATCGCGAAATGCTTGTAAACAACACAATTCAGTGATCTAACAACTAGAAAGAAAGTGATAGAAAGGGCCATAAAACATAATATTTTTGTTAAGTGGAAGAATGCCAGCAATTAAAATAATTTGGTTTTTATCGAAGGTAAAATCAGCTAGGCTCAAGCGCAGTAGACCAAGCTGCTGCACTGTCGGTTCGTGCTGGGCCTGGCTGCCGTCAGCATATCAGTGCTCAATGGTGCAGGGATAGCTAGGCCTAGTTATTGGAAACTGACACCCAATCTAGTTTACAAATTTTTCAATTTACTAACACCCTTTGGTACCAAGGGGTAAGTAGAATGGATGTTTTACTGTAGTAGATTGATAACAGCAGAGGAAACTCATCCACGTGTGAAAGACACAGGGGTCCCAAGTTAATAAGTCACTTCTGGGAGATTTGGTTATATGAGCTTTCATAATAGTGATACCCAACAGCACTGACTTCCTTGAGACAATTGATAATAAAGCAGTGAAAACATTCAAATATTATGAATTTGTGGGAGATGCATTATTTTCTTGTTTGCTTGCGGAGTGTGGTAGGCAATTGTGATTTGCGGGAGACTTGATAACACCTAGAGGAAACATGTAACAAAATGAATATTCAATTCGATTTTAAATACTGTCATGAATATTTAACAACTTATGGAAACATTTAATACCTTTTGACATTCTATTTAGCCTTTCTTTACTGATGTGTCTGGCATATGGTTTTAGCAAGTGCCGAATCTGATCTACAACAATTGTGTCCATCAAGGTAAGTTTCCTCCTTCCTCTTCCCGTAACTTTTGGTCTGGATGGCTGGGGGTCAGCATCCTCTTGTTCCGTGCCATCTTCTGACTGGCTCTCGTCTTCGGATTTTATCATTTCTTTGTATGTTCGTTTTCTTAATCTACAGGATTTTGTAGCATCTGTCTTTGGTTTTAATTTTGTGCAATATATATTATTTCTTTCACTCAAGTAGAACAATTTGCACATTTCAGTTTTGTTTGGAAGTTCATCCCATTTTTCCTGCTCAACCAGATTCTAGAAAAAAAATAAATGATGCTAAAAAATTTGTGATTGGTTGATATGGATTCTCATCATCAATTAATTGTTACAGCTAAAAGGTACAACCTCAAATTAACTCAGCACTTAAAATGCTTCACCTATGATGCATCAGCTCTGTTTGGTTGGCAATCTGGAAAGATCCATGGAACCAAGAACTTTGGGATTGGAAGGCCAATATACATTAAGCTACACTTCATTCTCATAAATCAACATCAATGGTCAATGCACCACCATTGTCATGGCATCATTATCATCATCCCCTTAATTCTTACCATGACATGCTTCCTTTTGACTAACTTCTCCTTTAGATGGCAGACATACTTTCTCATCCAAAAATACAAATCATCTTTTGTTTTTAGATCAGTGTCCATTTTAATATTCCTTTCATCCTTCTTAGCTTTCTTTGGAATCTGTTTTTTAAATTTGTTTATTTGTATTACCTGTTTAAAGATTGAATAAAAATCATGTTTTTGGAAAAATGATACAGTTTAATAAAAAATCACATAAAATGGAATTATAATCCAAATGTTCTCTCTCTCAAACCTTCAAAAAAAAATATAAATACACTTTATAAGAATGAAAGAGGAGTAATAAAAAGATAAAAGAACAAATATAAATGAGTTCAACTTGCAATGAAAAAACATGTAATGATTGAGATAAAATATGTGGTATATAAAAAAACACTATATTATTATTTATATATCAATTTTATTGCTGTTATTGCCATATTATTATTTTCTTTATCAATATTATTATCATGTAAGGAATGTTGTAAATAAGAAAAATGACAAAATAAATGGAGAAAGTTGGAATTACATGATGACAGTGCAAAATAATAGATGATGGAAGAGTTTTCAGAAGTCATGCTTAGCATTGTCTTCAACTGATAATTATTAAGCTGAAAAACCTTTGTGTTGGCCAAATCTGAAGGTCTCAAAATGTCTTTTTTTAGGCAAATATATATCAAGAGCCCCAAATACTTGTATGACGACTGAAAAAGGCCACTTTCAAGCTTTGATCAACATGGAGACTGAAAGACTGGGATGTACTCCCCAAGGAAATAATTGAACTATAAAGCAGTTCAACGGTGCCATCGAGACCTTCTAAATGATAATTATATCGTACATAGCCGCACGCACATAGCACTATTACTGCACTGGCACATAGCTGTCTGTAGGTCGCTGAGCACCCTCGTCTAGATGCTGCACAGGCTTTGCCGAGTATTGAGGTAGAAGTAGCAAAAGTAGAACATTAATACCCTAGCAAAGAATATTTATATTACTTATTATTATTAAATTACTCTTATTGTTCTTAATATTACCATCAATGTGATCAAACTGAAGAAAATGAAGAGGGTGTACTTACCAAATGCCTGAGTCTAATAATAAGACCATTACGTGATCTTTGGGACGTTGCAGAGGTACGTTCAGCCAGTTCAACTACCATTTGTTTCCATTTACCTAAATTATTAACATGTCCATAATTCATAATCATCATCAACATAATATTGATTATCATTCATATTTTTGTAAATACGATTAAAGTAGGACAGCAGCATACCTCAGTTGGTTAAATGAGCAGTGGCCTCTGTATGTTTGTTCTGATTTGTGAAACTACATATTTATATATTTTTTATATTTTGTGTCTTGTGTGACAAAAAAATACCTAAAAATAACTGAAAAGAAAGGAGCCAAATGTAGTGAATTTAGTTACCTTGTCCATATTTAAGTATCATTTCCAGAAGTACAATGTCTTCTTCTATTGACCAAGATCCACCTTTTCTATTGGGATTTAAAGAGTTTATCCACCTGCAAAAATTGAAACAATTTAAACATTAGCATCAAAATACTGGTAAAACTTTCCATGAAACAGCAGCAAACAAGCCCAACTATACCAAAAACAAATCAATACTAGACTTGCAACCACTGCAGGAATTGTCAAATTGTGAATGATTCAGATGATAGAAACAAATCTCCAGTGATAAGAACTAAAAACCAAAGCCCCACTGTACACATCAATTTTATGTGTACTTTCAAGTTCCAAGAACCTAGAGATCTTTCAAAGAAGTTGCGAGTTACCCTGGTACTCTAGTTCAAATCAGGTCCTATCATTGTGGAAAGATGTACTAAGTACTTCTCTTAAGTAATTATCACTGACGATGCCCAGGAATCCTAAGTCTCCCACAATTCGTGGGAGTTCACCGGAAATCAGACAGCCTCCCGCACGTCTGCAACCGAAAAAGAAATCTCCCGGAAAATAACCAATCTTCCTCAAATTCATTCAACCTGCTTCTCCCGGAAAATAACCAATCTTCCTAAAATTCATTCAACCTGCAAGTTTTTACTACTGCAGTACCCCTGCAGCGTCAATTGGCATCACCATAAGTAGCAAAACAAAATTAGATGTACTAAGGAAGGCCATTTAAATAGATCTCCCATAAATAACTTCTTCCTACTTAAGGTCCCTGAATTCCTGTACTCAATGCAGCAAAATGACACAGCAAGATGCATCTTAATTGCCTTCCTTTATCACTACTTCAGTAATAATTTTCTTTTCAACTTTAATGATTTTCAAGATGCTTTACATATCAATTTGAAAATCACAAATTCAGGATAACAAATGATTTCCTAATATTTTATAACTATAGAACCATATTAAACAACATTGAAATACTTTCATTGCTTACAAAAATAAACAATTACAATCTGTTAATCTTAATTACTTTGGAAGGAAAGTCAAACTTACCTTTCACGAACAGCAGTTGCATGGCGACCAGGTATACCATCTGCTACCTTATACCAAACTGTTCCATGTTTTGCAACACCTTGTTTAAGCAGCTGGAATAAATAGTATTGATAATGAAAGCATTTACAAAAAATGGACAATATGGTGAGGGTATGAAATATGTACTTGTTTGTTATTGTTTTATTTTTTTTTTCCAATTTTAATGTCTTGAGACAACTAAATGAAATGAAAAACTGAAAATGTTAAAAGAGTCCTTAGTGACCAGCAGTTGGTGCATGGCTCATTTTTGTGGATGCCTTCATATTCAAAAAATTTACAGGTCTCCCTCCAATTAAAGACCACTTTTGGGTCCAGGATTTCCATGGTCTTTAGCCTCTCATTTGAATAATAAAGATAAAACACATTTGTTAATGTGGGACCAGAGGAAAGTGGTCCTTAATTGGAGAGGTCTTTCATTAGAGGGAGACCTGAAATATAGAATATATAATACTGTACAAATGTACACAAAGTGAGATACATTATATTATCATCATAACAAATATGCACTTGCAAATATATACAATATCTATCATTCAATCTGACTGCTTTGCTGTATAACAAAATTCAAATAAGTTTCTTTTTCGATCTCTGGTCTCATAGTCATTCAATGTCCTTTACAGTCTTGTTTATAAGATAATTATAATAATCCCTGTATATTTTAATTACATTTTCGATCATTCATATCAATAATGACAACAAAGGCATTACAAATATAAATAATACAATAAAAAAAATATATAGACAGACTAATAAAAAAAGACATTTATAAATGTACAATATATAATATTGTATCTCTTCATGTGACCAACAGAAGTGTATCCAATAATTAAGATAATAAATAAAAAATGACATGGATCAGTACTATAACTGAAAACATTGGTAAACAAACATATTTTATGGACCACAGTGGAAAATTACTTGCTTTTTGTACTTTTCTGTTTCCATTCCTGAATTTTTTTTTTTTTGGAATGAGTGAAAAAAATAAATAAAAAAGATATTAATAAATGATTTTAAATCTAGTAACCAATCATGACAACATAACAGTATTTGAAATTTGAACTCTTACTTTATCCTCCTCTTCTGTCCATGCACCCAGCTTCAAATTCGGGTCAAGCTTTGTCTGCCAACGCATCAAGACATGTCTGCGACCACGGTTCATAAAATATCCCACTAATGAAAGAATAAAAAAAATATTAGCATTTTTCCCCTAAAATTTAAATTTAAATTTTAAATTTTCTTTTTCCTTTATCTACACACAACACATTTCGCCTATCGAAGAATAGGATGACGTTCTATGCACTAAGTATCTAATAAAGCTTGAACCTGGAATACAGGGACTGGAAGGCAAGCACTTTAACTGCTACCAAGCTAGAGCTCCATTCCAATTTATAATGATGGTTCACATTTTCATAAAGGTCTGAAGATTTCCAAAATTGAAAACACTATCCAAATATAAGATTGTGTATTTATTTATAAAAAGCATTTTAATACAAGAACCATTATGAAAATGCTGTTCCAAGATCACGTTGAGAATTTGTATGAATTTTGTTTAAAAACTGGCTCTCCATATATTTTATAGTCAAAAAGCTGTTTAAAATAAACAGTTTACCTTTTTGAAATGGTATAAAATTACCAATTCTGAAAGAGTCAACAAGTTTAACCAAAAGATTGTCTTCTTCCTCTGTGAATTTTCTGCAACAAAGTAATAAAAAAGACCTGATTCTCATTCTTAAGACATATGCTTAAAATTGTCTCCTTTTAGTCATGAATATTAATAATATAAAGGTAGAAATACGGTTTATTCTTTACTGGTGTTTCACAGTGTTATAAGACCATTAACCTATTGCAACAACTGTTTTTTAAGAGATGCCCAAAATTGTGAATTGGAAGCAGATTCCAAATGACATGTGTCTGGGCAAAGAAACCCTCTGGCTGACATTTAAGGTGAGTTCTCGGAGAAACTAGAGTGAGTGAGTCCAGTTCGGAACAAAGACCAGCAGGTAAAAGAACATAAAGTGGTATAAGTTTTTGTAGATACGCAGCATCAGCGCCATAAAGACACTTATAAATCAGGGTTGCAATCTTGTAAACAAGGCACTGCAAATGTTACCCAAAAAAAAGTTCAGCAATGCATCCATGATTGTTAATTCTGGTCTAGTAATTGTGAACTTATTTTCAAGTTACTGTAGTATTATTGTATCTGCAAATGTGATTGTAAAAATTGTAATTTGATAGTACATTTGAAGAAATATTTCTTACATGCTGTCAGAATCTTGTGGAATTTCTCTTTGGTATGCTTTCAAGCACTGCCATGGAAGACGTCCACCCTGAAGTAATGAAAAATAATTATCTATGTAATAATATATCTATTTACAAAGTAGAGTTACCTGTTTCAATGGCCCTTTCCTGAGTGTCAATAAAATTTTAAAACTGACCAATCAGAGCATTGCTAAGAATATTCTTTCACAAACACACATGTTTATGCTTTCTTTTTGCAGGACCTTAACAACAATATCCAAGAATGGGGCTTAGCAGTAAAGTTCATTGTTTCTAGTAGTAAATGTCATTGTCATTACGACAGCTTTGTACAGTTAACAGGTTAGACCTTACTTGTCAAGTGACCACAATTTTACTTACTTACTATTATTGAAATTGAATAAGTAAGTAACATGCTAAGACAAGGAGGAATGCTTTAAAAACTCAAGTCTCAATCATGAGAAAAAAAATCAAGGATTTTTTTCAGGTTTTGAACCTACGAGCATAACATTGGTGGATTTTAATATATACAAACAAGTTTTGGTAAATGGGCAAGTACTAGGGTTTCAAAACGTGTGTAGTTTTAAGTATCTTTATTGTTAATTGAATATAACTTATTTATATATCACTGATATATAATTATTTGTAATTAATTATATTTCAGCAATACATTTTTAAAATAATGTATCGCTGAAATATAATTAAGTTACGTTTAACTATATTTTAACAATATATTAATATAATGTATTGCTGATATATAGTTAAATGTAACTTAATCATATGTCAGCGACACATTATTTTAAAAATAATAAAAATTCTCACCCCCACTTCTTCTGCAACTTGTTCCCACTCATGTTCCCCATGCACTTGTACGGCAGCTGCTAAACATTTAACTTCTTCTGGTGTCCAATTGAGAGAGTTGATGCTTGGATGCTGTCGGTTCTGCCATTGCACTTGGCACTCAAATGGAGAGCGCTTCCCATCCAGCTATAAACGAAAGTGAAAGTGCGTAATAGCAGGAAGAAGAAACATGGAATGTGAGGTAGAAAATGAAAATCCAATGAATGGACTGGAAGGAAAATTTCTTACTGAAAAGTACACAGAAGCATTGTCTTTGGAAAGACTTGCAATATTTGAATTCCTCATTTGGTAATTTTGAGAAAGTTTTCAACTTTATATAAAGAAATTTTTAAAAAACCCAAAACAATTCCCAAAGAAATATTTGCTTGGAAAATACAGGTCTCCCTCCAATTAAAGACCATGTGTGGGACCGGGTTTCCATGGTCATTAGCAGCTTTGGTCTCTAATTAGAACAACAAAGATAAAAGATGTTTATTTGGGACCATAGAAGAGTGGTCTTAATTGGAGGTGGTATCTAATTAGAGGGGTCTTTCATTAGAGGGAGACCCGTACTGAGATTTTTTTTTTATCTTGGTATCTTTTATTCAACAAAAAAACATTAATTCTACTCACGTCCATCACTGATATTTTAGTCCAATCCACTTTTCTGAGTCTGTCGCCAACAAGTTCATCATCTGGTAGATTTCTGAAGAATTGAAGTGATGAAAGTGACAAAATAGAAAAACTATTCCACAATATCAATCAATGCAAAACAAAACAATCTTAAAAAGTCAGTAATTAGGAATTTGAAATCATTAAACAAACCAAATAACTTAGAAGTAGTAGAATTACATTCAATCAAATGTAAACTGTTCTGGAACCAATCATCGTTTCTTAAATATTTTTACCAGTATTTATAACAGAGGTGTATGATTGTGCACCAGTGGCGTTCCATATGTGCTAAGGTCAAAGTATATTTATGTGTATTGACAGTAACTAATAAAACAAAATGAACAAAAGACTTCATTGACAAAGGTTAAAAAACGTACTTGATTGCAGTTAAACGGCCATCAAGTTCCAGAATGGACTGCTTCACTTCATCCTTTTCTTCTTTGGTTATTTCAATAGACTGCAGTTTCTTCATTAACACCTCACGTTGATTCAAGATTGGTTGCATCAACTGTTGCATCCCATCCGACTTCACCGCATCTTTTAATTTCTTCAGTAACTGCGGTTGCCCTAATATATAAATGAATATTATACTTAATTTTAGTTCACATTTTACCAAGTTTAGTGCTTACCAAACTTACAGACAGCCTCTTTAACTCCTCAGACCAAAAACCTCACATATAAATGTAATATTGGCATCTAAAAAAATATTGTGTAGGCCTATTGCAGCTCTCTTAAACATGCACCAAACTTCCCCCTTCTAGTTTATTTAAACATCGTTCTTTCATATTGTATCTTCTTGATAATGCGAGACATTTTTTATACCTTGTTTCGCAGACTTATTTTCCATCCTACAAAATAATTAATATTATTATAAATAAGACATTTTACTAACACTTAAAAGCAGGTGCTATATGTGCTGGAGGTTCTCCACCTGCATGGCGTCTGATGGTTTCCTTGCATGGAGGTGGGCCCTGAAAAACGGACAATATATTCTTAAACAATTAACTAACAAAAGGTTGCAAAAAATGCATATCAGAAAGAGTATGAGCAAATATATATTATCATTCTTGTTGTGATAATATTTCTGTGGTTTTAGATCAGCTTTAGGCATACTAGAGGTACTGTAGCCACTGTGTGTAATATCTGAGCCATTGAGATTCATCGTTAACCTTATGAATGTGATTCAATTGTATTTCTCTCCTTTTGTTTCAACTGGAGAGCTGAAATGCAAGAAAAAAAGAGCACCCTCTATTGGAGGAAATGATTACATGGTTGGTTCTGAGTACAACATGGCCCATGTGTATGTTAAAGAATGCAACACAGTACACTCTTTGGAAAAAAAAATGTAGGGGATGTCCTCCAGTGTACTGCCCAGTCACCACCAGGACTCCACTGGATCCACCACTGCACTGAATAAATACACTTCAATATAAAATTATGTCAAATATTGATTAACATTAAGTTTTTCTGCTTAGTGATTTTCTCCCTAGCTCTGCATTACCTGATCCATATCATCTATGAAGTACGATTGATTAATACTCTGGAGAGCACGATCTTTCTTCACCTTTTCTTTTCTGTGTATGGTGCCAGCGTATTCGTTCTTAATCTCAGTCTAATAACATGAATAAAAAATGAAACTTGTCAACAGTATTTACTATACAATTTATCAGTATCTTTCAATAACAGCCATGGGCTTTTAGAAGACAGTTAATGGAACAGTAATTTTTTTTCAACACACTTGCATTTGTTTTTGAAAAAAACAGCACTTTAACACTACAGGGTATTTTACCATGGAAATGTTTAATGTTTTGATTTAAAAAAATGTAAAATAACTTTAAAATTAGGTAAAATATTATATTCAAAATTATATTTTTGTTTCTATAGTGGACAGTTTACAAACAACCAATGTCTAAACATTATAACAAGACTTAGTTTAAAAGTTGTAGAGCATTTTGTGTGTATGTATGTGTTGTTAAAGCAATTCCTACAAAAAACAATATTGATATGGCAATGTTTGTCCAATGTGAAGTAAATAAATGAAAAAAACACATAAGTAAATGAAAAAAACAAATACATAAACAAGTAAGTAAATATGTACATTTTAAAGATTTCTTGGCAATGCCTAGTATATAAATGAAAAAAAACCACATTAATAAATGAAAAAACAAGCAAAAAAAATCTGTATCTCATTCACCGTTCCCCAGTTTTTCGTCAAACAACTTTTTTCTGTCTTAGAAAAATCAGTTCTACAACATATCAAACAATTTTTTTCCTCTGGAGCCTGACTTTAAAATTAGTAAGTAAGTAAATATATACATAAACAAATAATAAAAAAAATCTTTGAATCAGCTCTTTCAGCCCAGTTTATATACAAAAGAATTTCAGAGTATTCATCAAGAAAAGTCACACACTGTTCAATGGGGATGGAATTTACCGACCTGCCTCTCTCTGTTTTGCACAAGAGCATGTTGTACTTTTTGCAGCTGTTCCTTGATTAGGTTTTGGTACATCTGGTTTAACCTGAGACATGATTCAAGGTTTCCAGATTCCTCTTCTTCCATCTCAAGGGCCTCTTCATCCTCATGTAAGTCATCCTCACCTGACTGAGACTAAAGCAAACAAAAACATATTCTCAATAAACAAAGGCGAAAGTGGAGTGGGGACTCCATGATTCAGTGAGGGGGGCAGTTAGGTCGCAAAACAGGGTTATATGGGGTGATTTTTAACTACTTGCATGATTTTCTTGCTTCAAACATTTTCAATGGGTTGGTGACTGTGGGAAGCAAGGTTTATCACCCTCCCCCACGGGATCCAGTCAATTCGAGCGGATGCCAATTCGAGCGAAAGCCATTTCGAGCTGATTCGAGCAGAATTTATTGAGCGGATGCTAGTTCGAGTGGAGAAAAGAATCACTTGTGCGAACAACAGCCTGTGCGATTTATGTACGAATTACTTTAAAGTTTCCTATTTTGAGCTAACAGTCTACATACGGCCGAGGCTCAGGCTTTGCCTGGGAGCCAGGCACTGGCGTATCTAGGGGTGCGTAGGCCCCCAGTCGCCCCCCCCCCCACAAAAGAAATCAATTGCAAGTAGTTAAAAATCACCTAAAATCACCTTATTTTGCGAGTTAGCACCCCTCAACTGATCATCAAACCAAACGATTTCACCTTCGCACCCCCCAATCAGCACCCCCATTTCAAGACTTCTAGATACGCCACTGGAAAAGCCCTGGGACGAAGTCTATAGCTTTATGTATAAAAAATTTGTATTTAATTGATTTACAAGGTTAACAGTTTACAATTAAACATACCTACGTTCATAAAAATAATGTTTAGTCATTGTTATTTTTTCCATATGCTAAGTTTAAAAAAAAAAGTGGGTTTTGAACTATATAGACGAATGGTTGAATAGATACGCCACTGGAAAAGCCCTGGTGGGTTCCAGGGACGAAGTCTATAGCCTTATGTATAAAAAATTTGTATTTAATTGATTTACAAGGTTAACAGTTTACAATTAAACATACCTACGTTCATAAAAATAATGTTTAGTCATTGTTATTTTTTCCATATGCTAAGTTTAAAAAAAAAAGTGGGTTTTGAACTATATAGATGAATGGTTGAATAGTTGAGAAAATTGGTATGATGTTTATTACTGTGCTGTTGATAGTCTTGTCACAGGGGCTGGAAGATCCAGAATTTTTCAAACGGCGGGGTGGGGGCACAACAGTTTCACAATAGTGAAAGTGAGTAGCACATAACATTAATATGCATTGACATTTTAAAAATTTAGTGGCAAGACAAGGGGCACGTGCCTCCCCGTGCCCCCTACACGTCACTGGATCCGCCGCTGTGTCACACTACTACACCAATGATTTGTGCACCTTCTGATACCATATACGTAAAAATAATTTAAATTTCTATGGTGAATAAAAATTACATTTACAGTTACTTCCATTTACAAATAGGCCTATAGGCCTAAATCGTAAATCTACAAATACTGTTACAACACTATATAATTCAACTGACTGGAGACAAAAACCGTGAATTCTACGTGCAAAATTCTATAGTTTTAAAATATAGGGCCTAAGTGCTTTCTAGCGGCCATCTTTTAGTCTGATTTGCCAAGACTGTAATTCAAACATGGAATAATTATCAGAAAGTACCAAAAACATTTCAGAACTTTAGTGCACAGAGCATTTTTTGCATTTAAAACAAACAAATACAAAAATAGGGTGACCATAAATTCGCCCTTGTTGTAGTTCGCACTTGTTGTAGTTCGCACTAAATGCATCCGCTCGAACTGGCATCCGCTCGAACTGGCATCCGCTCGAACTGACATCCGCTCGAACTGACTGGCATCCCCACCTCCCACGTACCCCAGGATACACCACTGAATGTAAAACATGAAAATAAGATGAATAATGTTACCCAGGTAGGTACATCATCTTGAGAAAATCTAGGTTCAGCATGATCTGAAATGATAATAAAATGTCCTGAATGTACAATATTTATATTTTTATAATGCACTATATGACAAAAATTATTTATTTAAATTCATGACAATCAATATAATAATCTTTAAATCAAAACCAGGCCTAGGCCTATTATAATCTTCGAAATTAATTTTACTTTGCAATCAGAATTTTAAATAAATGGTCAAAAAAAACCCCAAAAAACGAGAAAATACTACGCTTAAACATTTAACACTAAATTTTAGACTTAGATTGGAACAGTCCTATGGCCTCCATCGATACGTAGAGGCCACCAGTTTGAATAGTATTAGTAGGCCTAGCCTTATAAATTTAATAAACCGATTGGCTTTGGCTTGGTAGGCTTGGGCCTACTTTAGTAAGGTGGTTGGTACTGTATGTAATTCTGCTTAGACGAATCGTCCTTAGGTTCCGTTAGTTTGACATGAAAAGAAAAGGTCTGCTTCTACATTATGTCAAGAAGAGAATAATAATTCAAAATTCCCCGCGAGTCCCCTACCTTTGGATTTCGCATGAGTATCACCAACCTCACCTCCTGTTGTCAAAGAAGTTTCTGCATCGGCCTGGTGGTGATGTAGGCAATCGCCCTGACTAGAGTCAGTTGACAGTCTAAAGTCACCATCCTGACAATTTAGTATGTCTTGGAGCTGCGAAATCTCTTCTTTTATTTTTTCTACTTCACTCTGTGTGTTGTTTTCCATAATTTGCTCAGATTAAAAACCATGCAACGATAAAACGTTTAGACAACGTTCATCCACTTCCGTCGCCATTGCTTATGCAAATAATCGATGGGTCACAATTTGCATAATTCATTAGGGTCAACCGTATGCGGTCCATGCACACCAATAATTATGCACACTGTATTGTTTTATTTTTTCATTGAAATAATAAAAAAAAGCATATCTTATTTATCTGTGAGCCACTTAATGTCATCAGAATTGAAGAATAGAAACAATTACAGAATATGTTAACTAATATTTGCTCTTTGAATATTTCTGGATACTGTTGAAATAGTTAAAAGTGTTTGATATTTTCTGTAAGACTTACCGTATTAGTAGGCATGGAATTAAATGATCGATCTAAGTTGATTTTCTTTAGGCCTAATTTAGATTTAATTTCAATTGGGCTATTATTATTATTATTATTATTATTATTATTATTATTATTATTATTATTATAAAGAAATGGAGAAAAAAAGAAAATTATATTCAAATTTAAAGTTATGCTCCAGAGGAAAATTAGTTTTGTAGTGTTGTAGAACTGATTTTTCTAAGACACGAAAAGCAGATTTTTCTAAGACACGTAACAGCCCATTTTTACACCTTTTCCCCCCAGTTTTTAAATATTCAAAAATCTGTATCCCATTCACCGTTGCTTAGTTTTTGATCAAACTACTTTTTTCTGTCTTAGAAAAATCAGTTCTACAATAAATCATTTTCCCCCTCCAGAGCCTGACTTTAAAAGAATTAGTAATATCAAAGTAACCCAAACCACTTCTGGCATTGTTACTAGACTTAATAATAATGAGAATTATCAATATATCAGTAATGATAATGAATATTTGTTGCATATGAATGAAGCAGAATCGCCGAATTGAACGTTTCCAATATTTTGATTATGTTGCGTTATTTTTTTTTTTTTCAATCCAGTCAAAATTCCATCATTGTCAAGGTATATCTTTTGTGCTGACGTGCGCCCTCACTTTTCCCAAATTTATGATGCCGAATATTTCCGATTACACACGACAACTTTCCGATTGTCCTTGTGGTGGTTTGGTAATTGACCGCTTGATATTGATAAAATTTACAAATATATTGCGAAGAGGAACATCTTAAGCTAAAAATTGCAGATAAAACTGATAAAAATACAAATAGAAATAAGTAAACATACAAATGCAGACAAAACACAGGTCCAACAGAAACACACAGACAGAACAGAGCAATCAAAAACATAGCCAGACAAAACAGCAAAGAAAAAAACACATAAAAATACATACAGAACACGGAACAAAGGTGAGAAAAAAAGAAAGCACACAAACAAGACAAAAAATAAAAAAACAAAGAAAAAGACAAACAAAGGAATAAAGGAATTAACCCACCCAGGAAATATGCCACTGTTTGGTATTATGGATTAAAGATTGCGATAAGCTGGTTTTGAATGAACTAAGGCTCTGGTGAAAAATATCGATTAACGTAAAATTGTCAGAAAGGTTATTTAAAAAGTTGGCAAGACGATGAATAAAACCATTTTTAGTGCAATTGACTCCGTTAAAGGGAACGAAAAATAAGTCATTACGACGGCCGGAGCGGGTCTACTAATCTTAAGAGGGAATAAAGAACATAAAGTAGTATCAAAAATAGAATTAACACATTTAAAAAGAAAAACCATATCAAATATATTTCTTTAAGTGTGAGGGAAGAGTGTATGAAACAATATCGTCATTTTTTAAATTGTGATTTATAAATATAAAAATTTAGACTGGACTCTCTCAATCCGATGGGCTTGTAAGAACGAAATAGAATTATAAATAACACTGGAATGATCAAAAATAGGTCTAACTATAAAGAAATGTAAAGATGCAACATAGAGCTGTGGGCCAATTACGCATGGTCATGTATTATACTATGTTAAGCGCCCGGGCGCTTATTCGCGCGAGTACGGTAAAGGATAAAGAGTTGAATTCAATTATGCCAGGGTGTTATCATCGAGAGCGGCACCGGTAATTATTATACTAAATTATAGTGCAAGAAAAAGATGTCACAGGCCTATATTATATTTATTGAATCTAAATGATTTTTCAATTATTTGCTATTTTGATAAAATGATATATAATCTGCGACCCTTTCAACCGTGCATATTGATAATGCATTATCATTTTCATTGCTATTAGGCCTATTCAATGTTGTTTTTGACGATTATAAATGTAGCCAAAATGTCTGCATTTCATCGATATCAGTGGTTCAGTTGCAATTATAGGCTAATATCGATTAGGCCTAATATCTAGGCTTGCATGTGTTTTAGAACTTTCTTGTTTAGTTTTTGACGTAGGGCCTATTGTGTTTTATTCGATTCGACATATCGTCATATTTCTTCAAACGGTATATTCTTCACATCTCTTTAACATGTCTGTTGGCAACTTTTTCTGTGTTATTCCCATTGTTGTTATTTTTGTTATTCATTCTGTGTCTTATGTTATGTCTGTAGGACTATTACTTTAATGAATAATTTATTCAGGGAAAAATGATAAGAATACTGTACAGATGAGACCCGAATGTTGCTAACTCGGACCATCCGAATAAACTTAAAAATCGAAAAATATGTAATTCAATTGCTTTCTAAATGTTTTTAAAGATATTATCTTCCAAAAAACTGAAATTTAAACAGGAAGAAGTTTTTATTTACTCTGCCATTAGAGATGTTTATGTAATACCCCTTTTATTATAATACGGTAGTTTGCATTATTTACCCTTGAAATTCTGCCTGCATATTTTCGGAGTAAAATTTTTTCATCATAAATTGATTTTAATTGTTTTGTGATTTTTTTTTAAATTGATAACTTTTCTATAAAAATCTTCTTGTCACCACCATAAACAAAGCTTTACAACAATGGCTTTAATCTATTTTTCTTGACACTGCGGGAACGTAAGCAGGTTGCTGATTTGTGGACGATATTTGTTCCTTCTGTTTTCGTGAATGGATAGCTGACGGAACCCACTTTCATGAACTAAAGAGTGACAGAAAAATATTAATTAGAAAAACTGACAGACTCAATGTATTATATCATCGTCGTCGTCTTCATCTTCATCATCATCATCATCATCATCATCATCATCATCATCATCATCATCATCATCATCATCATCTCATCATCGTCATAATTATCATCAATCATCATCATCGACATTATCGTCTTCGTAGTCATTATCATCATCAGCAGCAGCTGATTGTAAGTCCCTTGGGATTGAACAGAATGCCGGGGGCCAGGAGACCGCCCGACACAACGTGGAGACCGAGGCACGAGTCGCGTGCGACGGATCGTTTTCAACGACGTCAGACGGCGACGGTCACGACAATCTCTCAAAGCGGAAAAGGATCTGAACAAGATACTGCAAGACGAAGAAGGCCTGATCTCTTTCTAAGTTCAAGTATAAGAAATGTCGCACATGCATCACAGTTGTCAACAATCAGTTCAGTTACCTTCGTTTCTCTGCCAAATGCCTTCGGAATAAATATCAGTTAACTTGGTAGATAGTCTACCTTGTTGTCTTCTTAATGGTTCAACTTCATTGGCGATAAGCAGAAGATCTCGACGTACATCCAAACAGAGATACGCTGATTCTGCAGTCATCAAGACTTCGTCTATTATTGCGTGCGGGCTCTTGCCTAAAAGCAACTGTGACTCTGTAAATTTAACTAATAATTCTTTTGTATTATTATAACGTTTAGTTTTTTCGTCCAGAATGGGTTCGCGTAGATGATGTTTAGACACATCGCTTGTGTTCTCCCGAAACGTGTTGTCACAGGGCACACCTATGTTTACCTCGAGTTGTTCTTGGTATTTCTTGTCCCAAGACTGTTTTCTCATTTCTCATAAAATGGTCTCAACGTAATGAATGAGCACAAGTTTTTTAAACACGTGTTTATATTATTGGGCAAATGTAACTTTTAAAAAAGAGATGCGTGGATTCGTTTGTGCGCTTTAGCTAATTCGACATCGCACGCGTTTAAATCATGGGTTTGCAACGTCGACAAATTTTGAAGAGAGAACACATCCCGATGATCCAAAGTTCAAATTTAGAACTAAACTATCCTATACAAATCTCCAGGGGAGAAAAAGGAAAATGATGATATTCTGTAGATTTCCGTGTCAGCCTCAGTCTAAATGATATTTAGAATATTTATAATGACAAACAAGCTCGTAATTGTTTTGAATACTTCATCTACATTGTGAAATTTACCTTTTAAATATTATTTAAAATCAGTTATGCATCTTGACATCACATATATTTTCGATTCGACCGTCATTTATATATCGTAATATTGTACTCTTCTTACTTTTCAAAAAGAAACAAAAATTCGGTTTTTAAGCTCCACCAATAATAGCCTGGTTGTAAAACTGCTGAAATGAACTTTAGCGGGAAAAAAGTAAAGGAAAATTAATTTTTGGTTTTTCTGAATCAGTATACCCTATAGTGTCTCAGAAAAAAAATCCCCATGCCTAGGGCTTGGGCAATTTTTTTTACAGCACTTTGAAATTTTGGCCTAAAATACCCTATTTTAAACTTTTTAAGATGGGGGTAGGGGAAATAAATTTATGTTTTTGGTCACTTTTACATATACTGTGGTTATGAAATGTAACAACAACTTGGCTATATAGTTACTCATCACTCTCATTTAAAAACTTGATCGGAATGATGACGTCATCATGACAAATTCCAATATGGCGTCCATTATGGTGGGAAAAACTATGTTTTTTAATGTAAAAATAATTTTATTGTTATCAAAGAAATACAATCTCGATACAATATTATACATACAGTACAGCAATAAAAAAAAAACATATAGGCCCTATATATAATTAATGAACTAATACAAAGTTAACCCAACGAAAAAACGAAATAGTGAAATTTCCCTTTAAAATACCAATTTTTGGATCGGGGTATGGGAGACATGTTTATGTTTTTAGTCACTTTTAGAGGTTTTTAGTCACTTTTAGGGGTTTTTTTTTCTATACCTGTGAAAACTGACAGACCTTAGTTAAATACTTACCCATTATTATAGTCGTTCAGTGGCGGCCCCAGGGGAGTCTGATAGGGTGGGTCCAAACACAGGGCCGACTAGACCCTCGGACAGAGTCCCGGAATAAACGTCCCTGGGATAGTTTTTTTTAGCTTAGTATGGCCCAAAATTTTGCTTTTAAGCAAAAATATTAGGGATTGGCAATCAAAATAATGTTATAAGGATAAGCAAATCTTTATTTGTGGTGTGGCGACCTTGTCGTGGCATCGGACGAAGGGAGTCTAGGCCTGTCTGATGGGAATTCTCCACCTCCCAAACAAATTTGGAATGATGACGTCAACACACCGAA
>NW_022684833.1:1284192-1286751 GCF_011630105.1 Anneissia japonica
GAAAAACCAAAAATAAATTTTCCTTTACTTTTTTCCCGCTAATTTCCTACTGCACCCAGGCTATAATGCAAGTTGGTTGGTTCGAGTTGGATTTTGGTCCGAGTTTTGGTTCAAGTACTAAGAAGCTATTTGTAGTAGGCCTACTGGTAATTATGTTTTTGTATAAGCACTTCTATTCAACGTAAAAACTAGACATCCATTATCATCCGATCATTACCATTCCCACTGCTCATTCTCGTATTTGTTCAAACCAGGGGCTGAATAGTGTGTAAAACGTTAAAATACGCTATGTATGTGACGTTATGACATTAATGACTAGTGCAATTATTGTATATTATTATTAGTAGTAAAATGTAATAAAATCAATTATGGATTTGTGTAATTGGAAAAACCCCATTGTGCCCATAGGCGGTGTAACAGTGATAGTTACAAAAATAAATAACCAAAAACAACACATTGTCAAAAAAAAGCACTGTTTCTTCATTTAATTCAATCACTAATGATATTCTGGGAATGTAATCAGTAACCATTAACAATAATTTGCATAATTTAACAACATAGTCTTCTTTTCATCAAATGAAATAGACAAACGATACCCTAAACCAAAATATTTCAGCAATTTTTAACGCATCTAACTTCGTTAATGAAACAAGCATACCAAAAACGCCAAGATAAACTGTTTTCTATCTTTCGATATTCAAACACAATATGTCATCCGTGACAATAGACCCTTCCAGAGTGTCAATCAAACTTGACAACCGACCAATCACAACATGGCCAGGAATATGTGCGTGTGTATCACAAAAAACTCGTGTTGTCACACAAACGCACGTGTTTGCGTATGTTTTTGCACTCGTTTTGTGGGACCTTAGCTACAATAATAACAAGGGGCGGGGCTTAGTGTAAAGTTCCATTCGAAAAGCATGTTACACTTCTGACTTACTTAAATCATTTCCTCCATGCTTTGAATGCTTGTTTTTGTTAAGCTTCCAGTACGGTGACGAAATAGTGTAACAGAATATTGAAAGAATTAATAGTAATAAAAAAAAACTCCACATACTCTTTTAGTATGATTTGTTCTTAAGAACAATTTGTTGGGGCTATTCTTCCTCAAAACAAATATTTCGACATCACCAACACACACAAAAAAAATTCTTAATAAAAACCCTCCACATATATCTTCATATTAAATGAAATAAATATTAAAATAAAATACTCGTAAATGTGGTGGGTATTTTGATCAATATATTTTCTTTATTAAGAAAAAAGAATAAACGATTGTTTGCAGACGATACATTTTCGTTCAAATTGCTTTCGTTTCTAATCTCAAACGCAGCATTTATTAATTTTTAAATAATAGATTAACTGCAATTGAATGGAGCTAGTGCAGTATATTGCTAGCCTTTCCCAAAACTGAATGAAAATTTTATTTGTAAGCAACTACTTTCATACTTTTCCCATTTCTCTCGTATAATATTAATGAGAGAGTATCTAATAAGGTACCAACATATTTAACGGTTTGTTTAGACATATATTTACTTTGGCTACCTGGTGGTGACTGTGCACACCAGGTACAACAATTGAGTTGTTTTTTTGTTGTTTTTTTTTTGGAAAATCTTTTCCCATACTTTAAAATTAGGAGAAATTACATTATTATGAAAATAAACAACAATAGAATAATAAACATAATGATATAATACCAACATGTAGGTTGCTACACGATTCAGGTGCTGTACAACAATAAAATTATAATTATAAACAAAATGAGAGTTGTGCAGGTGTTCAAAAGAACTGAAAAATATGAGATAAGTTAACAAAACTATGTAATAAAAAATCACATTGTATTGGCTAAAATTTAAATATAAACAATGAGACTGTAAGTCAATGGCACCATTACCCAATATATTAATCACCATAAAATAAATCTGTTATTTCCAAATCTGAACCCTCTAGTGGAGCTGTGGCCTGTTGGTTAAAATGCCCACCATCCAATCCCTGGGTCCTGGATTCAAATCCTGTCACATCAGGATTTGTTCTCGCAACTAAAATATGATTCACACGAGACAAAATTTCACATTTTAAGACATATTATATGGGTGAATCAGGTATAAAACAACTACACTTGTAATTTCTGTAAGTATTTTTGTTGGATGTGTAAAGAATTAAAAAAAAAAAAAAAACGTCTTTTGGACTTATTTAAAAAATGTTTCTTTAATTTATTAGAATCCATACACACCTGTGCATAATTATTACCTTATTAATTTAAATAAATTTGAATATGCAGGTAGATAGTCTGGAAGTTCATGACATACATTTTCTGCATATTTAAATACTCTGCATAAATAATCAGATAATTGCAGGTGGGCTGAGTCTGAGGCATGTCAGATTTTCTATGTATGAAAGGTGGGAACATTCTTTTAACATATAATAAATAAGTTTTCTAAAAAAATATAATAAATCATAATAAAGGAATTTAAACTGCATTTTACCAAATGATATAAGGGACCTGTGTGTGTGTGTGTGTGTATATGGCATATTATATATATATATATGTATATC
>NW_022684833.1:1286829-1298020 GCF_011630105.1 Anneissia japonica
TTTAGAATTATCAAACAATACGAAATGCTTATTAACTCTAAATGTTTATTTGCAATATTGGTTAATTCCTGTCAATTTAATTATGTAATTATAATAAAGGTACAATTCAGGATTGATGTATAATCCAACTTTATTATGTGGGCATTCTATTATACTCATATGGGGTACGTATTAAGACACCTAAGTTTAGCTGAACAAAATCTAAAATTCAACTACCACATATAACATGCAGGATAGCTGTATACAAGTGAAAGCAACTAACAAGCATTACTACAGCACATGACAACATATTATAATCCAATCCGATCCAGTCATTTATAAAGCACCTTTCTTTAAAGATATGAACTGCTGCACCCCACAAAAGTAAGCACCTTACAACCCACAGGTAGTCATGATCAATGCCCAACCCAAGCACAGAACAAAATTGAATCATTAAAACGTTGTACAGTACATGGTAGAGGATGGCAAATAGTCAAAGATTCATGCAAGACAGGATTTAAAGTAAGTAAATTTCAGGTAAACCTAATATCTTAATTTTAATGGTATACAAACCTTCTAATTTTGCACCCATTTGTGATTTAACTACACCTTCGTGATCAATCCTTCCGCTATAAGAGTTACGTCTGCTATGACCCTTGCTCTGACCTATAAATGATGTTCCCTGTAGCCCTGTAGGTACCTCTTGGATTACTTGCTGACGTGTACGAGTGCATATCAGAAGAAAGCCAACGATAACTACTTCCACAAGCATCAAGATATAGTGACCTTCAAAAACCTAAAAAATAAAAGTATATCGATTAATATCTATGTTGAGGGCAATATTTGTGAGGGAAATATTTAGGTTGAGGGCAGTATTTGTGAGGCTAGTATCGAGATAGCCCCTTCTTCAAATAACCACAACCATTTTAGCAGTTTGCAACCGCAAGGAAGAAGTGCTAAAGAAGAACAAACACATTAATGAATTGAAGTGAAAGAACTGAAATCAAGACTTCAAAGCTATAGCCCTCACCTCTTTGTATGCATTTTCAAGTGTCATATTGATATTATGAAGTGAAGCCTTTAGTTGCTTTATTTCATCCTCAAGGATCTTTACTTGTTCTGTTTGTATTTGTTCCTAGAAGAGAAAAAGCAAAAGAATTTTATTATAATTATATATGCCTGTCAACAAACCAAAACTATTGTTTATACACACAAACACACACCCATTTACTACCAGGGTCAATGTTGCATTAATTGGCTTTGATTAAAATATATTATGATATATCATAACATCACCATTTTTGATGATAATCATTATCATTATAATTGATATTGTCATCCTTAACATCTGCATCATCATCATCATCATCATCACAATTCAATATTTACCAAGATTCTCAACCTAGTCATCTTCAATCCCACTCATCTACCTCCTCCCCTCCTTTTCATTGTCATTCTTCTTCTCATTGTCATTCTCCTTCTGGCCCTATTGGTGTTGCTCTCATCACCTTTGTCGATGCTCTGACCCTACATGTCACATCTCAACCACTAAAACCCATGGTCTTCAAACTTATTAACATCATCAACACAATCATCCTTAATAATTATCATTACCATGATTTGCATCAGTCCAACCATAATTCTCAACCTCATCCTCATATTACCATCAACAAAACAACAAACCTAAAATAAATCACTATGACAGTATCAAACCTTCTCCTCAGCCATCATTGCGTTCTCATAGAGCTTGGCCACTTTAGTATCATAGCTTCTTCGCATGTCATCCATCTGCTTCTTATAACTGAAAAGACAGAGAAAGTACTACATTGTATAGATCTTTCTTTTTTTTAAATAATTCAATAATGGATATGCAAAAAGACATTTTGTTTCAACAATTATTTTTTGAAAATCAATATACACACTATAAGAAAGAAACATTAAAATTATATAAAGTTTTCAAAAAGAGGTCATGAAGAGCAGACATAAAAAAAATTAATATTGATAATGAAGTTAAGGTTTCCACCTTGGGAAAAAATAATTGTACAATATTAGACAATCTCTCTCAATGGTTGTGTGTCAATGAGTGTGGCTTTTGGAACAAGTAATAAGTGATTTGTTGGGAGAGAAATCGCAGAAAAAATAATTTTTAATACTTACCGTTGACTGAGTTCCTGCAAATAAAGAGTACTTAGAGATAAGTTGACTTCTAAAGATTTGATTCGATTGTTCAGTCTCATAAGCACAGATTCCTTTTGGATCCCAAGTCCAAACTGATTAGAGAATCCATCACCAGGAATTGTTTTTGATTTTCCGTTTGTACCATTTTCTTGTCCATTACCATCATTAGGCTTTGTGGAGCTGCCAGGAGCTGGCTCAGAAGACTTGATTGGAACAGAATCAGTGCTATCAGGCAATAAATGCTCTTTGATATCTGATGCAGCTGTGTCTGATGGTTTTGAAATGTTGTCATTTCTGGATGGTTCTGAAGCAGGCTCTTTGACTGGGTCTAATTTAATTTGTTGTGTCTCTGTTTTTATCTGATCATCTTTCTTATCTACAGTCAGTGAATTCACATGCATGTCTGACTCACTGTCGGCTACTTTTTTATTGGTGTCTATCACAGAATCTTGGATGCCACTTGAAGATGTCTCAGTGTTTACTGGATCTTCCTTTTTACTGAAGGATTCCTCTTGAATCACATCATTTGGTTTGGTTTGTGAGCTCACATCTTTGCTTAGCAATTTGTCCTCAACATTTTGAATAATGTTACTAGGCTTTTCTTTATCAGTTTCTTCTACCAAAGGGATGTTATTTTTTTGGGTGTCACTCTCCATTTTGTCAGAAGAATCTCCACTGAAAGGAATATTTTCAATGTCAGGCAAAGGAGGAGTCTCTTTTGTGGCATCAGTACCTGATGGCACACTAACTGAAGGAGTGCTCTCTAGATGGATATCAACACTTTCTTCTGATGGAACATTAATTGATTGGACATTAACTGATTTCACTGTAGTTGACATACTGGCAGCACTTGCTTCAATGACTTTACTGATGTTGGCAGAAGCTTTCCTTGTTGTACTGCTACTATTGCACTTGCTTATGTTAGGTGCCCTAAGAGTGATGGTTCCATCGTAAGTCCGAGTTCTGATTGAAGCATCGTGGCAGCAGAAGTAAATCCCAAATTCAAATATTGATAGTGCAACCAGATGGCACTCATGGAAGATATCTGCATAATGAGGTCTGAAGCTATACTGGCATGACTTGCACACAATACTCCATACAGGTATGGAATGAGTTGGGGTGGTTATAGAGTCTTGGTTTGTTTTATTAGCAGCAGATTCTTTTTGTGGAGGATTTTTATCTGTTGATGTCTTGATAGTTTTTATTTTCTCTTCAGTACTTTTCATCAGCTTTTTCTGCATCATTTGATGTTTATTTCTCAGAGCATTAATATGGCTTCCTAGAACACTGTTGAATTATAAAAATAAAAAAGAAATCTTAAATATACAGTATGTAACATCCCAATATGTAATAATTGTCATGGCTTAGGCGACTGAGCATTGAGAATTTCTACATAATCAACAGGAATAGAGGAATGACTGTATAACTGCCAATTTAAACACATACACATTAGCGCAGAATGCTGTGTCATAAGACAATAATATATATTTTTTTTTTATCTGAATATAAGATTGGTGTTAAGTTACTGAATATCTGTAACTTTCATTGATGGACAGGAAGATTTTACCACAATACTGTAATTATATTAAAAATAATTATAACAGGTGGTTAAAAGAGTTTTAAAAAAAATGATATATTGCAAGCATAATAGACCTTTCCGGAGTGTCAATCAAACTTAACAACTGACCAATCAGAGCAGTACCAGGAATACGCACACATCTCACAAACACATGTGTTGTCCCACAAATGCACATGTTTGCATATGTTTTTACATTGTTGTTATGTGAGACCTTAGCAACTGTTTCCAAGGGCGGGGCTAAGTGTAAAGGTCTATTATAACGGTGATGACAGCAATTAAGACAATTATTACCTGTTGGAATGTGGAAAACAGGCAATAAGCTCATCCTCTTGAACACTTTCTGGCTCATTAGGAATTCTTGCTTCACCTAAGTATCCACAACAGAATTAAATACATAATACATCAATCTCTATTTTTGAGCTACATATGCATTAAGTATTTACTCACCTACCATCAATGACATTGACAGTGCTAGACTATTGTGCCTAGCATTACTCAAAGTACTTTCTTGTCTTTGAAAAGCAGCTTTTAAAATTTCTTGGCTGTTGTAATATTTAAATTTGTTGATATTTTTCTTTGTTAAGCTTACGCACAGTAGGCCAGTTCTTTTGAACTTTTCTTTTCACAAGATACATTTTTTTTATTTTACTCAGTTATAGTTTACTCAGCTCATAGCTTTTGATGTTAACATAAAAGCTTCATTCAGTGATCTAAAGTATCTTAAGATCTTGTGACACTTGCCCTAAATGTTATCATCTACTTACTGTATGAAATATAAATGGCTGTGTCACACCACATTCACATCTAAATATAGCTATTAGAATGCTCTGTATACTACTGTAGATAGAACCAGTTTTTAACAAATTGCCTCAGAGAACTATTGATTAATAATGTTTGCCTACCAAAGCATGCTTCATTGAACGCATTGCCAACACCTGGGTCTTTGCTCTCACCACGGAATGCTTTTGCTGCCTTCTCCACTATCTTGATCACACTGTCAAAGATTCCATCAGCACTGGTGTCCTCTGGTGTGACAGTTGGATGTACTGGAAGCACTTCTAAAAATTTTTGTTTTTAAGAAAATTTAAAGTAAATTCATTACGCAAGATTAGATTAAATGCAAGTTAAGAAATTATACAGTATGTAAATATCACATTAATAATGTTCACGTTTGTCCTAGAGATCTTCATACTGAAACACAATGGATACCGATAAAATTGTCTTTAGATTTGGATTGGAGAAGCTAATTAAAATCATACCAGGTGGGCTTGCATCAATCTGGTGATCACTTTCACTGTCAATTTCTTCCTCCATGCTGGTGCCAAACACTCTAATATCAATGAAATTCCAGTAACAATTATTCATTATTTTTGAATAACAGATTTCTTCCAAGGTTTTCTGCATAGTTCTCTTAGTAAAGTATTGTAAAAATAAATTGTAAATTAATATTATCTATACAGTAATAGCAAATGAAGTAAAAAAATGTATGTAATCTTTATTACCTTTTATCTATTTATATGCTATTACCATGTTTATTATTTTATACTTTTTATATTATATTTTTTTTATATTATTTAATTACAATATCAAAACCACACCTTAGCAATGATATTGGACAGTAGTGCTCCTTTCCAAAAAATGTCAAGAACTCCACTTTTATGAATTTTGTAAACAGCGTCTCATCATGGATCGGAAAGGTTTGTGTAGATCGTTCATCTCGTGCGTGGAAGAGGCCTATGTCCCGCCAATATGCCGTTGGATGCCTAAAAAGGGATTTGAATGGAACGATTTGTTGTGTTATGTCCATTAACACACCTGGTAAGCTTAGACTAATTTCATTTCATTTCATTTATTTAACCGAAAACAATTACAATATAAAAGAATAAAACAGTCACCAAGAACAAAAAAGATACAATAAATGTTGGTCTCTGATTCCCCACAAGGGCCGACGGGATAACCAAAAAGTAAAATAAATTACTGTCAAAGTGGGTCTCCATCCGATGTGGAGAATCAGAGAACAGCAAAACACAAAGAGAATGTAATATAAATATAAGTTACAATATAGAAAATAATAAGCATTTAAATTACAATCATTCAACCGTTAGAAGCATCCTTTTATTATTTTTAAAATATATACTTATGTAATTTGAGTTTATTTTATACAAATTAGTTAATGATAAAATTTTATATATACATAAATAAAAAATGCAAGCAAATCGGATACAATAAACAAGACACTCAGAAGACTCGGTATTCAGACATGCCCAAGCATGATAATTGCAGTCATCTTCCAACCAGTGCCATATCCAAGGGCTGTCTCTTATACACATCTAGATGTGTATAAGAGACAGACTCAATACTGCTAGATACGCCACTGCGGGAGGTTATCCCAAAGAATGGGAAAGTGATTAAAAGTGGAAAACTTAAAAGCATTAGTCTGGGCAAAGGCATGCCTGAAAATGCATAACATTAAGTTGCAAATGACGTAAATGATGATTATGTTTTATAATAAATCAATGCAAATCGGGAAGAACAATAAGAGACCAAGGGTTCGCTCTCTATTACCACAGAAACTGAAAAATATTAAAAATCTCCCCTTATTTAGGTTTTACATCATCTGTTGGATATTACTTATCATCAAATTGATATAACAACTGATCTACCATAGTACATGTTGGTTGCAAGTATCTCACACACTTAATTGTAGACTGGATTCCAGTCCCTAAATTTTGTCTTAATCAGTGAAAACGCTTAACATTAAATCGATTGGCACCAATGGTTCCTTATTTGCATGGTGTTCCATACTATATACATTTTTTGGGTTTTTAATTCCATCCAAATTCAACGAAATAACAAGTTTCTCGACATAAACAGATGCTAGTGGCACTCTCCAAAATTACCTAATATTAGGAAATATCAGTATATTACAGATTTGTGGCAAGTATTCTAATCCACTACTTGCTATTAATGAATTTTAAAAATTGAATCGGAGTACAAATGAAAATATGGAGCTTTCATATTTTGCATGTTTACTATTTTAACTGGAATTTTTTATGTATATATTGCAACCATTTATTTCCTTTTAAAGGATGAAATAAATTGAGTCTGAATGGAACGAAAAAAAATTAATCATGTTGCCCTCATGACATACCTATCGCTGGTAAAGACCCTGAAGCTCTCAGGTGTTGATGAAAACAGTTCCAAATTGGCAATCTCAACTTTCTTTACCTGAATAGGTTCACACATTTCAACCATGAACCTACAAAATAAAATATAATATTTGATTGAATAAAAACATATAAAATTCATGTAAATTTCATGCTCTAAAATTTAAAGGTTCCAGGAAGGAAATTTTACAGAAATCATCAAAGTAACTACAGGCAACAGTTTCATGCTTGTTGCCAGGAAATCCTGTATTTTATGATGCCAAAGAATACTTGAATGGCAATAATAGAACCTGTGCAAATAGTTAAAGGTACTACATGTACAATACTTTTAGCACCATAAGTGATGGTGTAAACCTTTGCACTATGCAGCTATAAGGACCATTACCATCTTTATATCACCGATGGAGGTGTTATAAAAGATAACAAGTAGTACTTATACAGCTATATAATGCACAGCGTTTATTACTTGTTGTTATCATCTATGCAAAATGTATACAGTTTCTTAATACCAAGTGTATAACATAATTGCGTATATTATTTGCAAAAAAATAAAAATCAGTTACCTATATACAGTATAGCAACTACATAGCATATGTCATAATACCAGTTACATGATGCCTATAGAATAGCAGGGGTTCTCAAATTAAGCATTCAACATCCTGTGATTGTGTACTATACAACATAGCATTGCTAAGCAATGACCCGATGACCTTTAGAATGTACATTACAGTTTCTATAACTAGTAATATATAGTGCGAATGAGAGCCATTGTAACATTCACACTCCCCGTAGATAGATGGATCATAATGCAGTGCATGTTTTAACTTTTTTTTTTATCTCTAAAAAGAAATATCAAAACTAACATACATGATATGCAAGAAAAATGTGATAAAACGTATATTAATTTACTAATAGTTGACTTGCCATGTATTTGCTTAGGTCTCATGAAAAAGTAACATTGATTTGAAATGCAATCTGGTGTCATTAAATTTTATTGTCAATGAAACACATTTTTGTTAATGAACCAACTGAATGAAAATAACACTCAATGACAAAAATTGAATATGCCAAAGATAAGACAGAATAAAAAAGATTTAATGATTCTTTACCATATTTTAGCTGTGCATGGGTTCAACATGTACTCATCTTTATTGTTGGACAGGATAGCTGATGCTGTTCTTTGACTCTCCTTGTTAGAATCTATGATTTTGGCTCCGCAGTCAGCAGATGCATAGTTTTTATTTGACAGCTTTGTGCTATGTCGTGGTACAGGAACAGGTTGACCTTCGTAGTTAGCTGAGGAGGAAAAAAAACGATTATTATTTTAGTCATTATTTCAGGTACAAAATGGACTTGTCAGAAGGTGTGGGGTGTACAGGGTGGGGGTAAACCAAAATCAGACCTTTAAAAAAAAGTGAAACAAAATGAGATCATAGAGAAAAAAATGAAGATGGGGTTGTTATTGAAGAAACTGTCTTTCTTAATGAGGAGCATATTAGAAAGAAAATAGTATACTGATGAAAATATCCACTTGACAAACATTGATGACTACCATGTTACATTATTTTTTTTCATTTCATTAATAACATTTATACACAAGTGATTAAACATTTCTCAGAAATTTCCATTAAAAAAATATATATTTTGTTCTATATTATTTATTTTGTGAGGCCATTCTTCAAAAAACATGTAAAAATCAGAGTCAGAAAATTACAATATCAACATGTATTATGAGCATGTGGCTAGTATTAAAATGCCTTCACTGTAAACAGAAGGTACAAAAGACAACCATTGAGGTATACCCTATTATAGCTCTATGGATATACCATGGAGGAATTAGTTTAGTAATTCCTCCATGGATATACATACTGTAATCATACAAAAAATTATTTCAATGGAAGAACCTCCAATGTCCTGTAAAAAGTGAATGCTAGAATGATACTATACAGTAGGTACTGTACACTCTACTACAATAATATCTCCATTTGACTAATTTAGGCTAACACCCAAATATATTCTTTGTATCTGTTGTAAAAGCTGTACTTTAAATGGATTTGTTTGTATGGTACATGCACCATAAACAAACTTTAGATGCATGGCTCCCCCATTGACTAATTCAGGCTAACACCCAAATATATTCTTTGTATCTGTTGTTAAAGCTGTACTTTAATGGATTTGTTTTTATGGTACACGCACCATTAGATGCATGGCTGGCCAACCAAATACAGACAAGTGCACTTACTAATAGTTGTTGTGTTAAAAATCTCTCGTTTTTCGTTTTTCTTGAGCACTGCATGTAGTAAATTACAGTATGTAATTCATGTAAATATTTATCCTAGGATAAACAATCTGCTACACATAATGCTGTTCTTACTATACTCCAGTACTAAACTTCAATTGGTATATTTATATCATTAAGTAGGTTCACCATGTAGTTTGTTTATTGTTGGATAAGTAGAAGTACATTGAGCTCTATATGACCAAATACCAATAGACAAATTGAAGGATTGATTGACTGAAGCATCAATTAATTGATTTATTAATATGGCAATGCATTATATTAATTTTTTTAAAATGCACAGGGATGATGTTAGTTGTAGAAAGAATTTTAGAATACAAACCAATTACCATAATTATGTTTGCTTAATAGAATACTTTATGTAATTTTCTGAATTAGTTATTAATATCGATTTTTTAATTTTTTTTTGTAGAAGGCATTACCATTGATTAATCTATTAAATAATGCAAATGTCATACCTTGCATTTTTTCTTGTTCATTTAATTCAAGCATCTGCTGCTTCCACTCATTAAATGATAGCATTGGGTCATCAACTTCCTTTTTATCAACTTCCTCTTCTTCCTTCTTCTCCGTCGTGTCTTCCTTTTGATGCTTCTCAACTGCAGTACCATTTGTACCCTCTGCGATCTCCTCATCATTTGCCACTTTCTCCACATCGACTGTCACTCTCTCCACATCGACTTCATCCTTTTTATCTTCTGGTTTATCACCCTGCTCTACATGTTTTCCATGTACTGTGATTTTAGTTTCATCTATGTTTTGAATATCAATGTTTTTGTCCTTTTTATTTGAGTTTGTTTCATCCTTATCATATTGCACATTTTCCCCATGTTCACCCTTGGAAGCACTTGGTTTATACTCTTTTGAAATCCTTCCTTCGATTACTCCCTCTCCTCCCTCTCTTTCTTCCTTATCTTTCCCAATCCCCTCTTTTTTCATCTCTTTTTCAAAATCCAGCCCAAGAAACTCCTCAAGGTTTTTCTCAGTTTGAGCAGTAGAATCATCAATAAAGTCTTCTATATTTTCCTTCTCTTTTTGATGTTCTTCACTTTTATGTTCCTCTTCTTCAACCTCTAAGTTGTCAGGAATTTGAGTAATTATTGGCAGTGCTATTTCATCTAGAGGTTTACTAGGTACTTCCTGTTCTGCAGCATTATCCACTCCCTCTTCAGTGTGGCTAATTCCTTTTTCAACACTTCCTGGTTGTACCCTAGAAAAATAGAATTTAAATTCCGGGCATAAATATTATGTTTTTTATGTGTGATAAATAAATGTTTGTAACATTCATGAACCATAGTTTTTTTTGGTTTATTACTATTTTTTAAATATATAATAATACCAATAATTTTATTATTATTTTTATCCAAATATTTTATTTAGCAATTGAATACACATACTGTATTATACATGACTGAGATGCAAATAGAAATAAGAGAAATAAAAATGCATTGATTTTAAAATGAATGTGTGTGGATTAAATAAAACATTGATAAATGAATTTAATGAAAAAACAAAAATATGAAAATGTATACAGGATACTATTACACATGGCCTTCTCATAACTGAAAAAATAGTGTGCACTTTTAAATATGCTTTAATATGTGATTACATCCTAAACCGATTGTAGATTGTAGAATAGAACTCAGTACTCAGGATGACTACAAAATTCAACAGCTTAGAATTTAATACATTTTGGGCTCAAGATACATTAAATGTTAGCTTGGATGACAAAACATGTAAGTATACCCTACAGTAAGGTAGACAGACACTGCAACTATATAAATCTTGAATTCTGAGTAATATGATAATCATACCTTTCAAAATCCTCCTTAATATCTTGAGTGCTATTTATAGCTTGTTTTGATATAGAATCAATGTTGTTAGCTTCATGGGTGGTGTCGAATCTAAGTGAAAAATACCAATGTACATTTAATTACTCTCACACAGTGCAAAATGAAATGTTTTAAATTCCAATGTAACTTAATAAAC
>NW_022684833.1:1298090-1314538 GCF_011630105.1 Anneissia japonica
AATTGCCCCATCCATAGCTCGAAAATCACTCATAATGTAGTATTAAATGAATACTGTACTGCAGTGGTTCTCAAACTTTTTAGCTAACGTCTCAAAACAAACAGGCAAATTGGCCTTACCCTCTTCCCGGAATATTAAAAAACAGATACTCGAAATGGGCCATAACAAAATTAAAGTAAAATGGTTAAATAATACTAATAAAATGAGCTCTCTTTACTATAGCAATATTCAGCACGATACAAAATTCAATTTAAGAGAAATTCTAGAGTCTTGTGATCAACCCACTAATTATATTTGGTAACCAATTTTGAGTCACGACCCATATTTTTGGAACCGCTGCTGTACAGTATACTCAACCCACTACGCAAAGTAATGAAAATAAAATGCAGTGTCAATGATTCTATAGATGGGTGGGTATGTAGGTTATTAGCTACTGGAGGTGTGGTACAGGATATTCCAATATCCACACCACTCATTACAGACTATTTGATTTGCACTGAATTAGAAGATGTTGTTGACTTGCTTGTTGAGTGTAAAGCAATGAAGATGCTATGTGCAAAAAAAAGTGATCAAGTATCTTTGCAGAAGTTTTAATCATATGAAGGAACACACTTCCTGAGAAAATGTCAGAATACATTTGGTCATGTGCCAAGGCAAATGTAGCAGAAATTGGAAAAGAAACAAGCTATGAAATATAAACATTATTATTATTTTCAAACACACTAGTATCAATATTAACTGTCCTGCAGTTTGTACTATAGCATAGTAGTAAGTTAAGTAATATTAATATTGCACATTAATTATCAACAATACAAATTTAAAATCATTTTGCACTTTATAGAGTGTATTTCATCTTTGTAAACTTGTATAATAATATGGTAATTAAGTGATACTGTAACCGCACTTTTCAGCAGAAGACTGTAATTATACAGTAATTAGGAGGGCATCAGAAAAAAAAGTTTGGTTTTTCATTCTTAATAGCTACAAATATCTAGGTTGAGGTGAATATATAAAGAGCATTCTTTGTAAAAATAACAAAATGTGAGTGTGCGAGGTAAAAAAAGTATAGAGGACAACTCTATCAAGACTACTGTACTTTTAGGAATACCTTGTTTTGCAAACCTGCCGTCCGCCAATATTTATGATTTCAGATAAAAATAGAATTTAATTTTTGGCAAATTACCGCACCTGCCGCATGAAAAACTATAAATTTTAGAAAAAAAATAAAAGTTATTCTTTATTTTTCATTACGTCCGCCGCTGCCTTGAAATCTCCAAAAATAAGATATGTTTATTTCTTCCTAATTATATAAATTTCAAGCATTTAACCATTCCATTACTACACTGATTCAATTCAACAATATTTAATTTTTATTTTTTTCCGTCTGGATGCTTTTGGCAAATCCATTTGCTAAATAAGAAAACCAAATTTTATATTTTTATTTTTTCCCACTCTCCTTTGACGATCTTTAAAAGAATAAGTTTGCAAAACAAGGTACAGTATAAAAAAAAGTATTAATATACAGTAGAAATAAAATACAATTACTCTACAGTCATTCATTAAATTTTATAAAATGTTAAAATATCGATTTATAGCTACCAACAGTTCCAAGCATGAACTAAATTAGAGATAATTTTTCTTTTCATGAAATGTTTAACTTGCAACATATGGTGATAAGTGACATATTGTGCTTTCATTGAATCCAAATAACATAACAAAACTATAAAACATTCCTTATGAGCTCAAATGTAAGATTTTGACTAAAGTGCAATACAAAAATAGAGTATTTGAACACCTGATGGAAACAAAATACAAAGGAAAATTTGTAATTTACAAGCCCCGAACTAATAAAAAATTACGCCATTTGGTGAAATTCATTTTGTTCAGTACTATTATGGTAACATTGCTATCACACAGGCTGTTTGGAATATTAAGCATTTAAAAATATACAAATCTAAAGGTATATATTTTCCATTGACAAGACCTATAAAAATGAATACTATTTATATTTGGGAATAGAAAGTGTTTTCTGTGGTTCTACTATCAATATTATGTGTATAGGCAATGATTACAAAATTATTCGTAATATTCTTAAAATGTTTAAAGGGAAAATTTTTGTTTAAAAACAAAGAAGGGGAGGGACTACTGTCAGTACAGACACATTTTAATTGGGCCTTATATAAATTATATTTTTTTTAAAAATACAATAAAAAATATACTATATTATATTTGAAAGATTTTGTTAAAAAGATTTGGTTAAAAATTACATCACATCTAATAATAAGATTAAATGACTGAACATGTTTTATTCAACAGGTATAATAAAATGGATGCCGGCCCCTCATCAACATTACAATATTATATTAACTGTTGGGAATGCACATTTTGTAAAAAAAAAATACAGTAGCGAATTGAAAAACATAGTAGAGAAGATTGCCAGTTTATACTCATTAAATCATCTAAAGACAGTATACATTTCCAATTCAATGGACTTGTGCATCATAAGAACTGCCAATCATTCTAGTCACCATGGAAATTCAATCATAGAAAAAGCAATTTTGTATGTATATTTGTGACTACTGCAGAAACACGATCATTATCACTTTGACTGTGTTTATATAGTTTCACTGTCCATATTTGGATAAGATTCCTGTTTAATACCACAGCCACTCCATTAATATTTTTTACTGTGCTTTAAAGTGGCGGTCATCACACCCATTAACATTCATCCTTCTAGGCATGTTAAAATGAAATATCCAGGTGATGACAGTAGTGTTAGCATGACTTTTGTACCATGTTTCATGAACTTATCAATGATTTTGGATAAAAATTTAATTTTATATTCATTTTTACAACATCTGCTTACGTCAAATAAAATCTTTATTTCTCACATTTCAAATGGAGTGACTTGTACCTGTACGATTTGATGCCTGCATATTATATTATTAATGAGAAATATAGCAAACAGCGATACAGTATCTTACTTTTCTTGTGATGGTAAAAATGATTCAAAGATGACAGGGTTGGGCACTAATTCATCTTCATCTTTCTCGTCTTCATCATGTTCAACTGTCTTAGCACCATTTGAAGTTGCATGTATCTGTAAATAACAAAGTCAATTATAATTTAACCTAAAATGTGTGTAAAAACCCGGTAAAAGAAAATTAAACAAATTTTTTACTTGAATAGATGTAATTTTTCAAACACTCCATGGTTGAACACAGATGCTTCATCAATTATTTTGACGCTGTCACAAATGAAGGTATTTATTAAGCATGCTTAGTTTTCCTTACTGTACTACACACCCAATATTTTGCCGATAATGTTAATTTATATTTTTAGATACATACTGCATATCAAAATTCCTAACAGTAGTGACTATTATTAAAATTCTCTCTTAATGTAGCCATGGATCTATTAATAAGATTATCTTATTAATAGGTCCATGATGTAGCTTAGCATTTCTTTTAACATAAATTTCAGTATACTGCTTTATTAGACAAACTGACATGTCAACATTTAGGTTACACCAGGATACAATCTCCATTTCCACATATGTTGCACTCTGTACTATCTGAATTGATTTGTGGGATATTATTACATAATATGAAGACCACCATTCATATGATAATTGACAATTTTTATTATTAGTGGCGGTAAAAGCGTGGTCGGAGTAATTCAACAAGTCTTGCAATCTATCCAGCTTGCTCATGATAACAGCAACACTGATTCAACAAAATTATGGAAATTCAACAATATGGAGGTCCCCTACTCATAAGATAATTGGCAAATTTTATTGACTGTAATCAGCGATAAAAGCGTGACTGGAATGATTCAACGAAGGCTTGCAATCCCTCCAGTTTACAGGTATTACTGCTCTATGATAAGAGCACTCCTGATTGAATAAGTACTTAAATTATTCTAAACTGCTGGTGGTGGTGGTAAGATTAACACCTGTGTGAATGAGTGGTACGATATTTTTATACATCTTTCCTTTTTTTTTCATCCTCAGACTCTCAAATAATGAAATGTCATTAAAATGCAGATTTTGAAATTCTTACTGAATGTTCACTTTTGCAGTAAACGATGTATTCTAGAATATTCAATTATCCAGCACCAGTGGTATGTAATATATGTGCCATTGGTAAACATGTGCTGTACAAATGTTACATAAAATATTAATTTTCATTCCTATAGATGTATAGGGATACTGTACTGCAATGATAGAAAATTAATTTCCACAATGTAAAATTGCATTATCACAGATACCTCTTTCTTCCTCTAGACAGATGTAATACTACTTGTATGTAACAGGCTGAATCTTATCAAACATGTTGAACATTCTAATGTGCCTGACAAGTGTTTTTATTTTAACCATCACTGTACAAACCTAACTTTAATATACAATATGGCAAATTTAATAATATTAATTTTAATATTACAATGACCTAATTTTCTAAACCTGAATAATATTAATTTTAATATTACAATGACCTTTATTCTAAACCTGAATGGAAAATGAGGAGGTATTCTTCTTCATTTCAAATATTAGCTGATTGTTATTAAAATTTTATGCAAACTGCTCTAAAATTTAACTGATCCAAACCATTACAAAAAAAAAACTGACCTACAGTATTCTAACACCATATTGGTAAACTTTTGAGAATTTTTTATATTTTTTTTTCTGCTTAATAACATCTGACCTTAATATTGAATGTTGCATTTTAGATGTCGACCTTGCCATCTGGGAAATGGCTAATTTATAGAAAATGAAAGTCATTTTTAAACCATTAAATATTGATCTAGTTGTGAGCATTCTGTCACATTAATTTCTTATTAATGATCATATAAATGAATTTTCTGGTTGAGAACACTGCATTTTAACAAAAATATATTTTCAGCTTTTACATAACATAATGGGAAAGATTTGTATACCACTGACCAGTGGAGATTGTAGTCGGCAAATCTACAGGGGCTTGGGTGGTGCCATGCCCCAAAAAACTTGTCAACCTCCCCACAACTGGAAATCTACACTAATGATTGAAAAACATGAATACACAATAAAGTTCCACATCCTCACTCAATACACACACAAAGACATAGGGGCTGAATGCAGACAGGGAGACCATAGTTATTCAACTTTCTGTTTGAATGTCAACTCAATAATACAGTAGGTTTATTCTTCATAAATGTTACTGAACTTGAATAGATTTCTGGTGTTAAACATCATTGGTTTTACCAGGCTCTTCTCTGTACAGTATAATTTTTTTTTTTTGGCAATTTAATAAGATAATACTTGTTTTGTTTATAGTGGACTCTTGCATGTTGTGGTGTATTTGTTGAGGTTTGTTTTACAGCATGATGCCTGTTGGATATGTTGGAATCATGATTTTCAAAATTAAATTCTAGTCTTAATTGCATTTCAAATACTTGTCAACATTTTAAAATTCTTTTTCATGTTTTAGTTTTATTACTCAACACATTACAGTGGTTTTCACTGTGAAGTGAGCAAAAAGTAAGTGATTTTTTAAAAGATGAAGCAAAAAAGTAATTTAAAAAAAATCAAAACATATCTTCCAAATCCTGGTGTTATCACAAATTTCACTTATTTGAATTTCATTCTTATCATTATTATCTACTTGGGTCATGTTTGTTACAAATATTGTGTATGGGTATCTGTTTCCTTCTCATTTTTCTGCTCTACTGTATTGTATCCTAAGCCTTGACTGAGTCCTAACTATAGCCTTATCCAAGATGAATTTCATCACAATATCTGCCCTTCAGATATTATTTAGTGTATCGTTCTACCAAGATTTATTTGGTCACTCCCAGACAGGAGTGAACTTTAACAATGTCAGTAAAATATAAACAAATTGACTTTATGCTATTGACAAACACCATCAAGATTATAATGTGTGCTATGAAATATTTCACAATAAATCAAAACTAAATTATTAAGTTACTGTACTATCTATGGAAGGGTGTGTTTTTATTATTTTTTGCCATTGGTTGATATGTAATACCAAGATTAGGACTGCATTGTAACTGCCTTTTGATTCCTCACGGTCTCTGTAGGTGGTTGATATTACAGGTGTACGTCTCTGTAGGTGGTTGATATTATGTTGATACTGTATAGTACATGACATTATCATAATACCCAGAATGCACTTCAAAATGATGGAAGTATTTATTTGGACATGATGGCATTTTTTGTTTGTAAAGTTGACAATTCTGTTCCAAACGCTCTCTCTCTCTCTATCACCTGAGAGCTTTCCACCGACTTTCTCTTCTCCCCACAAAATTAAAATGGGAACTCAAGAGAGTTATAATAAACTTGCTTACTATATCAAATTACACTCAGTAGGTACTTTACTTTCAGTTAAAAATACTGGTAGCAACAAATAAAACCAAATGACAATATATTTCTTACTGTTGGTAGAATATTTTCTTTAGCTTGACTTTCCTGTGTTTGGCCACCGCTGGCGTGACTGTTTGCTTCGGTTGGCTTGTGTCGCGCGTGATCTGTGCACACGGATAGGCTGAACAACAAGCTAAAATGAGTGAAAGAAAAAGAAAATTAACCTTTAGGTACAGCTAACTGCCACCAATGAGAGAGTGGTACAATGCTCTAAATTTTACAAAAAAAAAAAAAATGTCAGTAAATCGAATTTAACATTCTCTGATCTTTGCTGTTTAATTTTGATTCATTCAAAATGCACAAGAGTATACAGAGGGTATCATTGATAATAAGACTGTTAAATATTTTCTTACAGAAAATGGTAAGTTCTTTTGTAACTGTGTCGCGCGTGATCTGTGCACAAGGATAGGCTGAACAACAAGCTAAAATGAGTGAGAGAAAAAAAAATTAACCTTTAGGTACAGCTAACTGCCACCAAGGAGGGAGTGGTACAATGCTCTAAATTTTACACAAAGAAAATGTCAGTCATCGAATTTGATCTTCGCTGTTTAATTTTGATTAATTCACACGACTATACAGCAGGTATCATTGATAACAAGACTGTTAATGGATTAACAGAAAATGATAAGTTCTTTTGTAACTGTGTAGTTTAGGATCAGTCACAGAGAGATGACTTGATTTTTTTGGCAAAACTATGTGCAGTGGCTTATAATATCTTAATTGTGATACTGTTATTCCTTTTTCACTCGGTGCATTTTGAATTACGCAGATAAAGTTTACATCAAATTAAATTCTACAAGATGGCAAATAACCAATATTATTCAAAATTACTGGGAAACAAACAGATGGTGGACACTAGCTCTGTTTAATGCACGCTGTTGATATCGGTTTATAAATAAAGGTCATTCTGAACATATAATATTCAAGAGAACCTGCTAATATCTAGCATTTTGAAAAATGCAAAAATATGCTTTTCTTACTACTTCTATTCACTCAATGCATACTGTGTGCGGTTGTGTGTCAAACTGCAAACATATCCCCACTCAAAAAAATCTTTCTGCACATTAAATACGGGCCTACTCTATTTCTGTGGAAATTTTTCAAAAAATTAGGCGTGTCTGCAGATACCACTTGTAGTGTATTACAGTGTTATAATTCTGCATACCTTTTTACACAGAGATTTTCCATGCAATGTTAATTTTTTTTTTTTATGTATCCTCTGTTCAAATAAAATATATTTTATTTTTAATTTACAGTGTTGCCAATACGTACCTAGGCCTAGTTTTTTTATCAAAGTGTTGATGCTTACACCGAGGTGTAAACATTAATTATATGCTATGCTTACGCCGATGACAGGCTTACGGCAACGCAAGGCGTAGGCCCAACCAGGGAAGCATTATTCGCTGGCGATTTTATGTGTAAGGATTCCAGAGCAAACATTTATTTCAATAATTTCTTAATTCTATTGGCGTAACCCTGAAAGCTCATGTGTCAATAACATTCAAGAAGGAAAATTTTGAAATACGATCCACTAATTTAATCTGGAGATCTTATCGTAATAACGCATCCCAAAATCAAGTAATTTTTCACCATTCGCTTGCCTAGGCTTTGCATTCGCTGGCATAACGTAATGCAAAGCGCCCTCTCTAGTTGACATTAGTACCGTCATTAATCATGAGAATTACAGTAGGCCTACTCGCTTCCTACGCATCAAAAAAGCTTAAAAGTATTTGGAATATTGTTTGTTATTCAATACAATAATTTTGATACACATTATACTAAAATACTAATTATTTATCTTCCTCAAATAGCTGGATTACAGCCAATCTAAACTTTCAACATGATCTCAGAAGTAGGTCTATTTAATCATGTTACAATACAAATAACTGTATGGAAAGTTCTTTTTTAGTAATATTTCTGCCAATTTATGTTGTATGGATGCTTCACCAACCAGCTGAATAGACGCCTCCAAAACAAAAATATTCAATAGAAAATATAACCATGTTTTATGTTTAGCAACAGTATTGTTTCTTTGCCGATCAATTTTATTGTCAGAAATGTCATTATAAAAAAAGAGCAATAAATTATCTGTACAACTATCCTTTAGATAGTTTCATTTGGCAACCCTACAATCTCTTTTTGGGAAGCTAACCTCCTTTTGTCTGTCCATTTTGTGTCTGTCCTCTTTTTTGTATATATTGAAGAGGTGAATAAATGAAATATAATGTTTAAAAAATGGTGTTGGATTCGTGCTTGCTGATTTTCCTCTGAAAGAAAATGATCAAAGGTAAGTAAAGGTTTTGGAACAATTTTTATACAAAATGTGGTCAAAATTATTTTACTCAACTTTGATGGTGAGTCCTTATGTAAGTGGAAACAAAGAGGTAACTAATAATTATGGGAGTACGCTCTCTTATTCTCAGTGGCGGCGCTATGGGGGAAAGGGGAATTTACCCCAAGATCATTTTCTTTCCCTTCCCCATTCTGCGCTCCCACCACTACCCAAAAAAAAAAAAAACACGCTGCGGGGAGAAAACAAAACATGTATTTTCTACATATATAATAGATAGTAGACTATCTATAAAATCAGTTAAATAAGCATATGAAACCCCCAAATGTCATATTTTTTCGGGGGCTTCGTTTCCTAGGACCACTTTTCAAAAGATTTTTAGCAGCATCTGACCACGCCCACTTTGCTCTCGTCGGGGACCTCAGCTCAGCTTGTTCTAATTTATTTTACTAGTTGGTGGAAAGAAAAGCCTAGGCCTAGTGTATGCAAAAGCTGGGTACATAGCCCTTGTTCATCACAACGCCTGTTCTTTTGGAAAATTGTGTGGACCTAGGCTACACATAGTCAATGCTCTCTTTTTTTTCTTTCTTTTTTTTTTCAAATCAACATATATTTTTATTTCAAACGGTCGTTTTTCCATCTTTTTTCATTCGAAAAGTTCAGGATTTCTTGCATATGTTGCTACAACAAAAACATATTTTTAAAATATAAATTTGATTCCATTCTTATGACTTTTTATATATGATTGACTTGTGAACATCGGTAAAATGGTGGCAGATTTATTAGCAAAAAAAAAAAAAAAAAAAACCTCCCCCCCTCAAAAAAAAAAAAAAACCTCCCTCCCTCATCAGTTTTTATTCTTTGATAGGGTGATAAACTAATATTTTTATTTTTTTTTATGGGCCTTAAGCAAGTTTTTTTGTTCTGTTATTCTTCTTCTACCCATGTTTCCCTATGTTTTTGCAAAGTTTTCTGCATGGTTTAATTGACTGACTTAACTTTAATAAACTAACTAGGCTTGGGGGCCTAGGACCTAGGCCCTATTAGTATTAATTAGGCTATTAGGCATAAAAGACTCGTACCTAGGCCCAGTACTGTTATATGTTGCCAAACTGGACATTCTTACCTTGATATAATACAAACAAATAACAATATTGTTGTCCTGTGGAGTCTCTTCTTCGCCATGATTGTGTTCACCATCCTAAAGACTAGGTAGGCCTACGGCCTAGGCTATGTCATTCTCGACTCCCGACAATCGGACACCTGAGTGGCCCAGCCTCTTCTTCCCGTTGACAATTCACAAGCTCTACAGTGTGTGATCCGTCCCAGAAGCGCAATTCGATAGTGTTGTTTTGATCGTTTACGATGACGTGTTCACCGTGCTGATTATTCGCACATCAATTATTGAAAGTGAGCCACCTATTGTGATGGTTTCGAGCAAACTTTTGTTTGCGCGTCTATGGAATATTTACAATACTTGATTACTACTACTATGCAATATTAGCTTTCAATTAAAATTAGAATGAATTCCTCGTAAATATCGGATCGTAAAAATACGGGGACAATTTCATGCTTTGGTTAGCGTAGTTCTGGTCATTATTATAGAATTATCTTTTAATCCGTTAAATTTAACTTTGTCCACCCAAACAGCTAAACGAACTACCCTTTACTTCCATGATGACATAGGCCCTATTGTTTACACCAATCGAGTTTACACATAGGCCTAATTTCAACCCGATTTCATTCAAATATTATCGTATTCAAACTATTTTGGTAGGATTAACTAGGCCTATGATTAAATTCGATAGAGGCCTATAGAATACTCGATATGTATAGATCGTTTATAAACTCGATATGAATGTGTCTCTTGATAGTTAAATAAGATTACTGCCGATTACCACCGTTTACGTAACATTGCAACCGATCGCAACAGAGTGTAGTCTGAACAGGGTACAAGTCTAGATGCCAACCAAGAATATTACGGTTCTAACTCATCCACCCTGTGTCAAGTTCAACCAGAGGGAGTAATTCACTCCTGTCAGGTTCCTGTGTCAGCCCAGCATATCTGTTCAATCTGACATGCCTCTTGTGTAAACTACAAGAAAATTAGTTTATACGATTTCTTTACAACGATATTTCATTTCATTTTTAGAAAAATAATGAATATAGATTTATGATGATGGTAATGATTATGACGACGTGGATTAAGAATAAAAATATATTAAGCCTAATAAGTGTCTGTCTCCTTATCCTTGGTGTCCCTACGCTACATTAAAACCCGGTTCAGGAGGAAAAACATGTGCTACAACTTGATTTTTCTACAAAAAAAAGACCACTATATAAAAAAAAAATAATGCTGTTAATGCTATTTTTTCTATAATATGACATAAAATATTACCGTAGCCAATGCACATCATAAGATGATACTTGGTGTGTGTTGTGGATGCCAGCATGCAGTAATCGTACATCCATTGTGAAACATTAATGCATTATTTATTAATTACCCTCTAACAAGAGAAATATAAAGACCATAATGCCGGTCTTTAATTATGGAATTCTTTTAGACTCATGGATGGTTTTGACAGACCCAACTGAGAGGTTACAGGACGGTGTTGCTAGTAATATTGTAATGGGGATTTAGGTTGAAGCGCGAGCGCAGGAAATGATTTATTAAAAGCATACAGTAATCCATTGTAAAACACTCGGAATAAATCAATCTTACCATTTACTATATTATTTATTGACTTAAGATATTTTTTTTATTGCCGGTCCCAAAAGTGGAGACCTGTATTCAAAATGCTTAACCTGACTGATGAATCTTTATCAAGGAAAATGTATAGATGTTTCTTTGTATATCAACCGAGTACTGTCCGGTAAATGAACGGTGAGCCCAAAATGCCTTTGACAGAAACACTTTCTCAATCATTCCGTATGCAATACAATTCCAATATTTATTCATACCACCAATTAAACTTAAGGCTGACCGATAGGCCTACTTGCTTGAAATAACAGTCCAAACAGTATCCATATTAAATAGGCGATTTAATAACACGTCACATAAGTATATTTCGATACCATCCACATTTCCATATATATAAAGTTAAAAATTTCACCATTAAAACTTATTCATAATAGTTAGATTTATACCTTTTATTAACGGTTACTTGAACCTGTTCTATTTTCTCTGTGCTTGAACACAATCAACAAATGAGCTTCTATAACGCACCCAAATAGGCTCAGATCCTTGTAATTTGATTGGTGGATTTTATCTGAAAAGATCACGTGACATTGTGTATCCCATACAGTTTTATGGCAAAGTAATCCATAATGTGTGATTTGCGTCATCCTTCATGTAATTTACTTGCACTATATTTCATTCACTTAAATTTGTTCCATTTATTGTTCCGTTTGTACACGTCCGCCTAATACTACATGTACAATGTTTTAATTAATTTTTTCATAAAATCAAATGACAAGATCTAATAAGGTGTATTATAAAACATAATGCGTTACAATGTAAAGAATAATGGAAATAATATTTCCATTAAACTCGTCTGCGCTTCTAAGAATGGAACAGTCCTTTTTTCAACTCATGAATATATTCTTCCAATTGCACTCATAAACATTCATTACTAATGGCCATTTCGTCTGAAATGTGGCCTGCATAGCCATAGATCATAGAATTAGCCTACCAGCTTTGACGAACTATCGACAATTTCTCGATGGCAATCATTCAAGCAACAGTATCAAATATTTCAACTTGCATTGAATGATTTAGTGAAAAATAATATACAAGAATATTAATTTAAGTTCGTGCATGTTATATGCAACATTATGCTAAATTAGATCTCTAGCCTTTCATACCAGCCCAGGAAACATGAAACACTAAATACAAATTCTGCGAAACCATAAACAACAGGATTATTCAAGTTAAATTATTACGATGACGATATGGCATAGGCCTATGTTATCTTGCATCGACAAATACGTACAAACATTAAATGCATGGATACAAATGTTATCGTCATTTTCCCATATTGAACCTAACACTACCAGTAGGCCTACATATAAAATAATGGAGTAATAAGTTATAAAAAAAAAACTATAAAAAAAAACTTGTACGAGTTATAAATGATTGTACTCCTGTAGACACTGTTAAGCAATAAACACAATTTGGCCAGTGGAATCACGTGAACTTCAGTTGGTATTTTGCGTAGGCCACAACGATTCTATGGTAGTTCTGGCGCGTGAATATCCTAACCCCAAAAATAATAATGGTAGACATTTAGCGCATAATTGTTAAACCTTCTATGCGTTTCACATTATCATTACCCCGGTCATTGGATTAAACGCCTATGGAACACAAATTGAAGTTCAATGGGGGAATATTCCATAACGTTGCAGCAACAGTTACTACATCAGCACATTTTGCCATTTTACCCTACCAGGTACCCACTTATACTCCTGGGTGGAGAGAAGCAATGCAGATAAAGTGCCTTGCCCAAGGACAACAAGGGAAATGCAATGTAAGTGAATGAAACCCTGACCTCGAGGTTGTTGGGAAATCAAACCTTCCCCGCTGCACCAAACCATTTCCAAATGCAAAGAGAACGGTCATTCTTTTCCGTTTAATGCGGACATTTATTTTCGTCAGGGCTATACTTATACACTGTATTATATACCATCTGAATGTCACGCGTGACTAGTACTAGTTGTGTCTATTGCCAAGACGTCGGTCTTTTGTTCCAAATATACATTAATGAACTATATACAGTAATATTGTAGGAAATAACTTTTTTTTTTTATAAAATTATACTATAGATTATTTCTAGTATTTGTTAAAATTGAGCAGTGTTCAGCGACTTAAAAATAGCTATTGCTAAAGATCATGATTTTAGAACATTCACAATGCTAGAGACATGAGCTCATGGCTCCGCTACGTAGTTACGAGTCCTCGGATCTGCCATCGGTTGCTGTTGTTGACCTGTGAGCCCGTACTTAAGAAATCTTCTGGTAGACCTCTCAGAGCTCACAGAACCATTTGAATCCAGACTTGGTCGACCCATACTTGAGGTGCTTATTTCAAATGAGTACTCACGATCACTCTGGGGCGTGCTTGTTAATTTGGTTGACCGCCCCATGTTAGTGAAATAAGTCCCAGATGTTGTATGGTGGTATTCTCTGCCACCGTCTGACATGTCTCTGTCGTACCAATAACTATCTCCATTACTAGCATAGTTAGTGTCCGTCGTTCTTGAACTGCTGTGTTTTAACGACGTCGTTGGACGATTAATTTCACCAAATCCATTACTGTTAATTACTTTTGAATAATATCCACCTGTCGAATCTCTCGTGGTTTGGTCTGTAGTTGTCTCAACATCCATATGTCTCATGGATTCCAATGAGACTGTATGTGCTTCTTCCGACCTTAGCAGAGTACCAACTGCTGTTACAATGTCGTCACTTCTGTTTCCAGATGTTTCCAGGTATTTTAGCATCAATGAATTGTCTGGCAGCTCAGGGGTTTCTGATCTCACCCTTTTGGTTACGATTTCAGTCTCTTCCCTCTCTTGACGATATAGACTAGCATATTCTTCTATTTCTCCCAACTCGGCCATCGACAGAATTGTTGTGTTTGAGGCATCCCTGGTTGCTGGTGAATATTGGACTCCTATGTCACACTGATCTGCTACAACTGTTGAAGAACTCTGGTCTCTGGTCACAGTATGCACCTGGATCTGGAGGTCAGATGAATCTTTGTATTGTTTGCCAGGGTCGGTGTAAGTCCAAAGATCAGATGTTCTTATAGAGGACTGTATTCCCGTATCATAAACGTCTGGACTAACTTGAACTTTCACATTTGACATTTTAGGTTCTGGTTTGATCTTGCTCTCTAGGTGCATCACGTTTTGTTGATATTCGAGCGTCATAGTATTGATCTCCGTCACTTTCTCTTCATACAAGCTCTCCATTTGCTGATGTTCCCTCTCCAAGTTGGCCAATTTCATCTGCAGTTCAGAAATAATTTCAATTTCAGCCAAGTCACTTGTTTGTGTTCCAGCATTATACGACGGCGTCTCTTCCGTAAGTGTTACAAGGTTTGACGTCTGTCGTTTGTTTGTCTGGAAGCCGACACTTCGAATACTGGGTGAGTGTTGTGTGGTGGAATTTTCGAAAGTTGGTTGAGCCTTTAATTGATCACGAAGTCGAGTGATTTCGAGATTAAGCTCAATACGGACTTGTTCCATCTCCTCCAATCTATCATTATGTTGTTTTCTTAGTCTGTCGTAATCCTCCTGAAGGTTTCTTAATCTAGCTTTAAGTGATTCGATTATATCAACTTCTTCAAGATCCTTGGTTTGGGAGGCAGCGTTATATTGGCGCACATCGTCTGTCTGGGTCTTTAAAATCGAGTATCTTATTTCCGGTTCTAGAATTTCATCAGTCTGCGATTCAAAATTTGAATGTTGTACCTCTTGTGGCTTAATGAATGGTCTGGCTTCAACGACTGTAAGATTAGCTTGTGTTTCATTATCTTGGGTTGGCGGCTTTTCAGCTTCAAGTTCCTTGATGGTCTCTTTGCGTATTAGATGTCGCTCCTTCTGTACCTTCTCAATGTAGAGTGTCTCCATTGTTCGCTGGATTTCAAGAACCATACTTTCCCAAACTGTCAACTTTTGATTTGTACCAGTAAGTGAAGGAGCTCCCGTTTCTCTTTGTTTTCTCAAGATCTTATCCACGGTTCTTCTTATCTTTCTCTCGTTACGTTCTTCCAGTTCCCTCAATTGAGCAGGACTTATATTATGAACTCTCGACAAATCATGTTGAGGACTGGATTGAACAGAAAGTGTTGTCACAGGTGCTGGAGATTTTGGCATTGATGCTAGGTTTTGGGTACTCGCTACCAATTTAATCACACCAAGATTATCTAGATCTTTTGAACTTGATGTTGACTGCGATCGCTGAAGTTGGCCTTTGTTCTGGGACTGCCTCCCAGTTCTACTACTATCTGCGGTGTCATCTCTACCGTCACTAAAAGATTGGAGTTTTGTGTTACGAGGCAGGGTGGCAGGTCTATGAGTTTGATTATTAATATGATCTAGAGATGCACTCCCACTGTTCAGACTAGATCGGCCTGAAACCCGGGCATATGGTGGATTGCTAGACTTAATATCATATGTGTTTGGAGCAGCTCCATTATTTACAGCATGTGGTTGTATGTAATCTTGATCATGCGCGACTGTTTTTGATGCCGAGGCGCCATTCGACGTGGAGTTTTTCGAAGAGGATGCCCATCCAGTGTCAGACATCTTTCCTTCACCAAGGTGTTTAGTGCTGTCAAAGTGGACACTTCTGAACACACTGATCGTAGCGGCCGAATTAAGGCTCTCGGTGTCGTCGTCATCCTTAGCTTCTAACTGGTCTAGGGATCTGCTGCGCTTCAGTATCCCATGTTGATTGTAGGTGGTCCCGTCATGCCTAGTTCTGTAGCCATATGATAAAGTTGCCGACTTATCGCCACCAGCATTTGAACTTCCGTTGTTGAACGTCAGTACAGCAGGGTATGACTTTTTTGGACTTTTAACCAGTTTAGAAATACCTGAAAGGAAAAATTGAAATCGATAATGAAACGGAAATTGCTTACCGGCAATATTGTTATATTTAATTAAGTGAGGCCTATATGAAAGTAACAATTTTACTTATTGATTAAATTTGTGTTTTCAATAAATATGTTAATGT
>NW_022684833.1:1314751-1336555 GCF_011630105.1 Anneissia japonica
AAATAATGGTTCAGGCCTCAGACTCGAAAAGAAATAATAATGAGGTTGAATATGTAATTAGAACTTAGTATATATTTAACCAGATATGCGCAGGCGCAATACTAGATCAAATAATATTAAGATTACAGTATTAGGCCAAATGAAATAAATTGTTTGCTTGTCTTTCTTTTTTAAAAACCATAAATATGGGCGGGTGGAAAAAGTTTTTTAATTATTTATTTATTTTAAATACTCATCAGATGGAATAAAAATAACCCACAGAGGCCTAGAATGGCAATACCTTACATCAGACAATAACTTTAGACTAATTTATAGGGCATCTGGCAAAAAATAAATATAAATTCACTCACATTTTTGTTTAATTGTAAAGAAAAAGCTAAAAAAAAACTTTTTTTAAGTTTTTGTTGTTTTTCCCCGCCCCTATTTTTTTCAGTGAGGGGCGAGTGGAGGAAGGCAAACAAACTTTTTTTGCCTTAGAGCTTATACAATAGTATAGTCCTAAACCCATATACCAAAAAAAAAAAAAACAAAAAAAAAAAAAAAAACAAACGATCAAATTCATTTATGAAATATGACATGCAGATGTTGTATAATCGATGCAATAATGAAATAATGGGTATTGTTCAACTTCCCAGTCTCGTTGTTTTTGTATATTCGCATTCTAAAGTAAATAGGCTACACTGTCCAGTTTCGCACTGTCATTATTTGGAGGACGTGTTGCCATGATCTCAAGGAGTTTTTAGTCCAATAAATTTTACTTCTTCTATTGTTTTCAGTATGTTTTATATTAACCCACACAGCGTAGTGGTAGAAACCAAAAGGTCTACTGATTAATCTCAAGATAAGGAAGTATAATACATACTCCAAGTATTGAAATACACGCCATCGTGTTGAGATTCAATATTTCGACATTAATTATGTCATCATCAGGATGATTTCCTGATGATGACATAATTAATGTCGAAATATTGAATCCCAACACGATGGCGTGTATTTCAATACTTGGAGTATGTATTATACTTTCTTAGCGTAGTGGTAGATTCCTATAAAACAACGAGACGTTCGTGGTAATGATATTGCAACGATTTAAAAAAATGAAAAACACGATATCGGTACTAGATATATACATGCAAACAAGGGTTATAATAATAGTTTTATGATATATCTGCATAAATTTGTCAAGTTATTAATTAGTAATATTCCGTAAGGAACTGAAGAAAAATCAAGCAAGCATTCCAGAAAAATGAGGATTGACAAGTTTTTATTTTAAATTTCTTTCATAAGAGATTATATGCTTTCTCTAATAACTATATACTGTAATTGAATTAATGAATAGACAAATAAGCCTGTTATAACATGCTGTACCATGTATATTACTCGGTGGGCCGATGGTAGTATATACTATGTTAAATTGGATAGACCAATATTATAACACTGTTGTAATCAACTTTTATTACATATATATTATGCACTGACTCCCATCAGGTATTTTGATTAGTTGTTAGTGACAAATCTGTTAGGATGAATGGACACTGCGATGTTATGACCCGAAGTCTTTAAAATCATGTGCTAGACCTTTTAAAGTTCTCAGTATTCACATACCCATACGGCAGAATAACTGATCTACTGGAAGATATCGTAATCTGTTCACGCTGTAGCCTGTCACTATCATCACAAGAACTTGACAAAAATGCATTCTGGTACGTTGATCGAAAGAGGATGGCAATGCCATTTTCACCTTCTACAGCCTCCTTTTCAAGATTACTCGACGAGTAGACATGCCCCTCGAAGTCCCCAGATGAGGTAAACCCACCGACCGAGTTCATACCTGGTGTCGTTAATTTGACAACGCCATAAACTGGTATTATTTTAACGCGTTTTGCATCATCAAATGAATGCAGCGATGTCGAATACATGCTGCTATTAGATTTGCCAGTCTCAATACTACTGGTTCTGGACAATGATTTATGTTTGAATTCACAGTTATCGCCACGATTCTGCGTTGTCGTCCAGACGCCAGTGGTCAAATCAGTACCACAGGGCCTTCTGCAATCTTCAATCTGAACAGATACATCAGAAGAGTTTTGTAAAGAAAGTTCATTGCTATTGTCCTCATGAAATGAAGAGAACAGTATCTGGAACTGACTATCATTTAGTTCAAATGCAGGGTTTTCATACGTTGAAGGACTTGGTTGTTTGTAATTTATATCCGCGATATTCCCTGCCGCCTTGCCGTCATTTGTGGCAGGCTCTTGAATCGCGTAAGCATTTGGAATAAACTGGAATTCACCTGGTACATCTTTTGTGGCAAAATTACCTGTCATGCTTTCATTGTCTAACGGAGTTTCCATCCGTTCTTGTCCAACTATATTTTTCCTTCGAAGACATTGCCATAACATTACACACACGAGTTCTAAGCCGATTGTTGCAAGGAATACTGCGACACAGTATAGCACTACAGTCTTGTTGTCTGTGCAGTCAGTTTGGGCAAACACTGATGGTGTCAAAGATGCAAGAACTATGCATATTATTATAGCTACCTTGACGGCCATAAAGAGTGATTATATTATTACTGTGCGTTTTCTTGACAGTAGACCTATATTCGTTACCCGGTATCAACTGAATCTTGATGAGTTCCGTATCGCATGAACAATTTTAAGACTATAACTTGTTTAAAACTAAATCACCTGCAACGAAACTGTAGTAAATTGTTCACTGAATTATTTAAAAATAATGATACAAAAAAGACAACGAGATATCGGAAAGCTAAGTCCCCAATCTCCCTTTCAAAGTGGTTCAAACGCAATAATGTATGCTCAAGGCCTAAACAGAACCTATCTTGGATAACAGTGGCGGCGCCAGCGTCTGGAATCTGGTGGTGGTGGTGGTGGGGGGGAGATGGGCCGAGTGAGGGGCAAGGTACAATTTTTTTGGGGGAGCACAAGGTCCCCAACGAGAGCAGGCGTGGTCGGGCGTCGATTAAAATGTTTCGAAAGTAGTTCATAGGGCGGTTCCCCCGAAAAAATTGACAATTTAGGGGTTTCAGAGAGGCTTATTTAATCGATTTTATATATAACTTAGATAGTTTACTAATATGTAGAAAATACATTCGTCGGGGAGACATTTTTTTTCTCTCCGACGAATTGCGCTTTTCCTTCTTCATTGGAGTGGGGGCAGGAACTGGGGAGGGCAAGAAATCTTCTTGGGGGGAAATTCCCCCTTTCACCCACCCCCGTAGCGCCGCAAATGTTGGAAAATAAGGGCGTATCAACCTGAAATGCATATATAGACAATAACATCCAATCGATGTATTAATGTACCATCGTTTACATTCCATTAGTTTCAAGTGAAAACTAAAATGACTGGAGACATAATCAAAGACAAGCAATATGGCAATTCTACTCTATCACTCTTCCTAATTATAATGACAGGATTAGGCCTACATGCATAGGGTTTGTTCGTGCCGTAACAATGGGATGGGAGTCGCCCCTGGCTACTAGACCCCCTCCGAGCTCATAAAAGCCAAATGGGCCTCGCAGTACGTGAAGAACACAAGCTAAATAAAACTACCCTTATAATGAGGGCGTAACATGCATGGTGAATATTAAATGGTTTGCAAGCCTAACGACAGACCAGCATGCAGGAAAGGAACGGAACGAGGAGGGGTACATGCACAGGTAATTGCTGAAGAAAGCAAACATAACTGAAGCAAGCATACTATACTGTAGATGTGTGATTGTATAGTCAGTCACTTTACTTTCACTGTGTTTCTAGAAAGGGGCGGATTTGTGGGGGGGGGGGCGGCCCGGCCCCGGTCCCCCTTTTGGAAGGTAAAGAAAAGAAAAAAAAAAGGAAAAAAGAAAGAAAAAGAAAAAAATGATAGCCCACAACGCCTCAAATGTTATTTTCGGGCGTCTAGAACACAAAAATTTCGGACCCCCTAGGACATTGCTAAAATCAACTTCCTAATTACGGCAATTTGTTTAGTTCATTAAATTAATATTAATTTGTTTAGAGTGTTAACATGTAGCCCTATTTTAGGGGCTGTGTATACTGTATTTTGTATGCTCTTTATATTGGTTAGGCCTATTATTCTTCATTGGTTAAAACATACGTTTTATCTATTTCAACGCATTCCAATTGCGGTAACTCGCTGTAAATCATAATTCAATATCGCACATCTACAAAATTTGATCAAACCAGGGAGTTGTTATTTAGTCAAACACTCATAACTGAACTCACCGAGTGTATAAAATAATATTTAAAACATTATAAAAAAAATCAAGGTTAGAGCATCAATCCAGTATACAGTTCTACTTTAGTTGTCTATTGTAAAAGGCCTGATATGACGCCTACTTAAAACGATGGAATAATACAATAACACGTTCATTACAATAGTGGAAGTAGGCCCTATTATGTACAATAATACAATTAAACTGTTATTCATGTCAGTGCTCAACAGGCGGCTAACGGGCGTACCGATTCCCTGGTTGCATAATGGCTGGTGCGAGCATCCTGTCGGTGCGCGCGTGCGACGCAAGCCCAGGTTGGACCAAAGCAGTCACCATGGCCCATCGGAGACTAGGAAATAAAGGCCCGGTAAAACCTGTTCTAATGTTGCGGAAAAGTAATTAATTTGATTGCTTGTTATGTAATCTAATTTTGTTTTAGATGGGAAAAGAAATAAGGAATGCAAACGGTAGCAAATCTGGAAAGGTGCGTCAAGTGCCCTCGAGCTCCAGGGACCAAAATTAACAAGGTATAAAAAGTAGCCTATGACAAATTTGAGTGATTTTTTTTTTCATCAGGTTTCATCCTGGTTTGATATTAAGCCTACACATAGAGACTAAAAGTAGACGTTAAATAGCTCGATATAAATATATATTACTGTTGCATTAGACCTACCAAGGCAATTAATCCTTCTACTACACCTAAAGGTCAAAAATTCGAATCTTCTATATCCAAATAAGTCATTAAAGCTCCCGAGAAAGTCTGCATTTCGGTGTGAACAACCGTGTCCGTGACAGTGTTCTATGTTATTGTATACAGAGGCCTACTTGTTGCAATTGACCTATTTAGCTCGGAGACTATAATAGCCTACTGTCCTGATCATTTACATACCAAAACGTTGTCTATATTTTATATGTACCCTAAACGAATACATTTCTCTAGTGTTTCCATGCGTTTTAGAAGGCCTGTTCCGTTCACACAGTGTTAGTTTTAAATATACATGAACGATAATGTGTTTCGAAACTAATAATAGCATACCATGCATGAAATATAAAGAGTTCCACTACATTTAAAGGCTAAATGGTCCCATGATAGCAACCCATGGTAGATTTTTTATGACTTAATAAATTAAACGGCGAAAAATGACTGTATTAGCTATTACGTTAGTGACTTAGCGATGGAGATGCTACGAAAGATGTATTCCAATTTCCGAAACGTTAACATAGGCGTGATTTTTTAAATGTCTTACCTTTTTTAAATGCCTTGGTTTTTGATGTTTTCTTTTGTTGTCCTCTCTCTGAGGTTACTTCAGACATGATGGGCCATTCGTTTGACAGGAATTTCCGGGTGAAAGACGCCTGTTCGGTAAGTTGGCCCCACTTGTAGTAATGACAATATTACAGGTTTTTCCGTCCTTTGAACGAGTTGCGTTCACGAATCTTTAACTACGCTGAACGTAGGAGAGAGGTGAGAACGAACCTTGAGTTGGAATTTGAATAACCTTTGATTCACTCATCCATACGACAGCAGACATCACAAAAGGTTTTAGCAGAGCTACGAAAGGAGTGTACATTCCATTGAAACCCTTGTTTGAAAAGCCTATAAAATAATGACAATTGAAGTTTTTCGACTCTACCATCCCACTTGTAGGGATGCAGCGTTGTAATTTTGTTTGCGGTAAAACGACTTAAGCTAGGAATCCAGAGAGGCGTGGCGGATTAGCAGATGAATTTATTGGCAAAATGATGTAAGTTATGCCAACTGCAAATTTAATCGTCGGTGAAAAAAAAATCGCTCACAGTTTTCATTTATAAGTCAACATAAAACCTTCAAGAACGGTGTGACCTAATAATAATAAATCATCCTATTACGCTCGAGAAGATGTAGGGCCTATGTTCTTACAGTAGGCTTATATACAGGCATACACAGTACCGGTATTTCATTAAATTTTTAAAAATGTACAAAATGAGTAAAACGCAAAAAGAAAATAAATGATAACAATTAGTGTGCGGATAATAGGTTTTTGTTCATCATTCTCTCATCCTCTGTCAAGAAAATGCAATGCACGCCATTTATACCAAGTTAAAATACAGGTCTCCCTTTAATTAAAGACCCCTCCAACTAAAGACCAGTTTTCTGTGATCCCAAATTAATGTCTTTTATCTTTATTATTTTAATAGAGACCAAAGCGGCTAAAGACCATGGAAACCCAAGTTTCAAAAGTTGTCGACCTGTAAAGTCCGATTTTTCATGCATTTTAGTTATAGGCCTCAATGCAAATTTTGAACAGTTACATGCAAGGATTTTCTTTTGAGACAAAGTTACTTCATAATAGCAAAATGTTAATCGGCACACACATCCTTCTAAACGTAAAAATACAAAATATCCTATTGCTAAAATATAAGTTGAAGTAGGCTTACAATAATAATCCCCTTTAAGACTTGAATAGTCGGACGTATACAGTCCCACGTGAAAAATACCTACGGTCTTCGTCATAGGTGGTGTATTACCAATCAGTAAGGAAGGACACGGTTTAGTGGATATTTAATCGTACATAAACTATATAAAAAGAAACGAAACTATGCCTAAAAATTCCAAAGTAGACATTTTCAATTCTTCAGTAACTAAGAAGACCAGAAGTTTTTTTGCACCTTAATAAATTTATATATAGATTTATATATAAATTTAAAAAGTTTTAGGAAAAAACAGAAATATAATGTAAAGTGATACAGTTTAAAAAATAAAAGACAATAAAATGTTTCTTTATTCTGAGTATACTTTATTAGGCGTTGTATGCACAGATAAAGGCTTTGTCAGACTCTCCATGTCGGGGATAAATAGCGGGTTTATGCACTGTATCGTCACAGGAGTTTTCTCCGGATCTGGACGAGTCAAAGCAAGGACGGAACAAGGGGGCCCATGGGGCTAGGCGCTACCACCCAAAAAATGAGAGGTAAAAAGAAAGAAGAAAAAAGAAAGGAGAAAGAGGGGAGCACTGTATTCCAGAAAAAAGGTAATTTTCAATATAAATCTTAATTTTTTTTCTTTATAAAATATGACCACCTAATAAAACAATAATTATTTAGTTAAGAAATATAACTAAATATTCAACATTGTCTGTGATCTGAATAAATACTTAAATATTTAAAATGCTTGTTATTTTAATTCAAAATTACAGTGATTAAATATTTTCCTCGCAAATTAACAGTATAAATTACAGTTCAGATACCGTAAAACCTCGAATAGAAGCCATCGGCTTCATTTTTAAGACCCCTGGATAGGCTTTTTTCGAGATAGGCTTCTTTGCGAGACAACTTTTGCAAACTGAAGAGAGGCTTTTTACGAAATGAATGCTGCAAATTTTGGAATTGCTTCTGTACATTTTTCAACTATGAAATTCGAAATTATGTTTAATATTTGTTAAATTTTAATCATGCTAGTACAATGCAATAATATTGATATATGAAAATAATAAAAAAAATAACGTTAGTATAGATATTTAAGAACTATCTTGAAAAGAAGCCCATGTTATCGGGCTTCTTTTCGATATGGGCCTCTTAAATGTCAATAATTCATTTGTGGCAAAGTCAAGCCAAACCAGTCACTCTTCGCAAAAGTCGATTTTTAGCTATTAATACATGGTTAAACAGTAAAATGAGAGCTATTAAATGGTAAAGGAATCATTTAAATCCGACATTTCCGTATGAAGTTACAAGCATTTAAAGAACAATATTTGAGAAATCAGCCTTTTAAAGTTTTTTTTTTTTTGTTTTTTTTTTTCCGAGATGGGCTTATTTTCGAGATTACTTTTGCAAACCAAAGAGGAGGTTTCTTACAAAATTAATGCTGTAAATTTTGGAAATGCTTCTGTACAACATTTTTCAAATACGAAATTCGAAATTCTGTTAAATATTTTTAAAATTTCAATCATGCTAGTACCTGTACAATGAAATAATATTGATACTGTATAACAATAAAAGATAACGTCATAGTGAGAATGTAAGAACTATCTTGAAGATGCTTGAAGGAAGCCCATGTTATCGAGATTAAGCCGGGGCTTTGATTCTAGGTTCTATTTAAAAAAAATTATTTTATAGTTGTTGTACAGCGGTGGCTCCAGAAATTTGACTGCCTTGGTCGGGGTAATAGAATAAAAACTCCCTGGTAGGTTCGCGGGGAGAGTTTTTATGGCTTAGTATGGTCCAAATTAATTGTGCTTTTAGACTAATATTAGGAATTAGCATCATGAGTGTATTAAAAATCGTAACGGTACTGGGTTTGTACCAGGAGTTCGTGCTCCAACAGGTCATTCCATTACTAGAAGAAACCTTTTGATGAAGAAAGTGTACCGCACGGTACCTTTTTAGCAAGGTTTGCCTAGGTCGAAACTAACTCCAGCTATATACGAATTGATTAGAAGACTAAAAATGTTATTCTTATTAATGAATAGATAAGGGTTATAGGGTTTTTATTGCTCTAATCTACGTAAATTTACATTTAGAATCTAATAATTATAATTGTTAAAGTATTAATTTAAAAATACAAATATAATGTAAATAATCATTTAAGTTTATAATAATATTTAAATAAAGCAATAAGTAAATAATGTTACAATTATGTTATTGTTTACTGAAGACAAAAAATAAAAGATGCAGGAAGAAAAGAGGTCCGGAGGGGCTTTCGATTGTACCGAAAATTATATAACAGTAATAAGGGCTCATTATTAAATTTTACAAGTTTGTAGTAAATTTTGGACACTAATCATCAGAGGTCAAGGTGTAAAGCCTACAGATTTCATAATTCGACATCGCATCGAGACCTTACGTGATTTCTAGAATCTCTTTACACGAAAATTGAGGGTATTAGTTTGTTACGTTAATTTAGACCACAGTATTATTGAGTGGCAATCAAACTAATTTGGATAGGCAAATTATTATTTTACGTGGCATTGGACGACAGGGGTCCAGACCTGTCTGACGGGAAAGGGTAATTCCCCCGGTCCTCCACTGGCGCCACCACTTTGTTGTAAACGTCTGGAAGTATAGTTAAAATTGGTTAGATTGAAGTTAATACAGTAACTTATTTCATTCTTTCTAAGCCGCCTCTTTGGGCGGCTCTTGTAGAGTTACAGTATGATATTTTAAATTGCAAAGACAAAGAAACAGGGACGGATCCAGGATGTTCCACCAGGGTGTCTATTTTTTAAGGTTATCCAAATATCTTAAATAATTTCGTGTTTGATTAGTGTTTTTTCTCTTTTCTACCAGGAGAAAGAGCTGGGGCGATCGTACCCCCTTGAATTGTATGAAGTAAAATAATTAATAATAAATAATCAGGCAAAGCCTGGCGTGATGAATGGCCCTCAACCAGAATTTGAATCTTCCGTGTGGACACTCTCTATAATGATCATATCATGTATTTGGAACATGAACATTTATGTGTGGTAGGCCTAAATACTGTTTTTATACAGTATGAACTTTGTCATTTGAGATCAGCCTCACCAACCTGAACGTTGGATGCCATCTGCATTCTCTTTCCTTCCTATAACAGATGTAATCAAGCTCAAATGGCTTTTTGACTTTAAATGACACAAATTCTGTGTTGTACAGTAGGCCTACATACAAATAAGTAGAACGGCACATCATCTAAGCCTCATTTTATTTTTATTTTCATCTTATTGACATATTAATAATATTACAGTAATAGTTTTTTACAAAAAGTTTGTTTTAATACAGAATCTTCCTTGATCCAAGAATTTCTAGAAAAGGCAGAGCTCAAATATGTTCTGGATTTTAATGCATATTCATACAAAAATGACAACATTTCAAATAAACACACCGTAACTTCACTGTCCTTAGATGATGGAAAAGTATTGATATAGTTTGTATTCCTTGTATGTAGTCTTCTGTCATGCTGTACTTGACAATTTTCTGAGATAAATTTGCAGTCAAGCCTTTAATCCAAGGAGCTATTTTTTAGTTGATAGAAACAGGCACTTTTCAACGACTTAATCAGTTTGAAAAAGCTGGATAAAAAGCATCCCAAAACAGTGAACTATATGTGAAACTGCAAAGTATCGCATGCAGCAGATTGTTATGTACCATCCTATGGCTTAGACTAGCTCAAAGTTGTGCCATATAGCAATGAAAGGCTTTCCTCAACACTGCCAGGAATATATGTATCCCCTTCCTGCCTCTGCTGTAGGTTTAACTGCTGCCAAACCTAGGCCTAGCATCCATAGATTATAGCTAGAGAGGAAGGAGTCCGCCAAACTAGTCTAGCTTGAGAATACTGTATTTGAATCGAAATAATGTAATCATACACCATCTCTAAGTTCTCCTATTCTGTTAGATGCTGTCTGGACTGGAGTTGGATCATAACCAATACGCCTGTGTATCTCTTCCTGCTTTTGTTTAGCATCTACTGCTAGGCCTAACGGCAAGCCCTCCATGGCAGTATCCTGTGCGGGAGAGGAGGTGGATTGGTCGGTATTGCTAGGCTGCGGAGTTTGGTTCTTTTCTCGCCGTTTGTTTTCGAGTTCTTTCTTTAAGCGTTCAAATTCATCGATATCTTCTAGCCTTGGTTCAATCCGTGTAGGTCCTCTCTTAATCATTTTGTAAAAATTGATAGTTTAAACTTTGAAAATTAGCCCTAATCAAACCTCTTCACTGTGTGTGAAGCAGAGTTGCTTAATTTGTGGCGCATGTGGCGGCGCTGTTTTTGAAAAATGTCAACAGTGCAAGTCTATGGAACGCAAAAAGGGAATTAAATATTCCCAAGCACAATAACAATTTCAAATCAAAGTCGGTCGGATAAAAATATATACCCATAACTGATTGGATATTACTGTTCTAATGCAATCCATACATACAATAACATCCAATCAGAATATGTAATTTGTTTACAATTAAACAAGTTCGAAGGAGGGCATCTCAAAGATTTTTTAAAATAGGTTGAGATTATGCCATATGAAGCAAGGTTGTAGAAACTTGGTTGGCTATCACTTCAACAAAGACGTATTTCTTTTAACCTATTTGTGTACAAGCATAACATCTATAGTGTAATCGATAACATAAAAAAGTAACTCTTCTCACCACCTATATGCCCATACCATTGCCCTAAAACATGAAAAGATATTGTCATTACTTGCACTCTTAATTTTTTTTATATACATTCAAAGCATAACCTTTATGGTCAATTCAATATTTAACTTTGTATTGCATTGTAAAGTGATATTTTTTTCTTTATTCTTTTTAATTTTATTTATTGAAACTTCTGGCTTGCTGCTTTATAGAATCATTGGCTTCTTTAGAAGTCCAAAGACCTTTTTTGTGGTATGTCATGTAAAAAATAAAGGAAATAAATTTGAAACTGGTACAACTCTGTAATTTTATAAAGCTCTATACAGTATTGTCTTGACTAAAATGTCAATGAATTATATACTTGGACCTACTGTAGTCTACACTACATATTGTATACAAATACCATAAAACCTCAAATAGAATCCCTGGGCTTCTTTCTTTGCGAACTTTGGATGGGCTTCTCTTCAAGGCTACTTTGCAAAGAACAGAGGGGCTTTTTTACAAAATTAATGCTGTAAAATTGGGAATTACTACTATAAAACAATAAATAAGGCCACTGTAACACCAGTCTGTATCATGGAATGTATTAACCAGCATTAAATCACCTAAAAACCAAGGGTGTTTTTAATATATTTTGTTTTTTTGAAATTCATGTACAGCATCGGGATGGGCTTCTCTTCGAGGTTACTTTTGCTAAGTAAATAGGGGGGAGGGCTTTATTCGATATGGGCTTCTTCTCGAGATTAAGCCCATTGGGCTTCTATTCAAGGTTTTACGGTATTGCTCGCTCTCAGGTAAATTGTGTTTGTAGTGTTAATATGATTATAATACTAATAGGCAGGTATAGGGACTACCTACGGTACCCTAGTTGAAAGTAATTTAGAATAAAATATGATTAAAAAGAGTGGATTTGGAAAAGACTGAATGAAGCAAGCAACAGCACTGACGCATATACCCCAGTGGGGTCCTCTGTCAGGATATATTCAGATTCAGAGATAATAATGTGCACAAACTGAACTTTATTCCCAACAAATATTAGCAATAAACAAGAAATTACAGTAAGTAAGATATATTCACTTTTATCATAATAGTAATGCCAACCATTTGAAATGTACAAATATTTCACCTAAGAGAGGAAGGCCTTGTTGTTTGGTCAACTGATTGCTTCATAGCAACTTTTGTTTGCTGCAGCGATGCCAGTAAATTCTGCAGTGTATTATGATCCTCAAGCGAGAAAGTAATGTCAGTGATTTCTGTTAGGCACTGCCTACACTGCTGAGCCAAAGAAGTTGAGTTGTCCACTTCAGTGGTGGATTGGCAGTCAACATCTGGTGAAGAAATGCTACTACTGTCGTCGTCGTAATCATCATCATGTAATGAGTTAGTACTCTGGCATGTTACAAAGTATGCAGCATCTGTTGCGTCAGCATCGTTCTTAGATCTATAATCCCCAGTTACAGTAATATATTCTGAGCTTGGAATAAGGCTGTGGTCCAGGACAAGACAAGGATAGTTTCTAAACTTTGGGCTTAACTGTTCCCAGCCCCATTCTGTGTACTGGCTCTGGAAGACAGCATGGAAATGCTCACAAGGTAGGCGGTTACTCTCCCACGTGGGACAACCATAACAAAAAGGCAAGTTGTCGTTGTTGCCAAAGTAAACTGTGTTGACTCTTCCCGCAATGTTAACAATAAACATATTTCCTTCGGTTTTTTTAACCTTCACCTGATCATATGAATATGAGGCCAACTTGTCTAACATGGATATGTAATTTTCTACAACAAATGTTGGAGTATTCCTTACTGTTTCTGGAACACTTTGATCATGGAATAAAAATCCATTTATGCATTCAAGATTCCTTTCCTCATACCTGCAAGAAAGGTATTACTTGTTATAGTTTTGTTCATTGAAATTCAAATTACTTTTTGTACAATTTCAACTATACAACACAGCAGTAATGAAACAAAAAAAGAAGATGAAATTTCCCAACAGAAACCTGTGAAAGGTTGTAAGAATATGGGTACCAAAAGACAGTGACCAAAAGAAATCAAATTTTTTGGTGAGAAAAAAGTTTATAGTATATTGATAGAATATAATATACACACACACACATATATATCTGTCTCTTATACACATCTTTATCTCTACTGAGATCCAGCCATTGTTTCCCACAGCATTGTTGTTTTCCAGTATTTTGCCTTTTAATCTGTATATATATATAAATATATATATAATATTCACATCAAATATACAAAATGAAATGCAAACCCTATGAGTTTAAACATAGAATCATTAATTAAACAAAAATGTTAATATTGTTTTGGAAATAAAATAAGATGAATAATATCATAATACTCTACAGTTGCAATAATATACCGTTTGTAGATAGTTGGCATATAGCTGGTGACTAATTCCTCAACCATTTCACTGAGTGTACTGCACTTGTAGCTCTCTAGGTATGCAAATGGCAATAGATCATTCATGAATGCAAGCCCAAAGCTGTAGTGTATGTGAAATACCATCTCAGTTGGTTTGAATGCCTTCACCCATCGCTAGAGGAAAGAACCAAATGTTTAAAATCATAAAAACCTTCCAGAATACATTTATGTCCGTCTTACCTCTCATGAAAACACTAGTTACTTCCACCCCCAATAATAAAGTTTTCTAATTTCAATTCACCAGATCATTACTTCAGTGACACAGAGAACAAAATTAAAGACTGTATTGAACTGGATATTGTTTATGAGTTAATTAAAAAGGCAAACTTTAAAAGACAAACAACAAAATGTCAAGTGGTAGAATGGAACATTCCACCAAGCCCAACCTATTTGATATTGTAGCTATGATTCTACAGAATGACAGTGTAAACATAGTACATTATATGTGCATTTGTGTGAGAACATGTGTAATTGTAGGACGTGTTCCTAAACTATGGATTGAGGGCGCTATGGAATAACAACAATGACCACTTGCTCCGTCCAAAAATTCTAATTATAATCTTATAACTTATATGATGATGATGATAGTGATAGTGATCGTGATAATAGTAATAATAATAGTGGTGATTAATGATGATAGAAAGAATTGTGGTGATGATAATAATGATGATAGTGGTGATAATAATAATAATAATAATAATAATAATAATAATAATAATAATAATAATAATATCTATATCTTTTTAGTTTATAAACAGAAAATCTAATTTTCATTATCTGTCTCAATCTACAGTCACAAGTCATGAGTTAAAAAATGAATAATAAATAAGTTTAAGTTTGTTAGTTTTGTTTTCATGAATGTATCTTTATGTTCCGTTGTTCGGGTTGTTCATTCTTAAAGCTCTTGCTTGCTTTGGATACCCCTTTTCCATTTATCATTGTGTATTGTTACTTAATTATTTATTCAATTATCAATTTTATGTAACATGGTGATTCACGTACAATTGTAAATTTATTTTCGAAGGCGATAATTGCCTTCCATACTACATCGTCTTTCTTTTTATCTTTCTCCTTTACGCGGTTCAGTAAAACTAAATTACCAAAGCTAGCTACTAAAGTTATAAACTATCAAGATTATAAAATATTTAGGAAATTTGCACTTTGAAGTGCCATCACTGGGTAGAGTGATTGTACTGTTTGGTTATTGTCAACGTATTGCTCAGGAGCTGCAAAGCCGGGGTTTTTCTGATTGGAAAATAAAAGAATTTAAGATCGGCAATGGTGTTGTCATCTTTTTCCTGTTTACATTTATATTGTCTTGAAATATTTCACGATTTGTATTTTCCTGAATTTTGATGAATGGAAATAAAACTTATTTGAATTTGATGTTCAAATTGGACAGTTATTAAGTTTGATTAACACTATGAAAAGGTCCCTTATATAACTTATAAGCAAATAAACACAGGTAAACATAAACAAAATTTAAAAAATATTAATAGAATTTTTATGAGTAATTTTTCGAGTGAGATATTGCGAGATTAAATAAGATATCTGCTTTAAATCAGTATAAGCCTTACCTGAGATGAGGGCAGCCACCCAGAGTTCACCCATTCCTGGAACTTTATAGAATTTTTCCACAATTGACTCTCTGTGAGTGCTGCCACTGCAACTAAGTAATCACTGGTTGTTCCTGCATCGGCTATCCTTCTCAGCATCGTCATCATCACCTCCCTGCAATCTCTCATACCATTAGAACTACACTTGCCCCAATATTCCCATCGTCTCTCACGATGGTAATCCGTCAGGAATAACTTTGAATCTGTAAGCATAAAGTATCTACCATACATAATCAAATCCAAGTCTATACATGCTGCAAGTGTATAAATCTGGTCCTTCCTCAAGGTTTGCCTCACTGAATTTGGAACATAACCACAATTTTTTAGGTGGTTATATTTTTTCATTTTGAGTAAAGTTCACATAAAATGAAAAATACAATCACATAATTAAAAGTGGAAGGAGATATTTTTTTCCCCAATATTACCACAATTACTTGTTGAATGGTTTGTATATAATTGTCATTTACTGTATATGATCTCCATTCCACCATATACAGTAAAGATTTTATTGATTTATTTTTATATTATTTTAATTCATTTAGATATTGGATAGCCCTCACTCACAAACTGGAAAAATTGAGATCCTAATGGGAAAAATGATCTTCACAAGGAGAATGAAATGATAAAAAATGAGACTTACATTTACAATATTTTACTATTATTACTTTTGGTGTAGGCCAAAGGTCAAGGATATGCCAAACAGCGAACTTAATCACTTTCTTTTCTAAGTGGCAATCCTGTTGCAAGAAAAGCACACACACACAAGATGCTCTACATAAGTCTCATTATGAGGTTTAGGAAGTGAAGTTGTTTTCGTTGTGAGAATAAACCCTGTTACTGATGATAGGAATTGAACCCAGGACCCTGGGATTGTAAGGCAAGCATCTTAACGACAAAGCTATTCAACTCCACTATTAACAGTTTTTAAGTAGATGGCAACTCCACCTTTGACAAAAGGTGTTACATAAATCTCTATAATTTATATCCCCATTGTTACCCATTGTATCTACATATTAGGTTTACTTTACTGGAAGCCAATATGTAGGAAACACTATAATAATACAAGTGAAATAAAAACATATGTTAGAAACATTACCAGGAAATACGGTCTTTAAAGCTGTTTCTTCATTCTCCCCAAAATCTGACATGAAGTACTTGACTGGCCAATCAGGATTCCAAGACTTGAAGATATTCAATGCTTCTACAATGTTCTGCTCTGCCTCCTGATGAACAACAAACATGCCCACGATTTGACAAGCAACATTTGTCTGAACACATAGAAAATACAATGGTATGGAGTATCCGATTGTTCGATACGTTGCATCCAACACAACTAAATCCCCATATAATTGCAAGAGTTGTTTTTGCTGTTTAGTTTGACTGCAGAACATGAAAGTGTTGCCATTGCCATCCTCGCTGCTGAGACTTCTTTGATAAAAGTATTGATCTTCAGGATGATTATGACACCACTCTCCAACCATCTCCTCCACTTGTTGTAGTTCATTGTCAGATGATCTGTTCCTACACTTGTACCTGTAAAGAATGTTGTGAATGTCCTTACTACTTGGATAATATGCCCTCTTACTCTTTGGTGGCAGCTCCTTGTTTTTAAAAAGCGTATTGCGTAAAAAGTTGTCTAAATGTTGTGAGATTATTGACACCTTCTTGATTTTTCTTGCAGCGAGGGATTCAATTTCTTGCACAATTTCCTTTACAGGTTTGTCATTTAAATCAGACCCCTGGAAAAATAAAATGAATATGAAAGAGTATTAAAATTGGTGGATTACTTTGTTGGCCCTTATAAGAATATTACATATGCCAGTCGATCATTTGGTTTGCGAATGCTGGTGCTGGTACCAAATTTGAATCCCTTTCGATACATACACCTCTTGAACAGTGATCGGGTGTGTAACGTAACACTTTGGAAAATACAAACAGTCAGTGTTGACTGGTGAACATCTAGGTAAAGATATATTATTGAAAATTTAACCACTTCAAAGCTCATGATGATAGCAAGGCATAGGTGATGTTGAATGATGGTCAATATAATAAACTATTTACATTTTTATGAAGGAATACCATGAATGAGTTCTTAACTTCAATGCTATCCTTTATGAAGGACATCTGAACAGAGCAGCTGCATTCAATTCTAAAAATTATACCCTTGGCTTATTGAGCTAGAGGTTATACTCAAAAGAAGTATAACATCTGATATTAAGCCTACACTAGTGGGCTTATACTTAAGCATATACTCAATATTTTTTTTTCATTCCTAACTATTGACACCCATTAGGTAAATTCTATGCTTCGTACCTCACCAACAGAGTGGTACTTGTGTTCCTTAGGGTCAGGTAAATTTACCAAGTATTTTATTACTGGCTGCATTGATTTCAAATTTGTCTTTCTGTCTTGTCGAAACATTGAAGCAGCCTTTTTCCTTGAAAAATGTGTATTTTTTACCTGAAAAAAAAAGAAAACAAGAATTTTATTTATTTATTTATTTATTTTACCATAAATATATTAACACATTAATAAAAATATTAATAATTAATAATAATAATTAATAATAATAATAATAATAATAATAATAATAATAATAATAATAATAATAATAATAATAATAAGACACATTTACAATGGACCAATAGAAGAGTGTGAAAAATGAGAAGGAAAAAATAAGTGGTGGTGTGAAAAAATAATGATTCTTCTTTACTCAATGTTACTACACAAAAAATAATAAAAGATTTGTCAGCATTTATTTAGCATTATATATAAAACTAAGTCTCACCTAGTGTTTCACATTATTACCCAGTAATTGGAACAGGGGTTTAGCCAGAAAAATGAAATAGGCCATCCAGAATGAAAGCAAGTGGGCGTGGCACCGAGCCAGAGAGCGGGCCATGCCCATCTTTGGGAATCCCCACTGAATATTGGTACGAAAACAACGTACATTCAATGAATAAATGTTGTATTTATCAAACGTAAATATGATTTAGCTTGTTTAATGTAACATTCGATAGATTTGAAGAATATAAAAAAGTTGCTAAAGGTAGACCAGGCCCAATTAGGCTAGGCCGAGCTGATTAGGCCAAGCGACCGAGACGTCATGGTAAAAGTGGCCGTCCTAAATAATTGTAGGCTGTCCAAAAGACGGCCGGACAGCTCGCTGTTTAAGCCTATGAATTGGAATGATGTCAATGAAACACATACACAGCTCTGGTATACTATTCCACATTTTGCTGTACAAAATTGGCACATTGGTACTCTATACCTCCAAGGTACCCACTTTTAATCCAGTTGGAGAGAGACAACATGGATAAAAGTGCCTTGCCCAAGGACACAAGCAACTTGCACGACAAGGGTTTCAAGCACATACTTTAAGGCTGAACGTGTCCGAACCACTGGTTATAAATATCATCTTGTGATGGTATGTACAGGTAGCAAAAGGATTGATAAATGCTTTTATATTACTAATTTAAATTGTGAGGATGAAATAAGAATATCTCAAGAATAACAGATTTCATGGAAGCAGCTGGCATAATAAAAAGGGAGAATAGTATAGCAAAAGGGGTGCCAACAGGCCATATAATAAAGTATATTTGAAATTGATCCTGGATGAATTGTTGGGAAAATCTATATATTATGCAGTAGAAGTCCCAGTGCTACTGTTTATCATTTTGACTTTGACTAACATGGGTCTAGTTAATTACTGTATATTATACGATACAAAGAGGTTCTGAATGATAGATATCCAACAAGCAAAAACAGTCCCCCTCACTTATTCTTCAATTGAAATAATCTCTTAGAACATTTTTAGTGTAATAAAAACTTATTTCGGTTTAATACATCTCTAACATTATGAGCAATAGAAGAATAACAACAGTCACAAGGGATAAAATACATTAGCGTTGATAGTAAACACATTGCCTGTACAATAGTGTTCATATAAAAAAAAACTATATGTTAAAATTAGATTTAAAAAATACAAATGTTATTAACCAACCTTGTAAGCAGGGAATAATGCCAATTTCTTGATTAAAATCACTGCTGGACAATCCAATTTTTTTGTAGGTACAGTTCTATTGTGAACTACTACTTTGCCTTCATTTTGTTCCTGAATAAAATGAATACATTTTCTATAATATTGAACTTTTATTTAAAAAAACATATTTATTATTTCATTACCATCATATAGCAAATCACTTTCTATTAACAGATGCAAAGCACATTTGTGATTTTCAAGTGCTTTAGCTTTAAAATTTGAAAAAATTCAAATTAATTATTATGCAGTGGCTAATGTTACAACAGCCAACAAATTCCTAATTTTGATTGAATGTTACTGTCCTAGTCCAATCGATACATATCGATACATAAAATAACATCCAACCAGAATTATGAATTTGTTCATAAGGCTGGTGTAATAATGCATGAAGTTATTAATGAACTTTCTAATATGATTTTAATTACTAAATACTAACTGTTCTCCCTACATTATATACTTTTTTGTAACATCTTAAGCATTTGTATAATTGTACAAATGATGAATTGTAAAGTGGATGAGTGCTAATTTCCAATTCATACTGAGTTTAATACAAAAATACCACAACAGCAATTGTGTGGTCAGGTAAATATGGTATATACATTGTAACATTAGTTACCCTTTTTCTGTCTTGTCTTTCCTTCCATTTCCGTTTGATTGCCAAATTTCGATCTTTTCCATGCTGACAGGCAAGCAATTTACAACCAAGGTATATTGTTGGGGTGCTAGGATCCATCTTCGGAAATCCTTTTATTCTCCAACTGAACTTAGTCTTTGACTGCCATTCTAGTATAGCAGAGAAAATTGATATTTAAACAGCACATAGCAGTACGCTACAATAAATTCTAATGGTGTTTTTATACAGTATATCTGATCAACTGAATTGTCTTTAAATGTCTGATTTTACATTACAACTTTTACATTATTCTAAACTCCTATGAGATGGTACACAATAAAAAAAAATGATGTGGTACATTTTGTATTTGTTTTGAAATTAGTTGATATACTGTAGTTATACTAAGTGGAATGCAATATACAATCAAGTGTGGGAAAATCATTATTTTCCTGCCTCATCCAGACCTGGAATTGTATTTTACCTCCTCTTTTTTTATGTATTTTATGGTTTTAATAAACAGTGATAACACATTATCTTTCACATTGGTGATTTTAATAGGAATGTTTGTAAATTGTACATTTTTGCCCCTTGTTTGTACAATACTGTATAGCATTGTAATCTGTTTCGCTACTGATTCTGCTTGAGTGTGTATTGTTACTGTATTACTCAGTTTATCTGTAAATGCAATTGATACAATTTGTTATCATGACTATAAAATAAAATCATATCACAGCATATTGCTGCATCACAACTAATTATGAATTGGTCACAGGATTGTTACAATCATATTATAGGATGATGAACTTAAAAAACTCAAAATTATGATTATCATATCTGACATTATAATTAATAATATTATGTTAGTTTGTGTGTGGGAAGGCGTAAAAGAGCAATTTACAGAATTACTAAAAAAATGATGTGGATATAGAGGTACGGTACCGTACTATCTCGGTAAATGATAAGGAGGGTTAGGGTTGGCAACAGCTAGGAATGCTCACCATATTACTGAGATATAGCACACTACGGTAATAAAAAATTCTGAAATATACCTTCCCGATTATATCCTCTATCTGTCTTAGAAGATACAAATCTGGAGACTGTTTCCTTCTCATATGAAGCTATGACACGATTTACTTCCAACACAGAATCGACAACAAGGTTTTGCTTTTGCATTTGTACAGCTGGAACACTGCTGCTCAAGGCTGAATCATCCAACGTTGTCTTTCTCTTCTTTGGAGAACTAACAATGTCTGTTTCTGGATCCGTATTCTGGACAGAATTTACATCAACTGAGGCCAACATTTTCAATTCATTTGTTATGGCCAATCGAATTATAGGGATATCCAAGTTTAGATCCTACTCATACTCATAAAGATAATCGTACGATATATTGCCAACTATATGATGCATAATTTATCTAGGCCTAGGACAGGTGTAGGCTGATATGATGTTTCTTCTAGACTCGTATGCGGCAGGCACACCCGGGCTGAAGTGGAACTGAGGTTACAAAATGCCAGTTCCTGACCAAAAAGACAGGCCTAGCGTTCAAACTGGTACAGTATTTTGCTGAGGTTATTTAATCTAAAAAACATGGGCTCAATAAAGTTTTGATGCTTACACCATTGACTGACTTGCCAATAAAGTATTCAAATATCAGAGTTCACTTTCACAGAACTTCACTTTCAAAATTGGCAGAATACACCAGCTGGCCTAGCCTAGCACTCTAGTCACAAATTAATTAAAACGAACGCCGCCGCGCAGCGTGTGTCTCTTATACACATCT
>NW_022684833.1:1336737-1337619 GCF_011630105.1 Anneissia japonica
TAGTTGGCGTCCTACACAGGCATGACGTTTTTACGAACGGGACTTTGCTCTCTTGTTCTATTTATACTCTTTGCTAGGCCTACTCTTGTCTTTCTCGCTCACGTAAACATCGTTCGTAGGCTATGTGGGCGATACCATTAAAAAACCATGGCCAGATATATATCTCAAATCACTTACAAAGATTAACAGGGTTAAAAAACCATTTACGGTTTGTTTATATCAACACATCTTATGCTGATTAATGTTGAAAAATTATTTGTGTACTATCAGTACACTGTTCACAGCAAAACAATTCTTTCAAAATAAATTACCCCTGTTTTAGAGTAGGTCCTACTCAAGACAAATTACTGTCTGGTGGCGCAATCCATGAAACTGTAAACATGGCAGCGCCCATAGCGGAGTGAACATTGCAATGTTTACACTGATATTTTGGCTGCATTTAATGAATATTTAACAAATTCATAATGGATATGGATTCTATACGACCAGGACTTTTTCTTGGAAGTTTAGACAGCATAAAAAATGTCAGTTTTTTGACCGATATGGGAATAAAACATGTGTTATCTATTATGAGTGAGAAACCTGAAATGTCCCAAGAAATTGTTCAAAAGTTTGTTCAAGTTGACGATGATCCAGAGGCGAATATACTACAATTTTTACCAGAGTGTACAGAATTTCTTAATCATGGGTTGCAGAAAGGAGGAGTTCTAGTTCATTGGTAAAATGTTATCTTTGGCTAAGTATACCTAGGCCCTAGTTATAATAACTTTATAAAGTTTACCATCATAAAATATCCCATATGTCATTTGCTGACACAGTACTGTATCTACCTCCTTGACTGTATCATGTATGTATATTGAATCAGTTGCGTATATGGGTGCC
>NW_022684833.1:1337761-1346503 GCF_011630105.1 Anneissia japonica
TTGCGTCCCCCCCCCCGCTATTTTAAAACTCCTAGATACCCATACTGTATGCCACTGTATTGAATTATTCATATAAAATGTTGAATTAACTAGGTGATGTGTTCTATTTATCTTTCACTTCAGTTATGGAGGTGTATCAAGAAGTGCATCAGTTGTTACAGCGTATCTAATGGAAAAAGAGTGTATTAATGTAGAGGAAGCTGTATACGAGGTTAAGAAGAGCAGAAGTGCTGTGATGTAAGCCAAGACATGGAATTGTATATTTAATTATTAATTGATCTTTGCAGATCTAGCAAAGGTGACCTATAGACCTTTCCCGATTGTGTCAGTTAAACTTAACAACTGACCAATCAGAACAGGGACAGGATGACGCGCATGTGTAACAAGCACACGTATTGTCCCATAAACACGTGTTTGTATATGTTATAACACTATCGCTTTGTGGAACCTTATCAACAATATCCAAGGGCGGAGCTTAGTGGAAATGTCTATTGGGACCTACCATATAATGGAAAAACAACACAAATTATTTTTTTTTATTTCTAAAGATTACTATTAGGTTCTATGTGACAAATAGTTATGAATTGTCCATGGGAGGGTGATACTCCGATTAGCAAATGCAATTCTCCAATGTATACAAGCACCAAATTGCCTCATAATTAAATTTAAAATTTTGTAATTTAATTGTGATGCTTTTAGTTTCTTTTTAATTGTTTACGGATATTTTAACATATTGGTATTCAATGCAATTAAGCAATGAGTTGTAAAATATAATTTTTAGTAAAAAGGTGTAATATATTATTATTATCATCATCATCATTACTGGTACTGGTACAAATAGCTATCTTTTCAAGACATTTGGCAGACATTGACTTGATGTTGTCATTAGTAGGATACTGCTTTTAAGAACAATAAAATTTGAAACGAACCAACAGCAACATTGTCATTATTGATAATAATCTTATAATATATAATTTAATTATGTGTGTAATCATCATATATTATATAATCTGTTTTTCCTCCTACAGGCCAAATGATGGATTTATGACTCAGTTACAGCTGTACCATATGATGGGAAACAGAATAGACCAAACCGATCCAAGATATAAACGATTCTGTTTAGTTCAATGGGCTAAGAAAGTCAGATGTAGGTAGCTGTTTACATGTCATCTGTAATAGTTTATACTAGAAAATTGGGAGGATCTAATAGGAAGTAAAAATACCATAGAAGAAAAAAAACAAACAATAATTCTACTATAATTATTTGTAGTCATGTGGTTATTATCATCACAATTATTATTATTGTTGTGTTTGTTATTGCAGTTATTGTTCATTGTTTCTGTTGATGCTGATGATGTTTTTGTTGTTGTTTATCACCATTATTATTTATTTATGTGGGATACACACCTTCAGACTGATGGCACACTTAAAGTGAACGGTGCATCCTTATAATTAAACAAATTTATAGTAGTGTAGTATACCTACAGAAAAACTAAAAAAAGAAGCACATATCAAAGGTAATACAATTATGGTACATCGGACACCTAATCTACCAAGTTAATGTACATATAAAAGGTAAAATCAACAGATAATGAGTTGCATAATATATCATTCCTATTAACTCTTTCTTCCTATGTACTTCTACCTCCCTCTCCACTTCCTATTTTATATTCCTCAGTTTTGATTACTAATCTGTGTCATAAAAGTGATTCTGGTATATTATTATAATTATATATAATATTATTGTTTTTAATTTGCTGGTTTATGAATATTGTTAGCACCTATATTACAAACAGAACAAACTAAAGTTGAGTTGTATTGAATTTAATTCTTATATTATATATTTTCATTTAACTAGTAATACAATTTGTTTAATATACTTTAATTGAATATGATGAGTAATTTATACAGATTTTCTTATAAATCATGTCTTTGAAGTTGGTATTGAGGAACCACAACACACTTTGGCAGACGACCCACAGCATAGCTCAACCACGCAAGAAGTGATATTCAAGTGCAGGAAATGCAGGTAAGTTGATATTATTAATTTAGATTTGAGAGTAGGAGCATAGAGAGGCTAAATACTGTAGTTACTGTGTGTGCACTGAACCATGGAGACCCTTGCATCACTGGTACAACTCTCTCAGAGGCCATCTTGTGGTACAGATATACAGTATGGCTGAAATTAAAGTTACAGCACATTTTGGAAGAGACCTTCATGGTGCTGTTCATTTGTACCTGTAGGTGTGTGTACAAATTAAAGAATTCATTCTTTACATCTACCAGATAACAAAAATAAATTACCTCCCAGTCTTGCAGACCAGTTTTAATTTTATAAATTATTAGACTTTACATGGCAGCATATCATTAATTAAAGTAAAACAATTTGGAAGACCCTAAATTATTTATAAATCAGTTATGCAGTATTGGAAAAGAAACATTCATTAAGCTATACAAAAGTGACTTTAAATGTTAATACTGTACATTGCTTGATTATTTCACTTAGATTTATTGATTGATAATTTGGTTGACTGATTTCTTCTTAAATGCAGGAGGGTGTTGATCTCAAGAGAGAATGTCATTGGACATGACCAGGGAACAGGTCAAGAGGCTTTCAAGTGGCACAAACGGAGCTCACCTGTTGAAGTGGCCAGCGACCCCACAAGGCAATCCACATGCACTTCACTGTTTATTGAACCAGTTTCATGGATGAAATCAGCAGTAGTTGGCACCATACAGGGAAAGGTAGTATAAATTATTAAATAATTAAACTTTAAATTATCGTTATTATTGTAAATGTATTTTTATTAATACCTCCGCCAAGGAAGCTATAGGAAACATAAGATGCTCACTGTATGTATAAAATCTTTTTGTCTTTTTAGATTGCTTGTCCGAAATGTTCAGCAAAAATTGGCTCATTCAACTGGTCTGGTGAGAATAATTTTAAAGTGTTTATAACAAGTTTTACGATTACAATTCGATCTTGTGTTGTTTGTTCTATTTTGGTTAAGAAAGGGGATATGAATAGCTCTAATAATAGTTTTATGAATCATCTATTTAGGGTGTTGGTTAACTCGTACCCAATTTGGCAAACTAGTTTTACCCTCCTATGAGTAACAGAAGCCTATGTATGCTTTGTTATGCTTTTATTAATAAAAAATTCTCAAGCATTTTTTTTTAAAGAGAACAAAAACATTGCAATTTGCCTAAACATGGCTTTTCTTTGCCTTTTTTTTTATCCTTTAAATTGTTTATTTGCAGGTGAACAGTGTTCCTGCGGAGCCTGGGTAACACCGTCATTCCAGGTACATCTCAATAAACTCGACAAAGTCATTCAATGTCCAATACCCCAAGCACAACCTTTGAGTTGAGATATGTCAAGACACTTGTTGCTTCTCCATGGCACGGTATGTGTTAAGCAAGAATATTGAGGACTGTTTATAGATCTAAAGTCAAAACACAGAATAATACACAAAATCAATATATTTTATATACTCTTTAAATAACTGATTTCTTCTCTTGCCCTCCATCATTCATAAATTTCCCATCTTGATTTAGTATGGGATTTTTGTCACTGTCAGGTTAATTGAAACATTGTTTTGCAACTGTTTTTATATTTTATATAATCTGTCTTTGGAAAATGAATTTCACGTGTTTTATGAACATGTAAATATATGGCGAATAAATGAAATCTTTAACTCCTGTTAACTAGCCAATCTGGTAAAGGAATACTTCAGTAGTAATTTTTGAATGTACTGTATAGGCCTACAACATACTGGGTCACAACCATGGAATTATGGCATTCAAACTAAAATTACAGCAACTGTATAAGCTATTGATTGGCTACTTGGCTACAACCAATGTTTTATTTCCTCCATGCTACAACTAACTGAACATGGTTTTGACAATTAGACCCACTGGTGTATATGTGTAATAAAAGAATTTCTGTATCTGTACAATAAAACAATAGTTCAATAAAAAGCAAGGTTTTATTGAGTAAATGGAACATTTTAATAAACTTTGCTCTACTATATAATTAAATTCAATTTAGAAATGAAAATAAACACTCTTCTATAATTATTCATTGTGTCTGGAAATATGTGATATACACTTTCACTGCAATAAAATCCTGCATCTCTTTGTAGTACAGTATTAGACAATGTAAAAATCGTTGATCATCCTTTATACAAAACTGCTTGTATAGTTATTGATACCTTGAACATGTACTCTCCTTTTCATTTTTAAGCAATTGTCAAAGGGTTTAAAATATAAATATGTAATAAGTCACCTCTTGCTGAAGTAGGGAGATGGCGATCAACAATTTGTTTACATGGCTTAGAACATCTACAGCGTATTTTCCACCTTTAGTAAACTATCCTAAATATGCATTATACCATAATATTATTTAACATAATAACATTTCAAATTTGAACATTTTGTCTGAGATTTTATGAATATTGTATTTTTGATAGCTTTACCATTACAAATTTGTAGATATTTTCCATAATTTAATAAACAATGCTCTAAAGAAAATCATATCTTAAGATGTTATGTAATAAAAAAACAAACCTTTGGTTAACAAAACTTCCTCATGTTATGATATAAGAACAAAATATATGATAGAGATGGCAACAAAAGAGGGTTATATAGTTCAAACAATATTTAAAATTTTCATCATTTGAACAATTATTTTACTGTACTTTAAAAACTGAAAGCAATTTTGGGCAAGTTGAGTGGCTGAGAAAAAAAAGTCCGAGGCATCGCTAACTACAGCCCTAACATCAGCACTGTTTCTCATTGCCCAGGGTTCAGCTAGTAGAACCAAGTTCGGATAAGGACTTAAAATTCCATATTTCAGGAGAGAATGGTCTTTCCCCGATGTTATGATTCATTTCAGGCCCTGTCATGGAATGATATGAAGTTACTAAGCACCACTTTTACAGCTGCTATAGTAATCACCGACCAAGCCCACCTGTATACGCAATTCAGCACAATGGCGCAGCAAATTATGGGGTTATTCTCCTACCTCTTCCTTTTCTACATAGTATATATTTAATTAGATTGTAATATGTGTGTATTTCAGTGTAGGTAAAATTTTATTTGAAAATTCTGTGTGATTTCTTCAATTATTTGGCATGATGTTGTCATATCACACCCATATTGCAAATCGCAGGTATTTGTCTCATAAAACTATAGAAGCTTAAAAATCATTATTTAGGGTGTTCAATTTTGTTCACTAGTCACTCAATTTGCATTTACTTCTGCTGTTGTTGACCAGATACATTCAGAACTGCTATTACGTGCACATCAACATATAGAATCATGTAATACATACATATCAGGATGGGTGCGTACTTGTTGAACACCAATGAAATGACTAATAGCTGCACCATTATAGTATATGCTCACAAAGAGTTGGGTATCCTCTACACTGGGGCAGGCTTAGCACAATGATCTATCATGGGAAGTACACAATCCCTTTTCTATGGAATTTTCATTATTACAATAGCTCCTTACTGCTTTTGTTTCTAGGATTCTGGAACTGTTTTATCTACTTTATTGAGAATAAAATTGATACTTAACGGAGTATATTATGCAAATTGTTAACAATCACCAACTAATAGCCCTGAATTAATTGCACTCTATGAATTACCAGTATTAAATAATATATTTTTGTAATTAATGTTACCTTAGTGCTATGTCATGGAAAGATAATGAGATTGGGATTTATATGATGTAACCTTATGACCTATTGAACGGGTATCTGTCTGCAGAAGGTCACTTAGTATTACTGTTCCAATCTCCTGCTAGAGAGGGCGACCTTACTAGACCTAAACTCAGAGCTAGTCGCTGTACCCAGCTCATGGCCTGTGCTTTCTCCTCAGGACTAGGCATTACCTGTATATAAATAATAATAAACTTAGATTAAGATGGTGCATACTAAAATAGAAAAAAAATTATAAGACTCAAATATAAAAGCAACATTATTATTTATCATTATCATCATTATAATTATGTTAATATTATCATCATTATTATCATTATCAACATCATTATTGTCATTATCATCATTGAAACTTTATGGAATTGATGATTATTACCATTATCATCATTATCATAAACAATATAGAACATTTGTCTTTTGTTAAACCAAACATTTAATTTAGCTTGCTAAGTTTCAGCTGCTTAGCATAGGGCAATTTTTACTAAAGGATTTCTATTTTTCAGGCCTAATCACACTGCAGTCTGGGTAGTTAGAGACACCAGTGACATCAAGGTTTCCATCCAATTGCTATCAAAAGCTGTCAACAATTGCATAGCAATTTTACTGGAAACCAAGATTAAAATAAATTAAAATAATGGAAGCAGGCAGTGAGTTACTGCAGCAGCCATTATTCTTGAAATTTAAGTTAGTAGAGCTAATGGCGTGCATGAGGAATGTGTGTGTATTTGGTGTGTAATTGGCAGACTGATTTCAAGAGATGTTCAAGAGGAAGCTAACCTATAGCCTGTTTTCCACTAGATGAATATATTCACGCGAATCAAAAGTGTCGGTTCCTTCCTGAGCTCTGATTTGTTGCGCATTTTTTCGCTTCGCTAAAAGTAGAAACAATTTGAACTACTGATTGCGCTGAAGCGAAAAATCTGACGCTTTCAATTCATGCAAATAAATTTGTCTAGTGGTAAACAGGCTTATAGTTCAAAATGTAAACTATCTAGGATGTACAAATGTTTTATGGCAATACCTTATCAAGCACATGCCGGTAAATTAAACCATCCTGTCCTATGTAAAATGTTGAAAATGCATCTATGTACCTAAGGGATAGTAAAAAAAAATATATCTGTCAATCAAAAGACAATAATGGATATAAAAGTTATATAAATTGAATACTCAGCTCTGTCTAGACGACATTTTTTTTATTTGGCTGGAATACTTATGTGGAGCAGCCAAATCAAATGCTTAGATAATCAGATTTTTTAAGCATAATCATGATAATGCTTACAAAGTTGTTCTTTAAACACAACCTCTAGAATTTATATTCAGATTCAATTGAATAATCTAGTCTAAATATTACAGACAAATACACAAGAATAAAGTAAGATGAACATTCTTGAGGTACAGAAAGGAAATTTATACAATTCACACAACCTCTAGAATTTATATTCAGATTCAATTGAATAATCTAGTCTAAATATTACAGACAAATACACAAGAATAAAGTAAGATGAACATTCTTGAGGTACAGAAAGGAAATTTATACAATTCACAAAAAAAATATATTCTCCGTTTTAGGGATTTCTATTTTTAAAAAGTAGTCGGGGTTTACCTGTACTTTGACTTCCTCCGCAAAATTTTATTAACGTAATGAGAATGTACAGGTACGCCTTTGACCCGCCAGCGCACCTGGATATTGTCATGCTCCTGTTGGAGGGTGATCTTCAACACTTCCATTTGCACATCAGCAAAATAAACAAAACTTGAGTATTTCATAGATTGGATGCTCCCTTTGTAAGGCATGAGACCTCTGAAATAAATTTAAAGAACCAAAAATTTAAAAAACAATAAAACTATGCTAAATCTATCGAAAACAGAGGTGTATACGTGGACGTAGGCTGGGATGCAACCCCTCCATGACAGCAAATTAGATGCACTAATGAGTTAAAATACTAAAGTTGACCATTATGTTTTCAATGGAATAGGGATTTAGTTTCGCATTCTGGGTTATAGTTCTGAATTCTCATTTTTTGCATCGTCGTCCCCAAGGCCAAATCCAGCCCACACCTGGTATACACAGTGAAACCTAGATTGTGTATATGTCCCCCAAAAAATGGCTTGCGTCTTAATGCATGCTTTCGAAATACAGTATTACCTTGTTTTTAGACGAAAGATCTTGTTTTCAAATAATATATCTGATGAATAAATGCTAAAGTCATGATGCTTTTCAAAGAAACTGGGCATCTGAAAAAAAAAAAAAAAAAACGTTTTTTAATAGCCCTACAGTGTGTTTTAGATCTGAGACAACAAGTAATGTGGGCTAATTATCTATGACATATGACAGGAACTGCAAAATAGTACAAATATTGTTATTGTTTAGATTTGCGACGTATATTACTGTAGTTTGTTTCTGATTGGTCAGAGAACATTTTCTGCAACGATGGATTCAAAGTTGATTTCACTACCCATAATGTAAACTTGACGGTGTTCAAAAATTATGAATATAATTTATACATATGCAGATGCTTCATTTCATTTCATTTATTTATTAGTGTCTTGGGACCCCAAAAGCAACAAAATCACCATGACAAAAGTCTGGAGCCCCAGAAAACTAAACTACATTATTAGCGAGTATATAAAAATAAAAGTTTAAAATGTAAAAAGTGAATGGGCAAGAAAATTAAAATTATAAAAAATTACACAGATTTTGCACACAATTGAATAAATGATAAAATTTCATAAGTGAACGATAAAACATTTATGCGTCAAAAAAAAATTGTTTATCTTCACAACAATGTCAAGCTGTCCCATATTACTTGTAGTCTCAGATTGAAAAATCACTAATGACTGGGTAATGTGTGAAACAAACAGAAATTACTATACCTGTAAGTACTATAGAAGACATGTTGTTAATATTGTTTACACTGTTGTAAGCACATATTTTCTAATAATGAAAATAGTACAGTACATGCATGCTTTCACTTACCTCTTCTGTAAGCTTTTCCAACATCAGATGTAGTTGTTCG
>NW_022684833.1:1347354-1365589 GCF_011630105.1 Anneissia japonica
GCCTATGTGGAATAGTTTTCAGTTTTAAATAATGTACGTGTTAACAGTAGTAAAATTAACAGTGCATCATGAAAACCTTTAAATCTGTGAATTGTTCGAAGTGAACTTATATGATTACTGTCTCTTGAACTTATATGATTATTGTATTTAAAATGAACAATTTTACTTTTGATTTTTCAGCTAGCATTGTTGATGTTGCATGTTTTAATAGACAGTCTAAATGGTTAAAATATCTTAGAAAACACAATCAATAAATCATATACATTATAACTGAGTAAAATGCAATAGAAAAGGAACCCCTTCACCATTTCATTTATAGAGAGCACAGAAAAGAGACCAAAGTAGCTAATATATTGCAATCGTGATTGGTCAATCTCTTGAAATGAGGTCAAATCATTCAAGCATCACTGGCGTTAGCTCAGTGGCGTTAGCTAATCTGGGGTCTGCAGGTAGCGTTAATAACGCCAAGGACGTGGCGTAGTGAGTGGCTTTAACAACGCCACTGTCTAGTTCACACACAAAGGCGTACGCTACGCCATGCTTAAGCCAGCCTTACGCCGTGTGTGTGAACATAGCCTTAGATCTGAGACAACAAGTAATGTGGGCTAATTATCTATGACATATGACAGGAACTGCAAAATAGTACAAATATTGTTATTGTTTAGATTTGTGACGATGCGTATATTACTGTAGTTTGTTTCTGATTGGTCAGAGAACATTTTCTGCACCGATGGATTCAAAGTTGACCCATAATGTAAACTTGACGGTGTTCAAAAATTATGAATATAATTTATACATATGCAGATGCTTCATTTCATTTCATTTATTTATTCAGACAAATGTCTTGGGACCCCAAAAGCAACAAAGTAACCATGACAAAAGTCTGGAGCCCCAGAAAACTAAACTTAACTACATTATTAGCGAGTATATAAAAATAAAAGATTAAAATGTAAAAAGTGAAAGGGCAAGACAATTAAAATTATAAAAAATTACACAGATTTTGCACACAATTGAATAAATGATAAAATTTCATAAGAGAACGATAAAACATTTATGCGTAAAAAAAAAATTGTTTATCTTCACAACGATGTCAAGCTGTCCCATATTACTTGTAGTCTCAGATCGAAAAATCACTAATGACTGGGTAATGTGTGAAACAAGTAACAGAAATTACTATACCTGTAAGTACTATAGAAGACATGTTATTAATATTGTTTACACTGTTGTAAGCACATATTTTCTAATAATGAAAATAGTACAGTACATGCATGCTTTCACTTACCTCTTCTGTAAGCTTTTCCAACATCAGATGTAGTTGTTCGCTACTAGGACGTTTATCATTCAATGCTTTATCTTGAGTTTTAATATCCTTTGAGGTAAGGTGTGGAACACCCCTACGGAAGTAAACATGCCCTATAGGGGGCACACTCTTTAGTCTCGCATTATCAACATGATTATACCAGTAACCACAGTTCTTGATGTCATTCTCACGCCATTCTTCCTGGATGATGTCATTGATTCTCGATTGGTCTTGAGTGACATGATAATCAGAGTCATTTTTATCATCCATTCCAAGTTCATTTCCGCTCTCGCAATTACTATTCCCATTACAGGTTATATCATCTGCACTTCTATTGTGGGGTTTTGCGATCATGCGCATCAGCCGATCGACATGAAGGATCTCATTAACCAACTTCAATAATTTGTCTTTCAACTGAAATTCTACGAAATTTGAAGAAATTACTGTTAACAGAGCATTAATTTGGCTCTCCTCTATCATGAAAACTGCTGGAAGTTCTTTGATATCCCTCCCTTTTTCCATTGTTCCATCATTTTGTTCCTTCCACAGATGAGCTGGGTAGATGTTGTGCATGCCATCTGTGAGACACATGAGCGAGGTGGTGCGGATATCTTTGTGTAGAGATTCTGATCGTCTACTGGACCGATTTCTACTCAATAGTTGCTGCTGCTGCGCCTGCTCTACAAGGAATTCCAGACCATGGCAAGCAAAGACTGGTTCTACTTGTAGTTTTCCAGTTGTTTGTCGGTGCACAGCAATGCGAGAAGCTAACAGTTCTGTAGCCTTTATAAATTAACAATATTAATAATATGGCTGAATGAAGCCACCAATTATACAATTTACCATTTGAGTTTAGGTGCATATTCATAGTTTACCTTAGCAATATTTAAGGAATTAGGGCCTATCTGAGATAATAATTTTTTTTAAATAATCTTAGATTTTCACCATAACAGTTTGCGAGTGGATCTGAATCGCAAAAACAAGCCTAAAATAATTACTGTACCAGGTCTATTTAATATTCACACTATTTAACAAACTTGACCCCTTTTTAATATATATTTGAGAACCTCTGGTCCCGCCTCTGGTCTCATTTTTCTATAATAATAAGGGCGGTACAGTTACACAGTAGGCTGAGTTAGACTTGCATTTATAAAAAATCATTAAATTAAATTCATAAAATCCATATAGGCCTAGTGAGTATATTGAATAGCTAATTTCAATAAATTATGTGAGCTTAGGCACGTTATGTAATATTCTTTACATATCTCAAATGATTACAATCTAGGCCTACCTTAATTTCGCGGTTGTTAACCAGGCCTAGGCACAGCCCATTCTGCACTGTCCGAACCTGGTTTAGGCCTAGGCCTAGTGGTACTCGGTCCCGAGTTGTACTGCATCGGCGCTTGTCAACAAACCTTTCAGGCGAAGTTTGTAACTTGTGCTGGAGGCCTAGGGCGGCGATTATTGCCTTACGTTGACTTCTACGTGCTTTCAAAATGCCTCTATAAAGCGCCGACGAGTGTAATAAGCTAGACTGATTCATAGTGGTGGTAGAATTGAAAGTTGTAACTTTATGCCTCAATTTCCCACTCAAGAAGAAGCACGCTTTACAATATCGACGAGTCCATGTTTTGGGTGTGCGTAAACTTTGACCTTGGTAATCAAAACAATGCTACTACGTTTTCACATGGGTTTCACACTAATAAATAGCTCGTATTCCGGTCCGCTTTGGTGTGAACCAGTGTGAACACGTTCAAGGAGGAGATATAATAAGTATGCATTGTTGTAGTCTCAGATCAGGTAGTTGCGTGGAAAGTTAATTGTTTCGTTTCATACTTATTAAGGCCTATATAAAGTACATCCTAATTTCTCCATGATTTCCCCCATATGACTCTTTACCTGCATGCATACCTATAGGTAGGTAGGTGAGAACGTAGTTTCATTGCTAAACATGAGACATAAAATAAAAGAACACGTATTTTTTCTAGAATGAACACATTCACCGCGCGTAGGCGGTCCTAATTAATAATATGCAACAGGTGAAAAGAAAGATGTCACCAAATTGATACAAAAATTGACTTTTCCAGAGCATTATATAAATGGCGTAGAATAGCAAATCACGTACCAGGTAAATGTCGCATGATCTTTTTCCAACACATTATTTCCAATTCAATAATAACAACAGGCCTATTTTTAATATATAAGTTATTTCAAGCATATAAACAAAAAGTATTATAAGAAAGAACACAAACAACCTTAGCAAACACAACAATAAGTCATAACAAAATTGTCATAAATATATAAATACAATATTAATATTTACTATTACATATAAATTGATATTTCAGTTCCAAAGTAAATTTATCTTTGGCTGCAATACCAGTTCACAAATAACCCTACTTTCTTTAGGATTATTCTGGGTGTATTTGACAGTTTGTGAGATGAAAGCATATGTAATGTAATAATCTAGTTCCTAGGCCTAGAAAGCCTACATAGTACTGTATTATTTTCAACCAATTTCTTAAAAGTCTGATTAAAGCCCACTAAGGCTACAATATGAGGGATATTTTACACAAAAATCGTCAACGCAGGTCATAACCATGGAAAACACAAATATTTTTATTTTTTTAAGTCGATATTTAAGTTACTTTTAAGATTATTATTAAGAAAATTCTTAATTTTGAAGCTTGATTTCCAACTTTTTTATTACGACTTTGATTTTTCTTGACGATCGCCCTCTCTTGGGCAGTACATGATTAGAAAACTGTGATTGGTTGCTAAGTATACAATAAGGTCTCGGTAAAATTATAATGTGGCGATTGTTGGTATTAAACAAATTTAGGCACTTTTTGAGATTAAAAACAACATGAATGGTTCTCTCATTACTTTACCGGTGAGTAAATTCCTCGTACATTCGCTTTACTAACAAAAATGCAGAATAGAGTTGGCATATTTAAAGTACGGCCGTGGTAGGCCTAACTAAGTAAGTACTAACTGTACCGAGGTACTAGGTTTGTCAGGCCTCTATATATGGGTGCAAGTACTGTCCTTGCTTCCAATTGGCCTGGCCTAGCTTAAGCCCATTTCATTGTGATCATTTTTGGAGTAGTCTTTGTTATTTGCAATTTGTAACGTTAAAATACTTGCTTTACCTAATGCTTAGTAAATTCACAAATAGCAAGTCACACAAATGTAGATCATGGATATCTAAATGCACACTTTATTACTGTGGATATTGTTCCAACGATTTTACACAAAGGTGTTGATTGCTATCTTAATCATATGCATTTGAAAAATATATTCATTACTCTTTCTCTAAGGCTACAAGAATGAAAGTTAAAAATTTCTATTCTGACTTCTTTTTTTTTTCTCAATAAAATACAGCATATTAATTTTTCTCTGCTTTTACTGATTAGTTTTAATATAACAAGAGCAATTTGACTTTTGACAGTTGAAGAATTTATTCTCATTTCATTGATATCATGTACCTATTATTCATAGGTGTTTATAGTCAATGCAAAGAGGTTGCTGCCAGAAACCTCAGTAACTTTTATTGTGAAATTGAATTAGAAATGAAGAACAATAATATAAGATAAGTTTTACAATTGATTAATTTTTATTTATTTCTGCAAGGTGATGGGACATTAGAATATCAGTAAAAAGGTAACAACAGTCAACTATCAAGATGGCGTTCATGTACAGTGACGGCGAATACATGCCGTCTGTGAGTGTTCTGAGCATGCACAGTCTGGCTGAACACAGTGAGCCAATCAGTGAGACTGAAGAAATTGAGAGTGTAAGTATATAACAATAATGCTGCTGCATCGAAGGAACTGTTACGTTAATAGTAATCAATTTTTTTTTTAAATTCTAAAATCCAATGTTGTGTATGAACCACTTTTATTGGATTAGTAAAGATATAATTTCTGTGAACAATAATATTTAATATTTAACATCATTAATTAACAGGTCTTGTACATATGAATTTGTTTGGTCCACTTAACTGCAAACGTGCAGCCGTGAAAATCACCCTGCAGGGGCGTACGGTGAAAAATCTAAGTGAGGGTCGAAACGAAAGCACAGGGGGCCAGCTGAACTCGGAGCAATTTAGCGAAGCTTTCAGAATTTGCGGGGTGCGTTATTTGTGAGTGAAGCGAGCATATTTAAAGGGCACTTTCTTTAAAAGGGGGGTCGACACCCCGACGGTACGCCCCTGCCCTGTCTCTTAACCATTAGCGTTTCTTCAAAAACATTGACTGATTTTACTACAAAAATAGTAACTCAAAAACGGATAACTTAGGATGAAACAGTTAATAGAAGGTTATAAATATAGCTATTGTAAACAATTTACAAAATATTTGTTTTCAAATATTTAGCTTAATCTTTTTTGGGTTGCATTACGAAAATATAAGCGATATTGGCATTTCAGTCTGGCCGTTATCACTGCCAGCCCAGGGATCCAGGCGCGTTCCATTTTGTGAACTGATGAATCTATGGTACCTGCTGTATCAACTTGTTCATCAGTTAATGAATATGCTTGATATTGGACTTATCTTATTTTTCCAGTGTTGTGAATAGATTGGAAATTAATTTTAAATAGTGTTCTCGAGTAATTGAACATTTAATGAAGTGCATTTTTATATACCCTTTTCCGATAATGTGCTGTGCGGCATGCTTAATCTGTTCATTTTTGCCTTTCGTACACGCATGCAGTATTAAAATTGTTTTGTTATGTGGTAAAAACAGCTTAAACAAATTGATATGTACATTTTAGTAAATCCTATATACTGTACTCAGCATAGATGATTAAATTGGCAGATAATCAATTTAAAGATTTTATTTTGTAAAAATGCTTGTAAATCAATAAAACTGTTGTTCATCTATAATTATAATTTGAAAAACTTGCAGTGGCAGATTCAAGGCGGTGCATAGCTGGCCTGTCCTCTTATTTCTAAAGTTTTCAAAAGTATAAACAAAAAATGGAGAAATAAAGAAACTCATTTAAATTTAAGTCTGAGAGTGCCATTTACAGCCATCTAGAGGTGCCATAGCATAAATGTTCTCACCTCAGCCCCACCATTGTTGGGATCTAGACCCTCCACCTCTGACAGTCCCTCCCTGCCATCCCCCCCACCCCATTTGGAATTCCTGGATCCGCCATTGACTTGTAATTGTACACAATTCACTTTTTAGCAGCCTTGTTCGGCTTCAACTTGAGACTTTATGGCGTATGTAACTTGATTTACATGTATTTTGATAATTTTAATGGATAGGTAAGGAGACTGCTAAAAGAAGGAAACAGAGCATTTAAAAGAAAGAAGTATGATAAAGCAATAAGTTGCTATAGCGATGCTTTAGAGATAGAATCTGACAACACGCAAATATTGACATGCAGAGCTGGAGCTTATCTTGAGACGAGGCAATATGAACTCTCAAAGAAAGATGCTGAGAACATTATAAAAATAAACCCAAACATTCCTCAGGTTAGTATGTGATTATTTTGACCATTTTAAATGAGGGTATTCCATCGTCATCATCATTAGCATTGCCATCATCATCATCACGCCGCGGCCATCATTGTCATTGCTGTTAATGTCGTCCTAGGCAACAACTGGAGGGTCATGCATGTTACTGATTATTTGCAACACTCAAGGTTTTTTATTATATAATTCTTTTTACAATTGTTTTTGTGAATGTTTTGAAAAATCTTGAAAAACAAGTGAAACAAAGACCACCTCAAGCATCAAAACAAATATAATATTTCTTCTGATATTAATAATAATTATATTAGTAATTAGTAGAATATACATAGCGACTACACCCTTTATAGAATTTTTTTTTAATGAAAAACCAATATAAGTTAAGTCTTGTCATGTGTTTGAATTGTTTTTAAGAAAAAAAAAATCCAGGAATTTTCAGGATTTGAAACAAGAACCCTGGGTTATGATGAGCCAAGAACTACATACTGTAAACTACCTGTTAGCAATCATGTTAAATCCATTGCAATTGTTAATTAATTGTAATTATATTTTCTTCAGGCATATTACTTGCAAGCTGTGTGCTTTGATCATCTGGACCAGCCAGCAAGAGCCATTAAATCGTTTTTAAATGCCCTGCAGCTTGATCAACATCATGAGCAACAATTAGCAGACAACATCGTCGTCGTAGCTGCCAACCTCTGCACACTTCCTCAAGACATCATTGCAAAACTTGAAGGTATATTTGATTCTAACACATTCTATTGCTCATAACTTGTATGCCCTATCTATCAAATATTATTTGACAAAAACATGTGATATGCCTATATATGTACATACAACAGTTTTTTATCATAGAAAAGACAGAGCTTTTTGGTACATGATTTATATTAGTTCATCATTACTGCAATGGTTTAAAGTTTATCACTTCACATTATGCAATGTATTTAATATTTGTAGGGTTAAAGCGATGTCCATACTATCACATTTTACAATGGCGGGTCCAGTGTGAGTTCAGGGGGTTCAGACGAGCCCACCCCTCTGTGAAGAAATGCAGAAAAATACTACTGGGTCTTGGCTACCAAAGCATGCTAACTTGGGCGTAGGCAGTCTTACCTATGTCTTCAATTAAATAAAATTAAAAATGTTGGATATTTATATCCACTAGAGATGGCGCTATTACTGTGACGGGCTAGGCAGATAGCTTAAATAAAGTTGTTGCTATGATGAACCCAAATAGTAGTGTAGTCTATTCTCGTTTATGGAGTATTTCTCCAGGGCTAATTGACATACCTAGAGACATTTCAATGGCGACGAGGTGGTTAAACGAATACCACATATACTGAGAGGGAGTGTATCGTAAATATGGCCCGTAAAAATCGATTTTGTGTCCGACATACTGAAATTAAATTTGGAAGCCGAGCCGACGACCCTCATGGAATGGATGGATCGTCACTGTTTTTGGTTCGATGTCGTAAACGTAATTTTTGTATGAAGGTTCTTCTTTAGGCCTATCGTTTCATCGATCCATGGAATAAAGACTAGGGCCTACATGTCCTACTACTCAATTTTAGAGTATAATATCATTGAATTTGTTTCTATGTTCACAAATGATATGCCTACCTAATGTAACATGAATAAGATAAAATTACCTGACCGTTTTCAAGAGGGGAATACCTTGAATTTTTAAGAACTTAAAAGTCATTAAAAACCCCTCAGTAGTCGGGAAAGCTTATTTCCGACCATCTAGGAATCAAAATGTTCCCCCTTTTTTTGGAAGCATTTTGAACTCCCCTCTTTCAAATCCTGGATCTACCCCTGTTTTATGTGAAAAATTTATGGGCATGGGCATGATGTTTTTATATCATACCCATATATGGGCAGATCAGAGGTATTAGTCACTTAAGGTTTTTATAGTGTTGACAGAGCTTTATATAATTTAAGTTTTTTTTGGTTAAATGTTTTTATGTGCATTTTTAGGGATAATAATGTTAGATTTGATGTAAATAACATTTTTCTTGATCTGATGTTTTTAAGTATGTTTATGCAAGCTTTGTAATTTCTTAATTTAATAGGAGACAATAAATTTTATCTTGAATCTTGAATAAGTAGATTGAGACTCAACAAACCCTTTTGTTTTCTTTCTAGAAATGAGCATCACTGAACAACTTCTTGCAGTTGGAAGACAACTACAAAAGTCAGAACATTACAGTATCAGCAATGATATTCTACTGGTAGCTAATAATAGATCGTCAGATGTTAAAGACAAGTTGATATCTCTCTACTACATTGGCAAGGGGTATGAAGGTATGCAGAACACATTGCAATCTATGGAATACTTGCAGAAATGCCTGGTGTTGAGTCTTCAAGAAATAAATCGTGAATTTGAGGCAGCATGTTACCACACCTTGGGACAGATTTACTTTGATAAGGGATACATACAAGAGTTTACAGTCAACTTTGAAAAACTACTTGCAGTTGTTGGGGACTTGGAAGATCTAAACGATAAAGTCTTACATGTTAATTTGCATGAAACTAATAATATTATGAATATGCATGAGCAACTTTGTAAAGCATACTCTGGTATGGGTGCTTATGACCGTGCATTGGTTCATGCAAAAGAATTGCTTGATGATGCCCTCTGTGAAAGCGATACTTCCAGGTTACAGAGGGTACACCTCTTGGTAGCTAATTTACATTTTGAAAGGTTGGAGTACACATTGGCACTGAACCACTATGAAGCTTATATGGCCACCTGTAAGAAACTCCATGATCGTGCTGGAATGGCAGCTGCATATGGTTACATTGGTGTTGTTTATAAAACGTTGTGTAATTATAAATTAGCGGAATCATACCTGGAACAACAATGTCGCATTTCAGAAAAACTTAAAGACAATGAATCACAAGCTATGGCCTTTTTTCATCTTGGTGAAATTGCAGATAAGACAGGGAAATTTGATGCCGCCTTGAAACATTTTCAAAATTACTTGCGTATATCTCGCCGACTAGATGAATTTGAAACAGAGGTGAAAGCATTTTTACGACTTGGAGAACTTCAGAAATCGTATGATAATTACCAACATGCTCGCTACTATTATGAACAAGCGTTGAATTTAGCTGAGAGAATTGGAAACAAGTCACTAATGAATGCATGTAAATGTAAAGTGGCAAGCATTCTTGTTACTTCCACCGAACTTAAAAATTTTGAAAAAGCAAGAGTGCTAATTGAAACTTGCATATTTGACTATATTGCACTGTTGAAAAAGTATAACACTGATTCCATAGCTTTTCCTGAACAACTCCAGTGCACAATGCTTGAAGCATTTGATTTGTTGCAGATAGTTTTACAAAAGTTATCAAGACCAGATGATGCTTTAATGTTTGCAGAAATAAAAAAATCTCTGATATTTAATGCACACGAATCTAATGCTCACTTTTATCGAAATGATAAGAATATGACATATTCCTTGCCAACCATCAAACAAGTGAACAAGATCTTAGACAAGCAGGAATCCGCTGTAATATTTTATGCAGTGACTGATGACTTTATTCTTCTTTGGGTCTTGAAGCCTGGTGAAGGATGTGTAAGGACTGAGCGGATTGAGCTCTCAAATGCAACAGCTCAAAACAAGCTAAAGAATGCCCTTGAAAGCTTGCATGTCCACCATAACAAACAAAATTCCACATATGAGACAGAGTACAGATCTCTGCCTCTTGAAGACTCGGAGACACTTTCTCTCCAGAATAAATTCCTTAGACAATCTACTACAAAGATGGCACAAATTGAGGATAGGCATGATGGCATGAGAGAAGAGATGACAGAACTTCAAGATACCTCTGAGAATGAGAAACCAACAAGAATCCTCTATAACTTGTTGCTACACCCAGTGTTGTCAGAGTTAAAAGAGTGTAAAGAATTGACAGTCATTCCAGACAAAGAATTGTTCCATGTGCCTTTTGATTCCCTTGAAGATTCAAATGGAGTTTGTTTTGGTGAAAGCTATCAATTGACAATGATACCTAGTCTTAATGTATTAAATCATCTTAACAACATCTTGACAAATCCACTTGGAGAGCAGTCACGACTAGAGTCTAGCCCCAAAGATGCAGGTTCAAGTCCTATATATCTTGATGATCGTTTCAGGGTTGTTGTGCCACCAAAAGACTATCCCTTTGCTCCTATTCATGACACTATCAAAGTAGCTCCAAAGATGTCGGATCAGAAGTGCGACAATCCTAAGCTTGTAAGCTTTGGTAGAAATTATTACGATGTTGTAAAGGTGGAAAAGGATGAGGTTCGTCAGTTTGAAAAAAGAAAACTCCAGCAAAACATTGAAAAAGGCAGCACTCTTATCTCCTCAACATGGTGTGGAAAGGAAGTGCCATCAGTTAAGAGCGAAACCATTAATGAATATCACCAGACAAGTGGTGGTAACCTCTCAGTAGTCATTGGTAGTCCTCACCTTCCAGCCAAGGCAAAGATCCATGGAAAGGTATTTTAACTTTCTGAATTATCAAAATATAACAAGATAGTCTGAGATTACAAACACTCGCCCTGTTGCACCATGCTTGTACTGAAAAATATGCTCCATCTGCCAAACGAGGCCTGTCATCATAGGCCTCACATGGCAAGCCCATTAATTGGACGAGTTTGCATGCTGTCCGGACCGCTTCTAGTCTGCTGGCCAGAATTTGACACATGGCCAATCGGCTCGAGTCAAAGGAGGACCAAGATAATGGAATATTGTAAATGTGTGAAAATTTGAAGTAAAATAGGTTCAGTAGTTTTTGAGTTACGCACCTGGAAGCACACACACACCACAGATGCGCACTATTGCAATACTTTTCACCTCTCCTTTGGAGAGGCAAGGTTAATTACAATTAACTCAAGAATAATAATTACTGTACATTACAGGCCTTGTATCACTTATCATTCTTAAAATCTATGTGCTCTTAGACTAGTATTATAAAAGTAGATAATAATCTTATCTTGTGATTATTATAACTATATAAGTTATTTTGTTATTATTATTTTTATTAATATTGTTAATTATACAAAAGACTTCAATTATTATAACTATAGTTACTTGTTTATTTAACTTATACATTTTAAGGTGATTCCCATAAATTTTTATTCATATTTGTGTTTCAGGATTGGACTCCACCATCAGAGTACAAAGCTGCACACAAAGAATGTCACAGAGTTGCAGAATATCTGGACACAGAAGCTATTGTTGCAAAGTATGCTTCAAAGCAAACTGTGATGAAAGAGATTCCAAATGCTACGTTGATCCACTTAGGTATGCAGATAATGTACAGTCCTGACAGTTTTTGAAAGTAGAAGATCCACAGATTTCTCACGACCAAACAATGCTACTCCCTGGCCTCACATTTAGATTAAGTTTGTTTAAGCATCATGTGCGTATGTTTGTCTTGTGAAAAGATTGTCACCTACTCATAGGGCACAGTGATATATTCGCTATTGGCAATCCTTGGTGCATGTGTGTGTGAAATTTTTTTTAAATAATTTTTTCAAATTACCAAAGCTGCAGGGCAATACTTGCTCTAGAACACTTTTTAAAATGTAAATTGTCATTTCATTAGCAATCAAAATTCAAGGGACTACTGTGAATGCATAGGAGATGTTGTGGGGAACTGAACCATAATCAGTTTTACACTTGTTCCTTTCATCTTTGGTAATTTTAACCTTATGATAGGATTTGATCAGGACATCATTGCCCCAGATTTTCATTATAACCAGTATAGATCATTTTATCGGGATTATTTTGAAACAGTGCCGCCAATGTCTCACAACTCACTGGGGGACTTCCAGCGGTTTAGCCTGAGCAGCTAGTTACAAATAGAGCACCGCGTAGCGGATCGCGCCACTAGACCTTGTTATAGCAGCAGTAGACAACACATACATGCGCTCATGTTAATTACTCTATATGTAAACATTGAAATAACTTTTTAAGACTTAGACAATTGTTTTTAATAAACATTTTGTTCTTTTTTCATTTCAAAATATTTGTGCTCATTAGTAATTTAGTTTTATCATTTAATTATTCCATGATGGTAACTACGTAGAGTGAAATACTAGGCCTCTGGAAGTCCCTCAGTGGTGGTTGCCAGGTTATTGGGAAATTTGCATTTCAAATTTGGCGAAAATGGTGTATTCATAGTACATTCTTGATATCACATGCTTTCCCCATTATACAACACCCATAGAATGATATTTTAATTTTATAATTTTACATGAAATTTATTTCTATTACTTGCAGCTCTTCCAGGTTGCTGGAAGAAAGGTGCCCTTGCATGTGCTTCTGATAAAACTAGTCTTCCTAATTCAGATGGAGTGTATCCAGAAGAAGCTTACCTTCTAGGTAGAGATGATATTGCGGCGCTCCATCTCAGAGCACAACTGGTAGTCATTAGTGGCTGCTTTGGACATCGCCATCGAAAAGTTGATCTAATGTTACCATCTGCCTTCCTTGCTGCTGGTGCTAAGTGTGTGCTGGTGCTGCTCTGGGCTACACCAGATATTGTGCAGGAGAAATTCTGGTATCATTTTTATATGGCATTACAGAAAGGAAGCTATCTGTCAAAGGCTGTTGAAAAGGCAAAGATGTCAATCAGAAAAGATGCCAGGTAGCATAGAAATATTTATATTCAAAATATATACATAATACTATAAATCATTATAGGTGTTTTATTTTAACTATTTTTTTTTTTCATTATTATATTGCTATCATCATAGAAATAATTATATTCAACACACACACACACACACATATATATATGTATATATATGTATATATATATATATATATATATATAATACTATAAATTATTATAGTTATAATATTTTAACTAATATTTTTTTTTTCATTATTATATTGCTATCATCATAGATATAGCTATCCAGATGGTAATGCCCATTTTGTATGCTTTAAAAACAAATTAAATTCCAAACACCAGTTCTCATTATGCCAATGAGGAAAACCCATATGTTCTGTTTTAAAACAGACATTATATCTATTAATTATTTATGAGCAACAAAATTTGTCTAATTTGCTTTCTTTTAATTACAGGAATATTAACTTGCCTTATTTTCTCACTTAGCGCCTTTGATAATTTTTGAATTGTCGCTTTATAGATATGTGTTATTATTATTATTATTATTATTATTATTATTAAATGTAGCAGTAATTACTGAAAAAAAAATAATCATGCATTACGTGCTCCAATTCACATTTATGTGCAACAAAGTGTTGTCTGTGTTCAGTTTTATATGACTGCATACATGCATCCCTTACATTGAGGGTGACAGGTAAGTCAACAAGGCACAGAATAAAATAATTATTATACTTTAATTAATATTATTTAAATTTGTAGTGGTTAATAATGTTTTGATGATGATTGTTGAGGACAGTTCGCATATGCACATTTTGAAAACATGTATTTGAGCTGGAAAAATATATAATGGCAGGTTAAAATTATAATTATGTATTTGCATTGCAGATTCCAAGATTTGGTGTTCTGGGCTCCATTTGTACTAATCGGCATTGATCAATACATTGATATTAGTATTATCAAACGAGACATGTTAGATCAGCAGTTAAATAGAGTTGAAGGTCAGATTCTTTGCAGTATGCCGTCCGATGCATTGAACCTTAAAACATCAGGTAAGAACTGGGTTTTAACATTTCCACTACCAAAATTTCCCACCTCATATCAAAGCTCCACTATATTCTTGACAATGTTCCAATAAAGAACGAAATGTAGAATCAACTATGGCCTCATGTCTGTCATTTTTCGGAGTCACCATACTCATATTCTATCCACTATATTCAATCATCATAATCCCTTAAACTTTCTTTGGCCATTCCAATGTCTTACTCTGTCGAGGGATGCTCATCCCTCCAACTCTTGGGCAGTGCCAGTGCCAGGGAGGGGGTGCAGAGCTTAAAACCTTCATCAGACAAGCCACACCCTCTATAGGCTGCAGTTCATCTGTTAGAAAAAGGGGAGGTGGAGTTTATTCTTTAAGCAGATAATATTTTAAAGCTGTCTAAAATGGCCTAAATGACCAGTTTCTCTAGGGCCCATGGGCCTAATTGCCTGAACCCCCCCCCCCCAACCAGAGCTTCACTCTCAGACATCCGTCTTCCCCTACGGAAGTTGTGCAGTCCTTATGTGCTTTCTAATATATTTATATTTATTTTTATACTGGAGTAGATTTGCAATAAGGAAGGAAAATTTCATAATTGTACCTTGTATTTTTATGACAATAAAAGATATGTATCTGCCCTCCATTTGGACAATTTTGTTTTAGAGCCACCACTGCTCTCAGCTCATCTGAATTACATAAATTTCTCCTGTGTTACAAACTAATTTGCAAGTTAAGCTTCCCCTGTGCCCCACTGCCAAAGCATTTGATGGTATTTACACAGCCTCTCCTGTCCAGTATTATCTTTCCTACATGCTTGAAATTAATTTGGTGTTGTTTTAGCGTAAGCCCTCATTTCTAAATTGGAAAGCACACATCAGTGATTCACTTTAACAGGTGTAAATTCTGCAGTGTCTAGTGTCAGCTTGTATAATTGTACACTTGTGCGTTGTGCTTTCTGGCTCGTTAAGAAATATTACTCTGCCGAGTGGCCAATATTGATTCTATGAATAAAATATACAAAAATTAAATCTTGAAACTGACTTGAAAATACAATTTTGTAATATTATTCGTAAAGGTCATTAATATATATAGTGCATTAACAAGCGTGTATACATTATTTTTGTGAATAATTCTTATGATAACATATTATATTTATGATTATATATTAATATTGATATAGTTATTGTTATGTTCTTAAGTACTTATTTTATATTAAATATATTAATATGTATACTGTTTGTGAGGAACTTGAAATTTTATTTAATACTTTAATAAGAAATTTATGTATTTTCTTTTATTTTAATTTCTGTGATTTTTTAGGTAAATCATCAAATCCTTAAAATGTTTTTAATTTAAAAGTTATTGATCATTATTTATTGTATCAGGTTATTAATTATTAATTTATTATTGTTGATAATTATATATTTGTAGTTATTTTTTTTGTTTCTTAGGAGTCAGCAAAACTCAGCTTGTAGAGCTGAAGAGTCATCTAGCACAACTGCTCTTACATCATCAGCAACATCCAGATGCTGTCGCTACTGTACAAGGTCTCCTGAAGGAGTGTCAGCAAATCTTTGCACAGCAATCCCCTGCATCATCTGTCCGGCTGCTACCACAATGTGCCGTTGATGCTCCTGCTGCCATCCCCCTGTTGCATCTAGTTGGCTTTCACTTTCAAGCTAGAGGCGTTTCTAACACTGAGCCATATGTGGTATGGCCTCAATGGGATCCCTATGGGCTTCTTGGCCCTGCTCTACAAGCTACTGAGGCCATCATAGGTAAATATAATTTAATTAATTAATTAGATTATTTTCAGGATATAGGTCACGTTATATCCAAATATCATAATCCATATAATATTTTCCCAAGAGTATCAGTAGGTAATCTTAAAAGTTTCAATGCAATTATTTGTTAAACTGTAACATTATTGAATGCTCCCTCAGGGTGCTTAATATTTAGTGCTTATTCAACAACTGGGGCAAAAATGTCGACAGATATTATTATTATTATAAATATTGTTACTATTATTGTAATTATTATTGTAATTATTATTATTATTATTATTATTATTATTCTTATTATTGAATGAAAAGGTTCCGTAATTTTTTGAAATTTATTCAATTTATAGGATCATGGTATAATATAGAAATAAATTCTAAATCATCATAAAGCAATGCTATAATTTTATATAAATTTTTAAAACTTTAAAGAAAAGGAATCTGCAATTGTAAAAACATAGCATCAACTGTGATTTGAACCTGGGACATTCTGTTGTCTATGCAGATGCCTTTTTCAAGTGGCCACTGGGACTTTGTTTTACCATATGGGACTTCGGCCACTGGTGTTTTAATTTGTATCAAAGATTGTTTGATGGGTACATAATAGCTTAAATGAATTTTTGAGGATCAAAGAATGTATATCTTTATATCTTTAAACTTTACTGAATGATATATGTCCCTCCTCATGTCCCATCATCTTACAAACATTCCATGCGAGGTAATTACCTGGAAACATTTATCAAAAAATGCCTCTCCAGTTCGCACCACCATCTGTCTTTGGTAACTCAAGCTGTTCACTTCTTGAATCTTAAATAGGTCAACGACTTGAATATGTAGCAAATTTTAAACTTTATTTCGTTAGTAATTGTTATGAATAGCATTTATTTTATTTTTTAATATGTGTACCAATAATTGACACTTGTTTGTCTTTCTGTCGAAAGATATTGTCATTAATGTGCTTGCCTCCCAATCCCAGGGTCCTGGGTTCAATTCCTGTAATGGTAACAGGAAATTTTCTCACAACCAAAAACAACTCCACTCAATAACGATAAATTGACACTTGAATGATAATATTGAGAATAATCAATTGATAAGCCCAGGGCAAGCAGTGCAAGTGCTATGATTGTTCGCCTGTGCTACTTTCATTTTACGAATTTGTAAGAAAATCAGTTTATTCTTGTATGAAAAGGATATACAGTATGCATCTGAAAACAGCCTAGTTAAAGATGTTGTTAAGTCAGTGTTAAAATACTCGACTATGTTTTCAAATTGTAATACACTTTTGTATTGAGCAGGTTTTATTGCTGTATACAGTTTGTAACATTGCTTTCCTTTTCGATTTTTTAATGGAGAAATTCCAAAATAAAGTTTATTGATTAGCTCAGAAATTGGATCAAATAATTGTAACAATTACTTAGCTTTGTGGACTAGTAATCAGCACATTGGTTTTTTACCCTACCAGGTTCTTATTTGAGACAACCATAGGTACGGTAAAGTGCCTTGCCCAAAGACATAAGCAAAATGCACAGCGAGGGGTTTGAACCCAACTTTAAGATTGAGAGCCCAATTCACAATCACATTTTAGCACTACTATTAATATTATTATAATGATAGTGTAGTAAAATTGTAACGCAAGACAAGAATCTGTTGTTTTATAATATATCAATAAAAATAAAAGCTCTCTATATTCTTGAATACCCTACATGAATACCGTATATTATTAATTATTATCATTAATACTGTATATTAAAAAATATAGGGTGAATATAATTCATCTATTTATTTATTTATTTATTTATTCTGCCTTTAACGTGATAACACTTTCAGTGACGCAGCACTGATCTCACTAGTGGATCACATGAACAAAAAAGTAGAACAAAAATAAACATAAAAAAAATATACAGAAACTTAACTAAAATAAAAAAGAACCAATTCAAATGAATTAAAAAGAAGGCAAGAGAACAGAGGGTGGTCAGAAAGATATAATTAGTTTTCTGTTTTGATCAAA
>NW_022684833.1:1365700-1382909 GCF_011630105.1 Anneissia japonica
TTTTGAAATTTTTAAGTTGGAGATCATTTAATTCTATTTTAATTTGGTTTGGAAGTTCGTTCCAAGCCTTAGTTGCACGGTATAAGAATGTTCTCTTGCCTTGAGTGATTTTCCATTTTATCTCCATCAAGGTGTTGTTAGATCTAATAGCTCAACATATGCAATGATGTATTTCCTTGATATCAAATGTCAACTCATGTAATACATAATTTGAAGAACAGTTGCAGTGTTCACTGTAAAGAATAACAACTGTTAAATAATGACACTTTATGAAATGCCAACATTGATATAAGTCGTATAATGTGCTGGGGGATCTATTTTTATAATTTGGCAGATACTATGTGCTTTCGCAACTATCGGAATAATATTTCTAATTTACACTTGTGTCAAATTGCATAGAAAGCAATTTCAGTTGAACGTTTTCCAATTTTGTATTAAATAGGTCTAAAACACAAGATTTTCTCAAATTTTCAGCAATGCACCAGAATTGCATGAAATTTACAATTATAACAAATTTAGAGCAATTCTTAATCTAAATATTTATATATAAGAAAACATAACATTGCATCAAAGTTAAAGACAAAAACAAGAAAAATAATCATTAATTAAAATATTGAATTATGAACTATTGTACATTACACAAAAACACTTATAGCATGAGTTGAAAATAATTAGAAGTGTTTTTGTAAGGAAAAATATGAGTAATAAGATTTAAGATACAAACACATTTAAGACTTTTAAATAAATTACAGAAACAGACATTTAATTTTTTATTGTGGCTCAGACAATTATAATGTTTTGTTTTTGTTGTTTCTGTTTAAACACACTAATGGATAAATTTACCAATAGGTGAGTAACTGTTATGTTAATTATCATTTATTCTGCTCATCGTTTATTCACATTTTGTTTCAATATAGAATATCAATGACTGATAACTGCTTCTGATATTGATTAAGTACTCCATCTTCAGCACTTACAACAGAGAAGTATCAACTTCTTCCTAATTAATAAAGTATTAACATTATCATTTGAAATATGAGATTAATGGTCTTGTCATTTCACCCTATGGTCTAGATATTTGTGTGAGTGAGGATTGTGCTTATTCATTGGCCAGAGTGCTGGAATGCGAAATAATCCTTCTGTCATCGCTTCTTGACTTGGTGAGTTGACCCACGTTGACCCAATACTTTGATAACATATTCATTATCTCTCTATGATGATTAATGTTGAATGTATGCGTTTATATATATTTTTTTATGTGAATCATTCAACACAAGGCTATGAGCACCCAGGGATGTGGTATTACATAGGAACAGTGCCACCGAGGAAAGGTTTTGGGGGGGGGGGACAAGATCCCCAGGGCCCAAGCTTACCTGTGGCCCTTAGAAATTGCAGGTAGCATTTCTTTTTCAATATTTTTTCTAAAAAATAATAATTACTATCATGAGCCCTTAATAATGGCGCAATCCCTCCCATGCTTTGTGCTCGTAACTGGAGCCCACACCAACCCTTGCCCCTGTTACGGTTTTCACACTTGGCGGCCCAGCGTAGGAAAACAACAAAGAAAAAGTAATAAATAAATGAATAAATAAATATATATGTTAGTAAAAAAGTAAATTAATATAAAACTGAATGAAGCTCATCAATGTTTGTAATATTTATCACAATGAAAATTCTATTGTGTTCAATTACAGTGTACTTTCTAATCAAGACATTCACCTCTAAATTGTGGTTTCATTAGGAAATTAAGTTTCAATGTTGTTTTCTTGGAATTGAAATGACAACCACACAGTAAAATTGATGCTGATTTTATGCCAAGCTGCCAATGACTTTAAGCTGTACAGTTTAGTCCTTGATTTATCAGACGTGATTTTCTATTCATCATAATGAAATTACAAATGACTTGTCCTGAAAAGGATGTTGTTATATAATTGATTGACAGATATTGGTTGTTGTTTCAGGATCTAAGTTTAATGTCAACAGTTTAAATCTGTTTGAATAGGAAGTGCACAAAATATTTTGTATGATAAATCAAAGAACGTGTCAACAAGCACACACAAGCACACCAAACTTAATCCTCATAAAGGCCAGTGCAATACATTTACTTGAATTTATTCATTTATTCACATTATAACCAGGGTGGCCCAGTCAGTCAATACGACTAGTCTTCCTTGGTGCCCTGGGTACAATGTAAAAGTTTGATATCAAATACAGGGAATGAAATCAAAACAAAACAAAAAACAATATTATGTGGGCCTACTGTACATATAAAATACATTTAAATGTTGGAAGCCTCTAATAATGATGTGCATTTAACAATTTTATAGTATGACAATGCATTTTAGACTTAATACAAGTTTCATGTAACGACATATAAATTGACTAACCAAATTGTGTTCCAATTTATTTTATATTTTTTACATTCATTTCATCTTGCCTCAGGATAAATAATATTTATGCTGGTACAAGCAAATTAATTGGTATTGTAAGTGGAGATTAACCCTAATACCAGCATTGTTGTTATATTCCTTTACGGCTGTTCACATTAGGTGCTATATAAATTTATTATTATATATGCATGAACACTTCTCAATATATTATATGTTTTAGTTGACTTTGATGGGGCAACTTCAAGGAGGCAAATGTGTTGGTGGGATCTTTCTAGTGGATATCTATTGTTAGGTGGTTTATAGGTGATGTGAAGGGCCAAGTTAACAATGGCATTATAATCTGCGAAATAAATATCAATAGGAAAAAATATACTTTCAGTTTTCAGACTTACTTTATATTTATATATTAAGCTATTAAAAAAAAATTACTTATTTAGGAATTATTTTAATTCATTGTTGATGTTGTTTGACTTAATAACACATTTGACAAACTATATTCAAGTAAATATGCAAATATACTGATTTATGTGACAGCTTTACTTTTACAAATTGCTTACATTTTTCCATGAATTTAACAGAGTTATTACTCATCTTTAATTGTCATTTTCATGAATTTACAGAAAATTAGAATTTTGTTATTCTCTGTATCTCTCAGGTATAATCACAAGTATTAATTGTAGCCATCAAGTACTGTAATTACACATATCTTCACTACTTTAAACATTTAACAATTTTCTATGCTTATGCCAAGCTTTCTGTTGGCCTTCCATTGAGTCGTTCTTTTCCATGGGAAGATCTAGGGCAGGGGTGGGCAAAAAGATGGGTCGGAGGGCCAAAGTGAATTTTTGATTTAACAAAAAAAGCCGCACCAAAGCATTGTTGTTTGCAAGTGCGCTTCCAAACACCTTCATACACTGCTTTTGTACCGCTTTATGCTCACCTTTAATATTTCATTTTATAGGTAATCGGTGTCGGGCGGTAAAAAACAAGGTGTTTTTTAGCCATAGATGGTTGGCAGGCCGCACACATAGGGTCGCACTTGCCCACCTGTGATTTTGGGGGAATGGAGAGGATGAATAAAGTGGCTAATAATATGAATCATCAACTAGCTTATATAAATGCACTCTTAATAATTATTATTCTGTCATATCAACTCCATCCAATAATATACATAAATCAAGGCTTAATATAATTTGTAGCATTAATGTTTCTCCCTGAGGCTACAATATTGTGTACTATTTTGGAAGTAGTATGCATACCTCATGGTTTATTTGATTTATATAAAAACTTTAAATTCTTAAAGTATATTTTATTTTTTGTTAAAATTGTGTACGAGTATTAGCATAATTAGAAGCTATATTTGTATTTTAATGATTTTACAGTTCACCAAATAATTCATTTTGTTAATTTTGTTTTAGTAATCGTAATAATAATAATAATATTAAATAATAATAATATATATAATTATATATCATCTATATATATAATTATATATAGGTAATTTGATTGTCTATATAGATATTAAGAACAAGTAAGCAACAGCTGGATTTTTTTTCAGTATTTAATTAATGCTAAATTATAACCTACTAAATTATAATTGTCCAATTTATCTCGGATTACAGAAACCCTGCTCGGCAAAGAAAAATCTAATTAAACTTTGTGCTTTATTTAAAGCCACTTGCCTGGATGGTGGTATTTTTATGGAATGTAAGATAAAACACAGCATGCTTACGATATTACTGTCAATAATTGCGCACCGTTATGTTATCGCATATCTTGAGTACCTTAAACAAAGAGAACGAACGCTCTTAAATATCGTCTAACATGGTTAAGTATGGATTGCATAATGTCAAATGTCTTGATAACAATTTTTTAAACCCAACATTTTCACAAATTCATGAAAATGGTAAGTCTATAGAATTATAGTTAAATAAATTTCTCCCGAAGCCCCATCTATTTCAAATTTCATGGATCTGCCACTGTCGTGTCAAGCATTATTTTTTCTTGATGTTAGTCATTATATTATTATTACTTTTTTTATTATGACTAATAAGTTGTACATAAAGTATCAACATTGTTATGACAAAATTACTTGACCTTTCAGACTGATAATTTAGCTTCAGTGTTGGTAATTATTTATTACATGTTGAAAAATTAAGCAGTCTGATTAAAACTGTAATATACTTTTGAAGTTGAAATGAAAACTGATATTTTGATAAATCCAACAAAAGATAGCATTTGAAGTAAAAATGAAACAAACAATTTTTATTACAGTTATATACAGATTTCTTTATTGACCTACAACTAGTAGTTTTACAACTAAAATTGTAATATTTAAACAAAAACACATTAAAAGAAATGCATTCAAAGACGAAAATGATTACAGTATATAGAACATTAAAAATTAACAAAACAAATTAGATTTATAGCGATGTTAAACTAGAGACAATTGTACCACAAAATTGATTGTAATTATTGTTACAATATATATATATATATATATATATATATATATATATATATATATATATATATATATTTTTTTTTTTTTGTTTTTTTTTTTGATTAACATTATTATTATTTTAAAAAGAATCTATACTAGAGTTACAAAATACCAGCCAAGTAAGTGATTATGGATTTTTTATATCCTTCAGTTCTACAAAAAGGAACTTGTAACCCATGTCCAGTGTTAGTATACCTTAGGGTTATATTCCTGTAATCTGTAAGCAGGCGACTTTAATAGTTTCTCACCAAAACTAGATGTTAGTGTGGCCCTTCTATCATGCAATGTGGTAATCCACACAATAATTCAGATTGGGGTGCATTAAATTTACGTAATATACATATCGAGTATAATTTTTGTGAGGCTTTACTTACAAATTTCTTTTATATGAGTATCTCATTTAAGATTGTTTTTGAATAATTACACCTAAGAGTTCTATTTCTTTAACTATTTCTACTTCTTTATTCAATCAGTGAAAAATAATAATCAACAATATCCTTTTTTGAACAGTTAATTTTTAAATACTTTTTGGTATTTGGTACCACATCATTGACCATACACCAATTGTTGGGGTCATCGAGTTTGATTGAATACAATAAGTTCAATTCAATTCTTTCATTTCAACAGTTATGTTTGACAAGACATGCCCCCGAGTTGCAGTTGAAAAAGTCTGATCACCTAGTGAACACATTATGGAAGAACCATACAATAAGGACGTTCCTTGTGTCAGTAGGCCTGCAGGAAGTTGGAAAGCTTGTCATGTTTCACAATAGCTTGAAGAATAAGTAAGTAAAGATAAAGCACTATTGATTTATGAGAATATGAGAATAATAGTCATTGGTTTTGTTTGATATGCTTCCAATCAAATTTTGATCTGAGTTTATTCTATTAGAAAGTGGGGTTTAAATTAAGACCTCAATTTTGGTGGCACTACGCGATACTTTGAGCTGGCTTCGAGTTGGGTTGGTTTTTATATTTGTGTATAGTGCCTGCCCATAACCTTCTCCAGAGAAGCAGTACTGGACTGCCAGTTTTTGTTTTGAATTTAAATATTTAATAATACATTTAAGGTAGGGTATATCAATTACTAAGTTCAGAATCTTTCTGTATCTTCCTATTATACAGGACTCTCCTAGCAGCTTGTATGAAATGTATCTGCGCAATCTTAGGGAAAAAAGGCAGTGCCCTACTAAACAAATTAGACCCAAAGTACATAGGCATGCCACCCCCAGAACCTGTTCCTCCTCTGAAGAAGAATAGATTGCCATCTCTCAACCCTATTGTCATCCCAGGTAATAAGATGACATTCTCTACACCTTGGTGGAGCCAGAAAGCAACACCTAATGAGTTGAAAACTAAAATAGAACTTGCCAATAGGTAAGGGTATTCTCATAGACATCATAGTTGATTTTGAGAATAAGTTTTTCATTAATGTTTGCTGAAATGTAAGCATGCTAAGCTCTTAATACATGAGTGGTCACATGCAACACATCACCACATCAGCATCTACTGTAGGTGATTTTTAGCAAGGTAACTCTCTCACAAATCCACATTCATTCTGCTATACCCTTAAATGCAAACGTCCTGAACTCATTTCTTGACTAGTTGTGATACAGCACATACTGTAGCTCGTTTACATTTATTGGTATGTCATATGATAACCATTGACATGATATGTAAACATGCTTATCTTTAAGTCATTGATTGGCCATAATGCAGTAGCATTTTTATATTTATATAGACAGGAAAAATATAAACATCCTGAGCTGTCACTCCTTGATTGGATCTGATGTGATTGCTTTGCACAATATTTACATAAGAATAAATTTAAACATCCTTAGTTCTTATTCCTTGATTAGCTGTAATGCCACACTTTACAGCAAAGTTTGCATTTATATGCACGTTATAATATTTGAATGGAATTTAAACATTTCGAGCTCTCATTCCTTGATTGTTACTGATAAATTTACAGTTACAGTATATGCAAATGATTACCATTAAACATTGTGAGTTAAGAACCCCTTCCCCCTTTTGGAAAGTGAAAAAAGAAAGAAAGAAAGAAAAAATTGATCGCCCAAAAATTTCGCGGGGGAATGCCCTGGGACCACCTAGGACCACCTAGGGACCACCTAGGGTTCCCCGTTCTGCCCCCCCCACCTTTTGGACATCTCTGGATCCGCCCCTGAACAAGATCAGATAACTGTCAAATATGAGAGATAATACATACATGACAATAGAATTGTTGACTCCAACAGTGTTACGATATCTATGAAATTGAAAAACATTGTAGGCGTCTGATAAAACCTGATTAACACAGGAAATTTTTATTGACACAGATAAGTTACCACTGATGTGAATCTTATATTAATGCAGTATTTGCATCATACATATTTTAGCCACAGTATGGGTATAAACTTATGGTTTAAGAGCTGACTTTTATATATAATATAATATATATATAATATATATCATGATATAGATGATAGTCAATATATCAAAGTACAAAATATAGTATTTGTTATAGTGTTTAGTATATAGTATTTATTATTGTTATGTATATTTCAAAACACATTATTGCCTTTTTCTATATACATACTAAATTTATATTACTGATAATGTAAAATTATGAATCTAAAGATTGTTGATTTCATTTCTTTTTAGTTTGGCTGAAGTCCATACTGGATTCAGCAGGCAGGTTCGTGGGGTCCAAAAAATGCACAACGAATGCATCCAGCCACAGGCCAAAGAGTCCCTCGCTACACTCCACAATGGTCCCAAGGAAAAACCACTTATTGTCAAGGTGATACCAGGAGCCACGCCATCATGTGACCGAGTCCCTGTTGAAATGGAGGAGAAGCTGAGCCTACTGGCTGTGCAGCAGCGCAGGAACTACGCTCATTTTGTGTTCAATAGTCGACTGGAGGATGTGAAAATAAGGCACAGAGAGGCAGTTAAAAGTGTGTTCCTACCACATGTGCAAAATAGATGAGTTAACGAAATTAAGAAGAGCACATGGGAAAAAAATCACTCCGTCGTGCAGTAAAATAATTTACACAGCTATTGGTCAAATGTCTATGAGGATTCATCGCTTAAGCCAAGACTGCTGGACCTTAAGTGGCCCGGGATGTAATGTAATGTAGTTCTTTGAACCAAATAGTCTCAAAGTGCTCGAGGTGTGGACTAGCTCTTACGGTAACTTGCTTCTCCCCTAGGGGTCTCTTCGTGTCTTAGCTACCCGGTACCAGCTAATTTCGTCTGTCCACAACATGGGCTGTAAGGGACACTTGAGCCAAATTGTGTACACTGGGCCTATGGTTTTAGTCCTTATCCGAGAAGACTTGTTTCACCGTTCACCATTCGAACAAACGCCGATATTATGGCTGTATGTTGCGGCACCCCTGCCTTAACCGCACAGCATTCTTTTTCCGGGCAACAGTCCACTTTCGAATCACAGTCCCCAAAGCAGCGTAACAGGGCACCTTAAGGGGCAGAACATCATGTAAGAACACCACATAATGCTGTGAATAAACACAAATAAAAATACAGTATGTATATAATTATAATGTGGCTGCTTTTCATACATGATAGTAGCATCAAGTCTCATTAAATAGTCACCCCATCACCCACCGTGGGCCCTAACAACCCACAGCCGACAGTATACTAGGGTCCCGAATAAGGCGTATCGAAGGGTCTGAAGGCTCTTGGTTTACACCGTCAGTGACACCACTTCAGAATTTACTAATCATAATTTTAATGATAACCAATAGCCCTGAAGCTTAAATAATGATTAATAAAAATGCTCTAGGTATTTGGTTTTTAAGGAGAACTACGGATATACTATATGTAGGACAAGTTACGTGGGAAATGAAGAGATACAGTATTAGTAAGGGCTAATTAATGTGAACGTTTTTATGAAATAAAAACAAATGTAAACAGTTGTATTAAAGTTCGGAACTATTACATGATAATGAAGAAAATTATGGAGTAAATATATATTTGTTGATGTTATTTAATATAACAATTTTTTTAATTGAATCTTATGAAAGTGTCATTTATTATTTTAAACATTTTGTAGCACTGCAGTACATGAATTTAAGTAAACCTGAAATAAAGGAGAATTGATAGAATGGATATCATCCATTTGAAAATATTGTTTGAATGACATTTATTTTTCATAAGATATTAGCTTCGTTGGAGTGGGATACGAGGGTAATATATGACATAAATCAATTAAGGGGCATATATTAGCTGTCAATCACAATTTGCTGAGAATTAACAAGATTATCATCCATATTTCTTAACTGCTGCCGTAATAGAAAAACAGGATCGCTGGAAGCGTATGTAGACAAAATACCTTAACATTACTGTAGGGCGAGGGTCTACATACAAAACAGAGCTGGAGATTACTGTGTATCAAACTGTGTCCATAGGCCTTTGTTAAATTTATCTCTTTTGTTGAAAACAACCACCAAACATAAAGTAGTCAGGTAGTGGTGCGATCCCAGTTGGCCGCATTAAAGTTGTGCAGGTCAGGAGCGGATCCAATCGGGGTGTACCCAATCGGGGTGCACCCCTTCCCCCGATTTGCCACTATTTTTTTTAAAATATTGCAATGCATAAACCTCAATGTCATTTATTAAAATTTAAAAAAAATAAACTGTAGAGTACAAATACAAAATGTTAGGGTTAGAGTTCTAGCCCCATTGTTATGCCATTGTTGATCTAGCTTAACTATTCTGCCGATCCCCCTCCCCCATCACAGGGGGCACGTATTTGTATTCTATTTTTTTGTATTTCAATACATGGCATTGGTAGGGCCTATTTTTTGAAATTTAAACATACAGTGGCAAAACGGGGGTGGGGACCAATTGCATCCGCCCTGAATTTGGTTTCCCCTTTCTGTTTTATTCATGTTGGATACGCTCCTGGTGCGTGCCACACACACCATGGATTTCACGTGCACATTATAATAGCTCAATATCTTATTGTATTCTTGCGATCGATCCCACGTGGCCAGTGTTATCATGCAATTGCACGTGGCCACACTTTTCACATTCAGAACATGCATGGCACGATTAATTGAATTCGAACATCAAGCTTATTATTACAAACCTACAGCTTCCTGTATATTAGTGATATTTTATTCGATTGGAAAAGGAAATTTTCTGTGTAACACCAAAGACGATGACCTAAATGTGGGTAAGTACTTCTAGTAGAGATTATAAGCTGCTGTAGGCCTATATACATTTTAAGTGGTTAAAATTTATTATTGATAGGTTTTGAGTTAAAATTGTATATATTATAAATAATTTATCATTTACTTGTTTAATGAGTAAGTGTATAATAAAAATCTGGAACATATTTATTGAATGAAGTTGGATTATTTTCATCATCACCGTGTGCGCTTTATGTACGTTTTTCATATCCCAACAAATCTTTTATGGTAGATAACGTTTATAAATGGAGATTTCTGGCAGTAGTCTATTACATTTTTTAAGGACTATAAAAAAACATTATATTATATAAATACCATATTGCCTTGAGCGCTTATTGTTAGCGGATACAGAATATAAGGTTTTATTATTACTATCATCGTCATCATTATCACCACCATCGTCATATTATTATTTATAATCATTAACATTGTTATTATTTCAGTGCATTATTCGTTAAACAAAAATTCGGTAAACAATTATGCCCACACATCGAGAATTAGAAAGAATGACGAAGTTATTTGTTTGTGCATTTGTTTAGAATAGTATTTCCAAGACAGGAGGCAACCAAGTATAATTTACAATAAGAATTCTGTTACATTGTATGTCTACCTTTTGTTCTTTAATGAATCTACTCGCACCTTGACCCTATGTAGTATACAGTATGTGTTCTTTTAAGAGGTTCAACCATGGAAGTATATACCTCCATGGTTCAATAGCCCTAAAGCTGGTTTTCCACTAGGCGAATTTATTCACGCGAATCCAAAGCGTCGGCTTATGCACATGCGCATTCACATTCCTATCGGAGTTTTTGCGAAGCGAAAAAATGCCCAACGAATCAGAGCACATGAAGCGAACCGACGCTGATTCGCGCGAATAAATTCGCCTAGTGGAAAACCAGCATAAACCAGATATTCACACATTCAATGATATAGTTTAACAACAGAAGAGTGATGCCTATTAAATATAAACACGAAAGAGATTTTTTTTAACCATAATATTTAAATCACATCGTATTATCTTCTACAATAAAAAAATAAACAAAAAAAAACAAAAACATTTCACCTCTGTATAGTCATTATTTTAATAGAAAAAAATCTGTACTCTATGCACTGAGATCTTATTAAATTCCTTAATTTAGTAGTAGAGGATGATAATTTTTAGTCTAAACACTGTGTTTATGAGACCATAACTCCATGGATTAAATCTTCTATTACTTGACATTACGGTAATTGTTTAATTACTGCTTTTATTTTTTTCTTTTAAAGACGGTAGTCGTTCCAGGCAGGAATACCATGACTTGTGCGCGTTCGCTGTGCAGGCTACGCACTTCCGACTTGACACGCATACCCGCGTATCGACGCGCGCATTGCTTCCGGTCCGGTTTTATTGAAGCGCGTAACTCGCTTGTTTATGTACTTCACGTAACGTAGCAACGTGTTTCTGTATGACACTGACAGTGACTCAATTAAAAACATCACTGTAGGGCCTCATCATGTTACCTTATTCAGTGGTTCTAACGTGAAATCAATACCCATTGGTAAGTACAGTACAAGTATGGTCGATAAGTGGTCAATTCCTTTCGTTGTTATCAATTTCTTAGCGTAACTTTGTACAAGGCATACATTCATCTTGGTTTTCTGCCTAAAGACACTAAAAGGTAAATCAATCTAGCCTAGGGCAATTGCCGTGATGTGGTAAAATATTGTTACTCCAGTCACCTACAATAAACCCTTTCGGCAATACTGTATTACTTTTTATATCCTTTTCATTCATTAGATAATCCCTACTACTAGTACTAGACATAAAATACTACTGGGACCCCTGGATAAGGGTCTCTAACCTGAGCCTGGGGGAAACGCCCCGGTTTCGACCTTTTTGACGTCTAAGTATGTATTGTCATTTTTTTTTTCGACGTAGGCCTATCGATGTCCAGCTAATGTTGTTCCATCGATAGAAGGCTTCTGATATTATTCTATATTAGCAGGAGGCCTATGAATCATAGTCATCCAATCTCCCATTCAGCTGGGCGTTTCCTAGTGTCAAAATATTTACTTTACTCATCAATTTGTCCACCAGTTGATATAGCATAACTTAGCAGCAATTTATCGATAGCGTAAACTAAGATCATAAACAAAACCTGCAAGGTTCGCGTGGAAAAACAACAAAATAGATTTATTTTATATTATTACATGTTCTAAACAGAAAGATTTTGGCGTACGTGTGGGGCCTGTTCAGATATATATGGTATTATGACAGTCACTATGGTGTAAGGCGACATTACAGTAATTGTTTTCTTTTTATGAATAAGGCCTTATTGCTCTAATTCATTTCATCATCATCATCATCATCCTATAATAAACCTCGTATGCAATTTTACATGAACTCATACGAACCATTTATTATTTGTATTTATTTGTTTAGATAACAATTTTACAAACTACCCTTAGTACTTAACAAAATACATGTAATAGCCTAAAAATTATGATATAGCAAGAATAATTAATAATAGGCCTAATAGGCCTAATAATTAATTAATTACAGCATACCGTATCTTGTAATGCATTTGTTTAACTGATACCGTAAGTGTAGTAGGCCTAATAGTATTTACTCATGTTGTGCTCTATGCAACATTTGATCAACAATCAAAGTATTAGTAGATTGAAATGCTGGCAAACAGATATTTTCTTGGGTCTGATGTTCTACTGTTCAATTGTTGGGCTAATTACAGTAATTCACTATCCTATATTTGACGAATTCCCTCTTTACTGTTTTAAAAACGTATATTTGAATTGATTGATTGAATGATTGTTTTATTGATTGATTGATTGATTGATTGATTGATTGATTGACTGATTTTTTTTAGCTGAGGACTCATTTATAGGCATTATTCCAACTGCGACAACATTGAACACTGTTATATCACTGGGCATACCACTCATGCTCACGTTGTCCGGCGAAATTTTTCAACCTAATTTGTCTAGCCATGATAGACTAGTTGCTGCTGTATCGTTGATTTTTAAGTTTAATTTAATCTAGTGGTAATAAGAAAAATTATTCCAGCTGATGTAAATAAACCCTTAATGTTACCGCTCTCTCCACAACCCTTTCCTCACCCAAGACGACTGTCACCTTACCTGTGTCCGCACTGGCTTGTAGGCCTACCTACCCCGTTACATAATAGTGTCAAATTAATTATGTGGCTTTTATAGTTGCACTCAAACCAACCATGTTATACTCCATTAATTAATTCATGATTAATGATAGAATCATTGACAACATAAATTACGACCATCCTCCTCTTTTATGCCTCCATAAATGACCATCACCATCCTCAATCCTCATCACTCACGATCAACCTCTCCCTCACTCTTCATCGCATCTTCGTTTTCCTCGTAAGTTTCATTTTTCTTGTATTTATCATGGTATCAACATGTTAAACTAAATTATATTTTCAGCTTTATCATCTCTCTATAGGCCTATGTTTTCTAATTTGTTTCATGTCATCAAGTATTTGAACGATGTTATGTATATCATATTAGCCTATTAATATATCTATGCCTCTTACTTTATGCATTAAGCTGTATTAAACCTGATGTTTTTCTCGTTTTTATGACGTGGTCTCTTTTTATGGCTCCTTTCAGTCATGCTTCAGTTAACGCCAAGTTTCACTCTCAATTAATAGTTATTGTTTTTTAAACTTAACATCATCATAATGCTAAAATAAATTTTCACCTTTGATCTAAATTCTCTTCCGAGACCACACTTTAAGTCTTAACATTAATACTGTCCATCAGCCGCTTTCAGTAAGGGGAACATTCCACAACCTTTTTTGACGTCATCAATTTAGACATAATTTGGTAAGTTCAAAATGAGGATCTTTTGGTCTGAGTTACGCGCTTCGTTTAAAATTGCGCCTCTGGCGTAATTGGCCTTTTATTCACACTCTACATTTACTTTTGATGTTCATTGTCGCTTTATTATCTTTAACACAGCGTTGCTATGGAGAGCTCGTCAGAGGAGGAGGCAAGTGATTCTTCTTCTCTACTCGGGTTGAGTAAAAATGTCCGCAGCCGACTGACAGACGAGGAAAATAAGAAACGTGAACAGGAGAAGTGGGCCATGCTTGCTGGCCAAGCTGTCTACAAACTTGAGTCGAAGATCTTCCAAGAGGTCCTTCCAGAAAACCTCATTAAACCTCACATCTTTCCACGTACGGTATCCGACATGGAATCACTAATCGACAACTACCCTGAAAATGAGAGCCAGACAAGATTAGAAAATGCCGGCGATAAATGGAGAAATTTAAAAACTAGGTTGGGCTGGAATCCATCCTTAGAAAACGTTCTCGCCATTATAAAGAAGGCCTACTTGAATATATCAAACCCACTGGAGGTGATGATGCGACTGGATAAAGAGAGTGGCAAGAGTGCGGATGAGACAAACACCGCGTTTCGCAACTCTCTTCCCCAGAAGCTCTGGGAATCAGGAAAAACAGTTGTGGCTATTATGATTAAACTGGAACTTCTAAAAGAAAATGATATTGAAGGGGCTGTCAATAAAACTTAACATCCTCCATCGATGAAGTCATATTACAACCAAAGATCGGTATTTTCTAATAAACGGAGTGCTTTATTCATTTATTCTGCACAGATTATAGTAATAGGGCCTGTGGATGTGATTTTAATTGAAAATATTGTTTAAATAAAGTAGGCCTATATGCAGTGAATAAATTAAAATATAGTACACAAAGAATTCAGTTTCGTTGATATTTATAGACCGGCCGTCACGAAGAACATTTATTATTAACGCTGATTTAAGTTATCGTGTTATATTTTTCTGTTCATAATAAAGAGGCCCCGAGAGTGCCTGATCATTACGATAGTGAAAAAAAAAAGAGAAATTTCGCTAAAGTTCCACAATTCATTAAGAGTGAATTTCTATTCGAGAAAAAAGTAAAATGGAATTGAGCAGGCACTTTAGAGTGTTCACTTTTTTGCGTTAAGACAGTACCCGGTATGGATCCAGGTACCACAGATTGAACATGATCCCAGAAATAAAAATATAGAACAAGTAAAAAGTACAGTAGACCACGTTTTTAATTCGTCAGACATGATGCTGTGGGTGGAGTGTGACATTAAGCTCCTCACACGTCATCAACAGAAATGTAATCCTATCACCTCCAACGGGTACCGTAGGCCTTATACTGTTTTATTAAGTTGTTGTCTTTCATTTTGCTTGTGATTAAAAAAAAATTATCCTTTGTTATGTTAGTTTGAATGCACCGCAATTGTTGTTGTGTATTTTTTTAAAAGTGCATATATCCAAATAAATAACTAATATTATACAACGTCACAACCGTTTACGTCATACCTTGACCCATCTTTGACTGCAGTTGACTGGCACGTGTATATATCTTGAAAACGAATCAATTGGGCGGTTGCCACGGTAAAATTGATTTGGTGTTATTTAGATCTTGCCTGTTTCACCACATGCCCTAATAATAATATGTTGTGTAAGTACACTTCAACACATTTTATAGATAGAACACTGAGGCTGATATTGCTTACAAAATAAGAACAAATTGAGGCTGAGGTAAAAATGTAAAATGAGGTTTTTATCTTTGTTAATTGAAAGTCCAACAATGTGACTATGTAATACCATAATACCCTCTATAATACAGTATAGTATAGGCCTATAACTGCTGTACAATAATAATTTTCTATGTTTTCAAAAGTATGTTAAAATAGGATAGGTGACAAAATACTAGAACATTTTGAGTCTGAAGTCGACCATAAAATTACCATACTAAATAGTAAAAATCAATTTGAAATAGGCCTACACACTAAAATTTATGAAGGTGCTGGGGGTTTAAGGTGGATTAACCCCTTACACCCATACCAGTGGCTCTTTCCTGAGACTCTCACTCAGTTCGCATATTCACGCCTCCCTCTTTCTTACTGGGCTAGATTCGCCCCTGAACATACGACACAAACGAAATCTCAACATTAATTACATAAACAGCTTATGCCTTACTGTATTATGCTTGCTAATAAAGTATCCACTGTGTTATCAGGAAATGAGTAGTGTTGTATTTTTTTTATTATTTTTGTACAGTACTATTTTTTTTTTTCTCTATAGAGTACACTAAGGTACTTAAGATGAAACATGACCCTTCATGCTCCTCCACCGTATTTACCCTTTCCGCCATCTTTAACTGCCAGATCATAACATAGTGTCTTTTCCCCCGAGGGGGCATAGACTACTGTAATAGTAGTGTTTACATAGTGTGTAGTCAAGCGTGTAATTTATTTAGTAGTCTGATTGGCGCGGGATACAGTATTCATCGATCGATAATTAATGCTCCAGCCTCCTTCGTGTTTTTTGGTTTTTTTCGTATTTCTTGTTATAGTACTGGAAGTTGTTTCTGATATAGTTTGTGTTGAACAGTGTGTGATGGAATTATGTAATAACCATATTGGAACGTGTAACTATGATACATTATCTATTATTTAAATAAAGTGTACACTGTATGATGTTCACATGCACATCGAGTTCGTTCACATGGTTAAGTTGCACATGCGTGAAAAGTAACTACTTACTTCTACGTCTGCGCACTTTGATTCATTGGTAATTTTTCTTGAATGAGTGCCAAATTAGGCGGGAACGATCCCACGGCATTGTACGCTAGGTAGTTTACGTTTAGTCTATCATCATTGATCAACACATTTTTGAGTAAACTGTAGAGCCAACTGACAATTTTCAGAAATAAATCTCGAGGATTTTTTAAGCGATCTTACAGTATATTTCTGATATATGTAGCCTTTCCCCCACACAGCACGTCGACTGGTGTTCGATCAGTCATCAACAAGGTGAAACGTGTTGTTGTTGCCGTGGCGAGTGGATATTTTTTTATGATGTTCGTGGTAGGTATTCTCAGGGAGTTGTGGGATGTCTTGCTTGCTTGTCTTACACTTTAAAGTACTTGGCTTGTTTATTGTCAATGATTGGTAGTCCTAACAGAAGAAAGCCTAGGCCTACAGTAGTCTAGACTAGCCATGACTTAACAATATCGTTATAATACGTTAGGCCTGGCTACGTGC
>NW_022684833.1:1385776-1403276 GCF_011630105.1 Anneissia japonica
ATTTTTTTTGATATGTTGTAGAACTGATTTTTCCAAGACAGAAAAAAGTTGTTTGACGAAAAACTGGGGAACGGTGAACGAGCTACAGATTTTTGAATATTTAAAAACTGGGGGGAAAAGGGGGCTTAACCTCCCATTTTTACACCTTTTTCCCCCAGTTTTTAAATATTCAAAAATCTGTATCTCATTCACCGTTGCTCAGTTTTTCGTCAAAAAACTTTTTTCTGTCTTAGAAAAATCAGTTCTACAACATATCAAAAATTGTTTTCCTCCGGAGCCTGGCTTTAAGTTGTTGTCTTTCATTTTGCTTGTGATTAAAAAAAAATATCCTTTGTTATGTTAGTTTGAATGCACCGCAATTGTGGTTGTGTATTTTTTAAAAGTGCATATATCCAAATAAATAACTATTATTATACAACGTCACAACTGTTTACGTCATACCTTGACCCATCTTTGACTGCAGTTGACTGGCACGTGTATATAATCTTGAAAACGAATCAATTGGGCGGTTGCCACGTTAAAATTGATTTGGTGTTATTTAGATCTTACCTGTTTCACCACATGCCCTAATAATAATATGTTGTGTAAGTACACTTCAACACATTTTGTAGATAGAACACTGAGGCTGATATTGCTTACAAAATAAGAACAAATTGAGGCTGAGGTAAAAATGTAAAATGAGGTTTTTATCTTTGTTAATTGAAAGTCCAACAATGTGACTATGTAATACCATAATACCCTCTATAATACAGTATAGTATAGGCCTATACTGCTGTACAATAATAATTTTCTATGTTTTCAAACGTATGTTAAAATAGGATAGGTGACAAAATACTGAAACATTTTGAGTCTGAAGTCGGTTTAAAAAACAGAAGACTGAGTAGAGCTGGGCAAAATGTTACTGGTTCATACGGATTTAGAGGTGGAGGTAAGTGGTGAAATAGGCCTACACACTAAAATTTATGAAGGTGCTGGAGGTTTAAGGTGGATTAACCCCTTACACCCATACCAGTGGCTCTTTCCTGAGACTCTCACTCAGTTCGCATATTCACCCCTAGATGTGTATAAGAGACAGGACGCATATTCCCCCCCCCCCCCCACTTGATCTACCCCTGCTGGTTCTTTTTAAAAGAATAGACTCACAACGGGAGCGTGTAACCTCTATCTGCCTTACTGTATTATGCTTGCTAATAAAGTATCCACTGTGTTATCAGGAAATGAGTAGTGTTGTATTTTTTTTTATTACTTTTGTACAGTACTATTTTTTTTCTCTATAGAGTACACTAAGGTACTTAAGATGACACATGACCCATCATGCTCCTCCGCCGTATTCAGGCCCGTAGTCAGGGGGGGTTTTTATGGTTCGGGCGAACCCCCCTTTTCTAGCGAACCCCCCTGTTTTCTAGCGAACCCCCTCGAATTTTTCAATGAGCCTGCATTACAAGCCTACATTCTGTCTCTTATACACATAGAATATCTCAGCTTCAGAAGTTCGGAGATTTAAATTAGAACGCAATTCCAGCAAACCATGAATTTACGATGGCACACATAAGGATGGCAAACATCGATAAAAACCCGGCTGCCGTCTAAACTTTCACTGGCCTTTGGCTGAATGTTTGTAAGAAATGTACCAACCGGTAACGAAACCGGTCGCCGTCTACCTAGAGTAAATGGTGCCACCAAACGAAGCTAAAGTTTTGCGACTTATCCACCAAATGCAGATAAAGTTTTGCGACTTAATCACCTAAATGTGGAGTGTGTGGTTAGTAAATTCCATAGCCATACTGTCCATAGCGCACACTAAACTATGTGCTGATGGAGCATTTTGGGGAAATGGACTCTCCTTTTTTTCATCCCAAACAAAATATTATTTATAAATCAACATAGTCCATCTCAGTCATCATAGCCAGTCACAAAATTAGGCTAGGAATTTTGTTTTCAACAGCAGACACACTACAGAACGGAGTGCGTCAAAACGAGTGTTTGTTAATGTTTAGTGATAAAGAATCATGAAACGTTGTAGAATAACTGACTTTTTGGTCCGCTGTTGCAAAGAAGAAAACCACAGATGTCCTGGTGGGTTATTGATTTTAAAATCAATTAGCCTAACCTAGATGTTGACTAGCTAGGTTCGCTCCTCGTTCATTTAGATACAGAATTATACCCCGACGACAACAAACTAGTGTAGGCCTAAGTACAGTAGAACGTACTACAGGTAGGCCTAGGCTTTTGTTGTAAAAGTTGAAGTGCATGTACAGGATGCGCCATAGGCCTATATCTAAAAAAATAAATTTTGTTAATTATTGGTTGGCCTGGGATGGACCTAGGCAGGCAGGCCAGCTTTGCCGTCGGAAATCCTGGGATTCGACGATGACGTACCCGTGCACGTTTACAAACGCCATTGATTAGAATGAAAATAGACCCGCTGAATTTCGTTCGTTTTAAAAAAATTTTTTTTTTTTTATGAAAGATAGAATTTATCGAACATTTATCTACATAAAAACAAGAATAATATTGTAGAAATTGTATTTCTAAAGATGCATATAAGTCATATTTCATTTTGTAGACAATAAAATATTCAGTAAGATATACTAAAAACGATTATTAATTATGAAATGTGCATCTCAGCTATTATTAATCAGTAGGCTATGTATTATGTTATAAAGTCTTAAAATAATAATTTCGAATTATGCTATATTTTGGGCTCTGACTTAATTTAACGATGGCCCTCTCAGTAGTAATGGCAGTATTTGTGCTTTTTTTAGCCATGTAGTAAAATAGTACTATTATTATGAGAGTCAAGAAGAAGTAGTAGAAGAAGAATAAGAAGAAGAGGGGGAAAAAGAATACCTTTTTTTTTGTTTTATAATAATAAACGTGTTGAGTATATTGATATTGATTATGCGATGAGCTTTTTTTTTTATATCTTTCGGTGTGATTTAAACATGCCAATTCTCAGAAAATATTTGTCTAAATTTATTATATTACCACCTTTTCATTACATAGATCTTTTTCAAAACATAGGCCAAACTGCTTTTATAACATTATTATAGACCCATTAAACACAAAAACTGCTCTGGCTTTTTATATGTATTTTTTTTACATATTATTAGTAGACTCTAATATCGATTTAATAAGCCTTTGAAACCCCTGAATTGTCAAAATTTTCGGTTGCTTCACCCCCATGACCACTTTTGGAACCTATTAATTGAAGCTCGACCACGCCCACTTTGCTTTCGTTGGGGAAATCTGGCCCCTCGTGGGGGCACCGCCCCTCCCCCGGTCGGGGACCTCGCCCCCCCCCGGGGCAAATCCTGGTGCCACCTCTGGCCGCACGCCCAGAGAACCCCCCTTGAAATGACCTGGCTACGGGCCTGGTATTTACACTTTCCGCCATCTTTAACTGCCAGATCATTAAACATAGGCTAGTGTCTTTTCCCCCGAGGGGGCAATAGTAGTGTTTACATAGTGTGTAGTCAAGCGTGTAATTTATTTAGTAGTCTGATTGGCGCGGGATACAGTATTCATCGATCGATAATTAATGCTCCAGCCTCCTTCGTGTTTTTTTTTTTTTTTTTTCGTATTTCTTGTTTTAGTACTAGAAGTTGTTTCTGATATAGTTTGCGTTGAACAGTGTGTGATGGAATTATGTAATAACCATATTGGAACGTGTAACTATGATACATTATCTATTATTTAAATAAAGTGTACACTGTATGATGTTCACATGCACATCGAGTTCGTTCACATGGTTAAGTTGCACATGCGTGAAAAGTAACTACTTACTTCTACGTCTGCGCACTTTGATTCATTGGTAATTTTTCTTGAATGAGTGCCAAATTAGGCGGGAACGATCCCACTGCATTGTACGCTAGGTAGTTTACGTTTAGTCTATCATCATTGATCAACACATTTTTGAGTAAACTGTAGAGCCAACTGACAATTTTCAGAAATAAATCTCGAGGATTTTTAAAGCGATCTTACAGTATATTTCTGATATAGGCCTAGGTAGCCTTTCCCCCACACAGCACGTCGACTGGTGTTCGATCAGTCAACAACAAGGTGAAACGTGGTGTTGTTGCCGTGGCGAGTGGATATTTTTTTTATGATGTTCGTGGTAGGTATTCTCAGGGAGTTGTGGGATGTCTTGCTTGCTTGTCTTACACTTTAAAGTACTTGGCTTGTTTATTGTCAATGATTGGTAGTCCTAACAGAAGAAAGCCTAGTCTAGACTAGCCATGACTTAACAATATCGTTATAGTACGTTAGGCCTGGCTACGTGCTATAAAGAAGCTCTAGGTAGCCTACAGTAGGTCTGAAATCAGAGAAGCATATGTATGTGAGAGCTTTTACTAAGCAGATTTCCATGGAAGTTTGGAAGTGCAAAAAAAAAAGAGTGTATTGACAGATTGATCATAGAAAAAGAAAATAGTTGATTGATTGATTTAACTGATTGATAGAATTTAATTATTCAATATAAAAACAGAAATTAGGCCTACTTAAGAAAATGAATACATTAGAAACACATTTCCTTGCCTTGGCACATGTACTGGCATATTTTTGATGCAAACTAGGTCATATTCACTGTTCACAGATTTTCACGCAACACACTCGCACATACCACCACTTCGGTCCTTGTGGTTGGAGGTTCAAATTTTATTATGTAATTTATACCGTGATCTATAAAAAATAAAACCATGATGGTAGGCCTAAAGCACCGGTAGGCGATTTATTAATTACCAAAACACAGAGTAGTTGCTGACTGAATGCTTAGTCCTCCTAGTGTAGGACCAGACACGGTTTGACAGCACTAGGCCAATACACCCGAAACCCCGGCTACTCTTAACGTGTAAAATTCACGGCCTTTCCGAGGCCTGTTACATTTACAGGTAAATTTTAGGTACGTCCTGGCACTACGGGGACAGAACTATGTGTACATCCCCGGCTCAGACCCGGCTAGTTCCCCGCCCGTGTCCAGGGGGGGGGGGCGGGACGGGACTACAGTACAATTGAAAAGTGCATAAATCCGACCAACTACGTTACTTTGAATATCATTCTTCGACATGTATGTTATGTTATAAGAACTGTCAAAAGTTATACAGTAATAACACAACTTGTAACTGTATTTGGGTTAGGTCATTAATATCAAGGTTCTACCAGTACAGGAAATATGAGCCATCATCGCCTACTTTCAAGCAGCTTAATATAGGTGTTACTCTACAGTAGTACAAAAGCACTCAAATAATGTTTCATATGATTAAATTAAATATATCTAGAAATTATTCAATATTTATATATTATGTAATATTTTTGGACAATTGGATGATGAAATACTGTATCAAAAGAAAACAAACATATTTGTATGCATTGCTTTTAACAATATTATCTATCAATTTCCTGAATGATTTAACAGTTTATTATCACCTGTTTGTACATTAAAGTCAAGGTGATTTGAGATTCTGTTTGCCTAAGAAATTTGCAATTGGTATCACCTATTGATTTTAAAAAGCTAGAACAATGGGCCCTATTGTCTTTTAAATAAATAAATAATGAATTACAATAGGCGAAACAAAAATGTAGGCCTTTTAAAGCATTTTATTCTATATAAATGTTTATGTGGTACTTTTGGTTAAATACAATACTGAATACTGAAAAACATACTACCTGTATTTATGATTCAATAAATGCATATAAAGCATAAACTAATTATTAGACACATTCTTTGTATCTTAGAAAATCATTGTATAACATATCAAAAAAGTGTTTTTCCTCTTGAATCTAGCTTTTATATTCCAAGGAATTGTCAGAAAACTGAATAATATTTGAATACATACAGTACATGCAGACCTTGAGAAAAAAATGTTTCAATATATCTATGATAACTTATAAGTGGAAGTAGGATTCAGGCAAAAGTAAATTCATTCAAACAGAAATGGGTATCTTATCGAAAGCTATTTTTATATTCAATTTTCTGTACAGGTGGCATTAAACCTGTCATTTCCCACTCAGAATATTTCAGCATTTATGTCTATTGGTCAAATTAGAAATAATTTTATAGGAAACTAAAAAGACGCAGCACACTAAATATCTCAAAACATCAAAATAATCAAGAAATCTACAGTGCTGTTAAACTCTGAACAACTACTGTAATGCAATCGCATGGAGAACATAAAACAGCATTTTATGATTTACCTGATTTACAAACATTTTTGATTTGGCAAAATCTATAGGAAATTATGTGGATTTTTTTTATATCTATTTAAGCATAATATACTGTACTGTATAGCAGAATGAGCTGGAATTTTAAAACTAGTTATTATGTTCATCTAATTTTTTTATTGAATAGGATTAATATTGATAAAGTAAAAATCGATGATTGTCGTTAATTTATTAAAACTCTTCATCACAATAATCGACATCCTATATTCAATGTAGTGGATTAGCAGTTTTGTATCTACCAGTGGCCACGTCTGTATATTGGGAAATCCCAAACATTTCCAAATTTATCCTGTTGTAATTTTTATGCAAAACAATGTTTATATTTATACTCATTGAAATAACCACTACATGAATAGTTAACACTATCTTTTTGGTTTTTTTTTAGTTATATACTGTATTGACAATTAAATATACTATAGGATAACTAAATGTTAAGTTTTTGTGTTCTACTGCTTGTTTTTAATCAAAATATTAGATTCTTACTGTTTGAAAAAACTGATGGCCTGTGGAAATGATACAGTAAGTCGTAATGACCTCTTTGTAGGTCCTTTGCTCAGTAACAAAGCAGTGATACATGGTACTGTGACATACCAACATAGTACTCTAATAGGGAAGGGAGGCAAAAATATATGTCTGTTGTTCAAAGGTAACATTCTTGACAAGATATTAGGGAAAATAAACAAACAAGATACTGTAGTTGATAAGCATGACATTGCGATTTTGAATGGTAATATTTGTTTAGGTACTGTTGATCTAGATGGAACTGGTAATTGTCATTCATGATTTTGCATCTATTTACACTTCTTGTCTAATCTAAGCACCTTTGAACCAAGTTATTTAGATTTTACCTTTAATACAGTAGCTACTCAATGTTCCTACCATAACCTAGAATGTTTTTTTTATTAATCATTCATTTATTTTATTTTTTTTTTGCTATGTAGGCAATGCAATTTCATCAATAATGTTGGGAAAGCCAACTATCATGAACTTCGTAAGTGGTAACAAATTGATACCAACTTCAGGGCCAGCCATGCATTCTAGGGAGGAACGTGGAATTTCATACAGCAGTGACTCATCCGTTAGCCCGCCGAATATCGACATAGATAGTATTAAATTGCTGAAGTCTCGTAATCTTGAAGAGGCTGACAAGAAAGAAATGGAAAAATGGGCCATGCTGGCTGGACAGGCCTCATTCAGACTGGAATCTTTTATCTTTAACGAAGTTCTTCCTAAAGAAATTTGTCGTCCGCATGTCTTTCCAAGAACTATTAATGATATGGAGTTGCATATTGAACGTTGTATACGTCTAGAGGAGAATGAAACTACCTTGAATAATGCAAGAGCCAAATGGAAGCAATTGCGTTTACAATTAGGATGGAAGAACCATCATAGGAACGTGTTACTGATCATTAAAAGGATTTATCTAAACGTTCCAAATCCGCTCGAGATTGTTAGGGAGCTTGAAACTTTTGACACAAGGAGTTACGCGCAGACACGTAAAGCGTTCAGGACAGTTTTGCCAAGCACGCTGTGGAAAGAAGGGGATGACATTGTAAACATGATGATGAAATTACATCTGCTCCATGATGAAATAAAACCTAATGATATGCTATAACAATGCTTGTGATTGCCTGAGTAAACAATTTGTTTTATTAATATATTATTTTAGGCCATGTGAAAAAAAAAATTTTTGATCGTCCCCTGCCATACTTTAGGGAAATTTTCCTTGTAAACTTTTTTTTGGTGAGGGGATGGGGATAAATTTTCAGAAATCCTATTAACACTTTAAATCCATTTTGATACAGGTGTAGGTTCAGGAAGTTGTAATTGCACTACCGTATATGATGAAGTCACAATGACAGATTGTTTGCAATGACAATTAGAATGCCAATCAGATATGTTTCATCATTAACTGATCGCACAGAATGGAAATAGGTTTGTGGGCTGATGGAGTGTTTGCCTGCCATTGTGAACATGTACCCATGTCTGTTGTCCTGTAACACTATTTTTTAAGTTCCTTAACTCAAAATTGTTTCTCATTTGGAAACAGGACGATCAACAATTTTTTTGGTGGCCTTAATACTATTTTGAATGAAATTACAATATGCAAGTACAGCATGAGTTAGAGTGATATATGCAAAGTATGGAATAAAGTCCAGAGAGTTCGGTACTCTTGACTAAATATTCCTTGGAATGTGTGGAACGTTATTAAGTTAAACCTCAGCAGAAACATCTCTAGATCATTTACTATGTATTGTGTGTATGGAAGCATATTAAAGTATTAATCTTTTGCAATAATATATATATGAATGATATAAAATTAATTTTATATGATTTATAAACAAAGTATCATGAAATGAAGGAGGTTTTTTGTTTTTTCTGTCCAGGCGGTGAATATTTATTGACTTAATAAGCTGGCATTTGTAAGGCTAGACTTTGTAATCAGGAAGTTTGACGAATTTGAACAGTTGTTTATTGGCCAGTTGGTTACTTCAAACTGCTTGTCAGTTTCTGTTAACCTTTTAGCATATATATCATTACTGTTATACATTTTAGGCAGGCTGTGTGTCTTTGGAACTGTACAGTATATACCGTAATTAGAGAGAAAGAAATATTTAAAAAATATGTTTTTGAAGTATTTTGGAATACAGTAAGATGCTTATGGAAAAAAATTGAGCCTAATTCATGAAAAATGTATTCATAAACACTATACAAAATTATGGAATTATAGCTATTTTTTTTATAAGGTAAAAGAAATACAGTAGTATAATTAAATTATGCATATAGGCTTTCATATTGTAATTAATTTCTTATACACTTTTGTATATTTAGAGATATGATTTGTGTCAGAAGGAAGGTTTGATAAAATTAATTTCAAGAGTTATCATGAATTTTTCTAAAAGAAATGTTTTGTGCAATTTTTTTGTGTGTAAACCAAAGTTTTTTTGTTGTTTTTTTTTTTCTTTTTTTTTTACAATTAATTTTTCAAGTTTGGAATTCAGCTACTTCTGGGAGATCTGGTTTAATGAATGAAATTATTTAACATAGTACAATATTCCCAGCCAGCAGCATTCAGGGAGGCAGTTGATAATACAAGAGCAGAAACATGCAAATACAGTGTACAGTATAGAATTTTGCTCATTTGCTCCCCTTCCCCCATAAATCATAATGCACTTGTCTCTGGCCATAAAGTATTTACTAGTGTCTAGTCTGTTGTCTACCTGTAGCATCACTGTCTAAACTCCACAAATAGAATGCTTGGTGGTGTATTTGTGGTGCAATGGTTTTCAGGATCTGGTCTTGTGTGCGGCATTGTGTTTTTTTTTAACAATCAAAATATTGACATTATTCACAAGTACTTCCTGTAAACACAGATGGGGAAAAACAGACCTCAAAAATGTCTATGAATAGTAAATAAACATTCTCAATTCAAGCCATATTATTATATATATATATATAGGACATCTGAATGTTTTTTTCTGGAGTGCAGCTATGCATGGGTATATAATAACCAAGTTTGTGTATTGACAGTAGGCTTGTAATAATTAATTAACTATTTTTAAAGGAATGTGTTATTTGTTAATACGTTGCCAAGATATGGTGCAGGATTGTTTGTACAGTAAAATTATGTTAGCATTGTAGCATAATGCAACCATTGTATTATGCAATGCTGTCAGGTATGATGTCGCAGTCTTGTCTGCAAAATTATAACAATGCCTATAAAATGCATTGCCCGAGACAGTTCAGAAACAGTTTTGTTTTTTAAACATTTAACAATTTGGCTATACTCTATATGGAAACCAATTTAGGTCTTGAACATAAAACTATAAATTGTATATTATAAAAATAGTAATGTAGATCAAATGGCTGTCATAAACACTAATTACGGTATATAATACCATGTGATTTTTATTGCACAGGTTGTATTTATCAAGCACAAAACAAAATTCAAGATTAAAAAAAAAAAAACAAAGCTGAAGGTACTGTACATGTTTAAAAACATTCACAATTCGTATACAGTGAAATCTCTACAAAAGCCTACTACTGTACTGTATGTGTTAATGCACTAATCGTGTGTTGTGGTATTTTATGGTCTTTAGCCCAATTTATATACAGCACTTGGAAATGGTGCTGTTTTTACATAAAACTGTATGGGACAAACTGAAGAAAGTGATACTCGAAGCCATCGATATATTCAAATTACCGTATTCGTTCAAATGAATAAAGTTCAAAATATAAAATCAAGTATGGTTATCACCTATCATTTTCAGTAGAGTTTACCCCATACTGTCGTATGTTGTGAATCCTGTGGTGCTGTTTTGATGTTCTGTAAATTGTGCTGATACTATTGTCAGTTTGTTGTTTTTGGTTTTTTTTTTTTTTCTTTTTGCCGTTCAGAGGGTTTGATGTGCTACGGACCTTAATGGACATTTAAATAAAGGAAATAAATTCATTTTAACATCTAGCTTTGAGTTGTGTTTATTTAATGTGATCCAAATGTGGTGAGGTGAAGGAAGATCAAGTACATTAGGCATGTAATGGAGAGAAAAGAAATAATACTGTAATAATATTAAATGAACTAAATAATGCAGTATAGAACACATTCTATACTACTGTGTATAACCATTTTAGAGAGCAAGTACAGTTGGCATATAATTGAGAGAAGAGAAATAACGCTGTAATAATATTAAATGAAGTAAAAAGTGCAGTGTAGAACACATTGTATGCTTATATACTGTGTATAACCATTTTGGATGACTGAGGATTGTAGTACATGATTATTTTTACTACTCTTACAATACAGTATATTACTACAGCCAAATTACAGCAGTGATACAACCCTTGATTATGCCTACTGAACTCTGATGACTCAAGTTACTGCATGATTGCTTTTATACTGTACCTTTAAATTGATTATTCTGTAGAGGGGGAGCGGCACCAGCGGTGTTTGGGGTAAGCAACCCCCGTCAACATGCTTGGACACTGTTCCAGTAATAATTTGCCACGATAACAATAACAACTTGCCTATCCAAATAATGTTATTTTGGTTGCGGCTGCCAATAATATGGTCTAAAAGCACAATTTGGGGCATACTACCAATAACGACTCTTCCCCACCGGTGGTGCCAGGATTTGGCCGACACTGGGGGGGGGGGGGATGGGACAATGCCCCGACAAGGTGGCAGATTTCATGGGTATGGTCGAGTGTCGCTTAAAATGTTTAGATAGTAGTCCAGGGGGGCGCGAAGCCCTAGAACATTTTTACAATTCAGGGGTTTCAAATCATTTAATCGATTTTAGAGGACTAATATGTAGAAAATACATATAATTTTTTTTCTCCCCAACGAATTGTGTTTTTCCCCCGATTGGGGGGTGCAGGTTTTCAACAGGGGCTTGCGCTATCCCTGCTCTCCCAATGAAATGAACCTGGCTGGCCTACCTGGGATTTTTATTCTGGGACCCTGGTCGAGGCTCTAGTTGGCCCTTGGTTCAGACCCTCATGTCGTACCCCTTGTTAGCAAATTTCTGGAGCAACCACTGGTGGATTCCAGAATCCATATTCAGTATTATGTAATTTATTCATTTTTTGGGGGGATTTTCTTGTGCGAGGAGGGTAGCTCGCTTTATCAGAGATGGGTTGCTCGAAAAAAATGGATAGGGCGAACCATACCCCCCCCCCCACGCCGGATACGGGCCTGATTTCTCATGAAGTGGTAATGAAACGATAATCATCTGATTAACTGCTGATCTGAGAATGTCACGTTTCACGTGCTTATTCATAAAGCCACAGATTTTATGATTTGTGATCAAACCGGGGTGGTATCCTGCTTTAGGTCTTAATTTATGGCACAATTCCACATTCATCTTCGTACCTTTGATTTGTATTTATTCTGACTTAATTTATTCTAGCATGTAAATTGTTTATTTCATCATTTTTTATGGGGTTTTGTGCGAGGAGGGTAGCTTGCTTTATCAGATGGATATAGCGAACCATACCGACCCTGTCTCTTCCCCATACAGCCCTGAACTCTCATGAAATGATAATGAAACGGTAATCATCTGATTAACTGCTGATTTTTGAGAATGTCACGTTTCACGTGCTTATTCATAAAACCACAGATATTATGGGTTGTGAACAAACCTAGGTGGTATCCTGCTTTAGGTCTTATTTTATGACACAATACCACATCCATCTTCGTACCTTTGAATTTTATTTATTCTGTCCTATCATTGTGCTGTAGACAATTATTCATTTTTTAAAAATTTGAACCTTAAAGTTAGTTGTAGATCTATGCTTATTTTAACTGAGATCTTCATTTGGGTATTTTAAAGTAACTTGGAAATATATTATTCAATACAGCTGTACTTGGATTGGATATTTAAGTATGTTATCTTTAATATTAAATTGAAATTTTCCCAGGCCTAATTATTTGGCGCTTCAAAAATATACATTCAGATGCTACTGGCATAACTATCGATTTAAGGGGTTTTAGTAGTAAAAAGTCAACTCTGTTTCAATCTGTGTCTGCAAACTTGTTTATTTTTATTTTTTATCAAATTGCATTTCGCATGATTTCCACATCTTATATAGGCCTACGCCTAGCATTATTCTTAACGATATTCACCACGCAAAAGCAAGTTCACAAAAGAAACATGAGACTGCTTCGAACACGAGACGTCATTCGAACTCATCTCTGAAAATGAAGGTCAGGTTGGTTCTGAACAATTAAATTTATAAACGTTGCATTTGAACAACAAATTAATGTTCAAATGTCACGAGGAAACTGTATTGTTATAATCGTCTTGTGCAATCAGAGGCCGTCTGAAGCAGTGGCGTAGCTATAGGTTTTGGCGCCCGGGGGAAAGAATAGAAAATTGCGCCCCCTTCCCCCTCAATTATAATAATATTTTGAAATAAATTGATATTGTTTGTATAGACTTTATGCATATCCATACCGTACGTCCATATCATGCACTGTAGAAATAAGTACGGTACTGTCTAAATAACATTATTTAAACCCAAATAACTATTATTGTTCTAGCTCGCATGGGAAAGCTATCCCCGAAGGGGTGGGTATCCCCCGGTCGTGCCACCCCTGTTTCTTACTATTGAAACTGCATTGCGATGTTCGGAACTTTGTATACAACTTTACCATTAATATCCTAATTTGTAAGGCTGCTGTATTTTTCGCATGCAGCTTAGTATTCTTATTCTCTAAATTTATCTTATATATAGTAGTCTTGTAAGTTGCTGAATTTGTAACAGTGTTTAAACTCGCATCTGAATTTGTGCTTTTGCAAATAAGTTATTTACATGATCAAAGTTAGCAATGTTATCTGCTTCATCACGCTCAATACTAGTACAGTAGTGCCAAAGCAGACAGTCTCACTTGTCCCATCGTGGCTCTGAGTTATGGCAGGATGAGTTTTAGTCATGTAGTCATTACAGAATAGGATAAAAAAAAATTCATATTCATTATCACTATAATTAATAACTTAATCAACATTATCATCTGAATGATGATGATTGTCACTCTTTTAACATTTCCAACCTTTTTAGCAAGAATTTCTTCAATGTTTCTAAAATTCATCAATAAAATATAAAAATATAATTCATATTCATTATTACCATGATTAATGACCTAATCATCATGATTTCATTGGATTCTTTGGGAATGGCAGGCCAACCATCCACACAGATACAGGGGCACTATTGTTGCTGTCTCTTATACACATCTAGATGTGTATAAGAGACAGACTGTAAATTATAACGAATTAATATTTTGATAGCGCTTGTAATCTGGTGCTGTTGCCTATTTTGCTGTGTTACTACAGGAGCCTCAGTTAATAGGCCTAATAAAGCTATAAAGTTTTCATCGTGGTTACAAATGGTTAATTACATTATAATAACATATAACTTCAATTTACAACTAAGACAAAATTGATAGGCCTATAAATTAATTTAGTTTTTAAGCCCACGGGTTTTTGAATACAAAAAATCCCATAGACATAGATGACCAACCAATCTAAACGTCTAGCGGTAAGTCATAGGCCTAATTTTCAAATTATTACTAATTACTTACAACCAAAAAAAAAAGTTCCAAATATTAAATCTGATGGTTCAAGCGCAGTAGCTCAACTTCTACCATTAAATAGCCTACTGTATGTAGGCCTATTATTGTTAAGCTATAGTGAGATGCCTTGATATATGGCTCTGACCAAAAGAACCCAGAGGAAATTAAAAGCATCATCGTGTCTGTCATGAAATGGCACCCATAGGTGCTGCTACATATGTCACAAGGTTCGTATTGTAACGCCATCTATCTATCGATTGGATTGTCTGTCAATAATTTCACAAAATGACGCAATTTCCTTGCTGATTTAAAATGTTTATGTTTGATCCGAATGTTTTCATACCAAACTCATTTGCGCATAATGTGGACATATAGGAGGGCAACCGAACAGAAGTGATGAGCTCGCAGACTTCGTGGTCACAGTGCCCCTTGTGACTCGTTCGTTTGTCATAATGAAGTTGAATTGTGTGTTGCTAAATACCACGACTTCCACCAAGGGAGGTGTGGCTACTTTGGGTGACGTCTTAAGCAGCAGTCCGTCATCATTCCTTCATCCTCCTGCTGCTAGTAAAAAAAAAAAAGCAAAACTATATTTTCTACTTTTCTATTGCACTGTAAATTGTGATTTAAGTCTACTTTAATAATTTACCTAATATCTGAAGGCTAATTTACCCTTATAATATATTCAACTCATGTAAGACTATGTTTTGATAACTAATTATAAACATGTCTTTTTTTAAATAATGATATAATATATAGAATATTGATAGATGATTAAACATATCATTACTTATTGTTCGATTCGATTGAAACCAAAACGGCAAGAAATTTAAAAGTTTTCCTTACAAAACAAATAGACACGAGAAACACTAAAAAGATAATCTGGCTATAACAAGTGTAACAGAAAAAAAAAGAAAAAAAAATATTTCCATTGTGGTCCTTTGACAACAAAAAAACAAAAAAAAAAAACCAAAAAACAATGAAATATATAAAAATAATAAAATTCATGCTACAAGAATTTGATACAAACCACAAAATAGCATACACAAAGCTCTGAACACAACATCAACGTTATCTTGACAAAAGATGTGCATGATGACGTCACATCATACCCACCTGATAATGTGGACAGAACTTAGTTGATAATGCAAATTTCGAATTGTATAAAAAAAAGTTGAACGAGTTGTAGATTTCTTTTAGAAAACACCTTTTGACCAATAAGCAAGCTCTGCAAATCACAACAACCAATCAGATTTGATAATTTAGTTTTATCAAAATACATGTTTTAGGCAGTTTGATGTATTTTGATGATATTGTTCCATTATATTTTATGTGACGCTTTTTTATATTAAATTTGATAATGCAGACAACTTTATGTAATACTTTAGACTTTACAAATGTTTAATAGTCTTTTCGCCAATCAATATTTGTTTGTTTATTTCATTTTAATTTTTGTTCTCTGTATAATTGTTACTTGATTGTATTATGGTATTACAGATGTACAGGTTTGTGCCATTGTTCCTGAAGTCAGTTCCACTAACTGATTACTGTACTGAACTGAATTGAGTCACGAAGGCCGTTTTATCAAATAGGCCTACTTATAACAGAAACAATGAAGTCATTATGCTAAAGTGAGTGGCTTTTCCAAAATTAGGACACAAATGGCCTTTTATGTCAATCCTGGAACTCAGTTCCCGACTAGACTCAGTTCTATCATGGTTATTCCTCCTTGGTTCTATCCATGTACTTATTGGTTTTCTTTTAATATCATCATCATCATCGTCATCCTCATCGTCATCATCATGTTATAAAATATATACAGAATAATCTTTGCTATGATTGTATAACGTATGTGGCGAAGAAACAAAAGAAACAAAAATCCGATGTCATCTATGTTTTGATTTACTGACGAACAATAATTCCATTCCAACTTGAATTTTCATAAAAATCAGGGATGACTGGTCATCCATGGCCATTATTTGAATTAGGGCATATCCGTGGTTATAATAACAACAAGTGTTTATTCGTAGCACCTTCCTTTACCAACTACCAATACACTTTTATTTTATAACAAGTAAAATTTTGCCCTGGCTTAGTGTTCTTTTTTTTTTTTTTTTTTTTCCAATTTCACGCTCAAAATTTTCTTATCTTGTTCTTATTTTACACACTTTTCAAGCATAAACAAGTTTTTGTGCAGTACTATATTACGGTACTGTAGTTTATTATATAGAGGGTACGGTATTACATAGTGACACCACTGTGCAAAAGGTAAAGATATTTGTTGGTTTTCTAGTTTCATTTTAAATAAAATCTCTTGACATTTACCTCAGGCTAAATTTATTCTTATTTTGTTCTTATTTAAGCAATTATAGCCCTTTTTTCTGGAGGCCTGAATGGCTGGGGGACGCACCCGTAGACGCACGGGTAACAGGCAAGTAGGCCTAGTGCTCTCATAGAGAAATCCTTCTCCTATGTCCAGTTTTCTCTTAGCAACCTATTCTCACGTTTAATTGAATTTTAATCAAATTGAAGATTTGCACAATTCATACCTAATCATCGTATTTCTTTAAATCATGAAAACAGGGGGAGTGACTAAATACATCAACTTGTTTATGCCTTCTGAAATTAATTAAATAAGTGTTTGATTATTCTGGTTGATATTGTTTCTCAGTGGTGGCGCCAATGAAGGGGCTGAGAAAATAACAAGAAAAAGGAAAATCGGCCTCTTTTTCGGAATGCGAAACTCGATTAAATTTAAAGGCTATGCCTAAATTGTTAGAGTTTCGGGGGATTCGCCCCTTTGATCCCTTTCATGGGTTCTGGTGCCCCTAGGCCCGACTACCTTCGAATGAAAGGACCAAAAACAAGTCATTATTCGATACAATATAATCCCTTTGCTCAATTCAGTAAATGATATTTAATCGGACTACATTTACGGCCAGAACCAACACAACGGAATGACCATCATGGTCCAGAGTATGTAAGTGAGTGAGTAAGTGAGTGAGTAAGTGGTAGCACCAAAAATCAGAAATACCACTCATTGTCGTTATTAACAACAAGTGTATCCTGCCCTTGTAAATCATAACGTCACGCCTCGATATGTAGCCGGACAAATTACATGGACACTTGTAGGCCTATGCATCAGTATAATAATCTCAATCGTATTAAAACCGTCAGATCACTATTGTTGTATTGGCAATTATTATT
>NW_022684833.1:1406012-1418838 GCF_011630105.1 Anneissia japonica
TCAATATAACTATTGAACGAAGAAAGTTTGAATATTATACTAATATACTTTTTTTTTTTATCTCGAACAATTATGATAAACTCAATAAAAGCGTTGAATTGCATCGACCCACAACAATGGGTGTATGCCTAGCAGCCAATCGTTATCCTTATTAAGTGGTAAGGAAAGAGTTTCTGTTTATCATAAAAAGACAACAATTTAATTATTATTCAATATTTAAACCAAATTATAAATGTTAAGAACGTGCTCATCTATCGTACAATAATTAGCTTATGCATATTGCCATAGTTGTTTGTCCCTTCAAACTGCTAACTGACGTCTTCGGCCAACCATTAAATGTCACTTGTAACCCTCCTAGCGAATGTCTCGGCAACAAGTTGCGGGAAAATAAGAGATGCTTCTCCAAAGATCTATGAAAACAATATCCGTAATTTAGTCGATAAGAAAAAACCTATTTTTGCTTGTTAGACTTTTGGCGCTATTACCGAATACAGTAGGCCTACAGTAGTTAGATTGGATGTGTGTTTATTTAAACAGCTAATAATAAGTAGTGTCTAATAATGTATAAACTTCTGAGATATGATTATTGGGCAGAATGCAAGCATAATTTTTTAAACAACAAACAAAAAATGCTGTACAAATATGCCTTACTTTAACAGGGTTTGATCGATCGCTAATCTTGCCCCAGGATACCGCCTCGTCTGGTCTAGCTCCAGAGTCCGAACCGTCGTACTCCTGCGCAGTGTTGATATACACCGCATAATCAGCTCCATTTCTCTGTGGGAGAACAACTTAAAGAAGTGGAACCAGTGGCGGCTCTAGGGTATATTTTCGGAAGGTGGGAGGGGGAGGGGGATGAGCTGTCCGACAGGGTGGACTTAAGCTCGAGGTCCAAGCTGGGGAAAGGGTTTTAGAGGGTGTTCCCCCTCCCAAATGATATTTCTTAAAGGAGATCAGGAACCTCTGGATGGCCAGAAATGACATTCTCAGACTGTGACAGGCATGTGTTGGCTTGACGTGGGCCTATTTCTATATTTTTTTAGTCCGACTGCCCGACGAGCTCTGTCCGATGGGGGGGGGGGGCTTGATCTGTCCGGTGGGGGCTTAAGCCCCTGCTGCCCCCCCCCCCCCGCTGGCGCCTCCACCAGTACTATATTTATAATTCTAGTAAGAAAAATATTTATAAATAATTTAAGATTGTAGCCCCGAATGTACTGTAAATGGTTTAAATAAAAACTGTACCAAAAACGCTAGCCTAACCTTTTGGAAAGGTTTACGCACAAGAACGATAGATCATTTCATACCAAGACGCTCGAATTAATTCACATTTTCTCTCATCAAGACATTATTTCTTCTAGTCGTTTGAAGTCGACTATAGTTTTGGAAACATTAGTGTATATTTTCACTTTGCTTTGGCCACTAGTTCAACACCTTGTCTCGAGGTCCCCACCCCTGATGTCGGAAAGTGTTTCCCCCTGATGTCGGAAAGTGTTTCCCCCCCCCCCTACACTTCTGTCCTGGAGAAAAAAATACCATCGTCGGGGGAAGAAACAAAATTATTTTTACATTAACGTAAGACACTACAATGGAACAAATAGCCTTTTAAAATCCCTAAATTGGAAAATCATGGCGCCACCACTGAAACAAACAAATGTTCATAGGCCTACCTACCTGCGTGACCATTGGAAAAAATGAAAATTCCCAAGATTGGATCTAAAATATCCTAAGCCTTTAAAAATCTCAAGATTTTCAAAATACTAATATACATACACTTTCAAGTCCAATTTTAAGGCTCTTTCAATGAATTTTATAGTGTACTATGATTTTTACTGTATACCAAAACACTGTCTGGATTTCAAGACCAATAAATCATTCTTTTTTTCAGTAAACTGATGAGAATTTTTTGCAGTTTGGGGAAAGATGTATTATATGAATTAAAATCATTTACACAGATAATATTTCAGAAGGATATGAAATTGTTATAAAAAAAAAAAACCCCAGTTGGGTTTTAACTTCCATTTCTGGAGGTGTAAGATGGTAAATTTTTGATTAATTTAATTTTAACTCCAAAAATGCGTAAAAAATTACCTTGGGAATGAAAATATTTCATGTTAACATTTTTTCTAGTTACCATCTGCCCTATGGATAGGTACCTAAAGAAACCGAAAATATAAGGATGTGGAGGGGGTGCATGATGACCCCCCTCCTAGCTCATAGCCTAAAAGAATTTGGAAAGTAAAAGACGGGATTTCCTGGCATTTAGCTGCAAGTGGGTGTTTGCCCACTAGTATTTGTTTATAATTTCTTAATGATAGAGAAACATTTCAAAATTCAATGTCAGTCCAAAAATCCCAAGATTTAATTTTAAAAAAATTAACAAAAAATCCCAAGATCCCAAGGTGTCATTAAAAATCCCAAGACCTTGAGATAAATCGCAAGCAGTGGTCACTTGGAGTGATTGATACCTACCATGATATTAGCGTTGCACACGTGATGTTTGATCAACCCACCACCTAGAATGATCAGACCCGTATTCATCGCCGTCAGCGCCTGTGAATACATTCTACGAATATCTAAACAAAATGAAGAGTATCAAACATTAACTTTTGCCAAATTCGGCCTGAAGTATACGGTTTGAAGAACGGGAGTCGAAATAGGTACCGTAGCCGTACCTTCTGCAGTATCAATCCTCAGACCTGGATTTTTGTAAGAATGTATATAAATGACATCGCCGATACCACCATCAATTATTGCAGGGCTGAATATTGGAATGTTGTTCTGTTAGAAAAAAAATAATTACCATTTATTATGCGAACATTATTTAATAAATTCTGTGTCCATAAACACTAAAAGAGGAATGGTGTATGCAGTACTATAATGTGGATTAATGCTTCGGTATTCTAACCTTGTATGCCCAATAACATACTGAATCTGGGTGGTTGATCTTCTCTCCAAACTTTGCTATCATTTTAGATGGCGTCCAATTCATTCCCTATGTAATAAAAATATAATTTTTATAATCCGGCTAACGATTTTACGTTATAATAACGTTGCAGTTTGGTTATCAACAGGTGTATTTTTTAGAACCATAAATACGTATTTATAACGTAATTTTGGAATGCAAGCGTTGTTGCAAGTTGTTTCAACCATAGGCGTAGATCCCGGGGGGGGGGAGGATGGGAGGGATATATCCCCCTAATATTTGACAAGGGGGCGATGGTCCATTGTATCATCCCCCAATATTTTGACTATGTATGGGATAAAATGGAGCTTTACACACTTCAAAAGACTGTCACAGAAATAATTTGCACTGCCTTATGAAAATTGGCTTAATGTATTAATGTTGATAACAAAATTATTTTATCTGGTACCAATCTAAGCTCTTCTTTCCTTAGATGTTAGATGTGCTTGCAAGAGCCACATTTCACACTGAAGGGTGTGTACGATGTGTATAAGAGACAGCCCTCCTAGCGAATGTCTCGGCAACAAGTTGCGGGAAAATAAGAGATGCTTCTCCAAAGATCTATGAAAACAATATCCGTAATTTAGTCGATAAGAAAAAACCTATTTTTGCTTGTTAGACTTTTGGCGCTATTACCGAATACAGTAGGCCTACAGTAGTTAGATTGGATGTGTGTTTATTTAAACAGCTAATAATAAGCAGGGTGTTGTGAGTCTGGTCATTATGATATCTTCCTTTTTATTCTTGTCTCTATTTTTCTCTTCTCTTTTTCTTTCCTTTTCTTTTCCTCTTCTTTCTCTTTCCCTCCCTTTCCCCCTTTTCTTTTTTCTTATTACCCAGCCCGGTACGACGGCTTGGTCAGCCCGGTAAAAACTGTCAGGGGAGGGGAAGTTTCCCCCCCCCCGCGCCTGTTACGACACTGGCTAACACGCCAATCATTCCCCCCCCCCCAATGAAAAATATTTTTCTACGCCACTGGTTTCAACGTTCTGACATAAAACCTAACCACAACGTTCGCGAAATTTAATAGGGTTTAGTGTTTGTTGTGCTGATTTATTTGTTGAATTCTCAACCAGAGTGACTCGCCATTTCATTTAAAGAATAATAAATAGGCTTACAAATATAAACCGAGGTTAGCAGATTAGGCCTACCTGTATACTGATGTAATATTCACTTCAAAATCAATTGAAAAAAATGTTGAGTGAAACTTATAACGTTAAATAATTATAACCGTATTTATTCATACTCTACATTAATCTGAATTAGACACAAAATAAAATCTAGTACGTTATTTTTCTGTAGGTCGAGCATCGTGTCGAACAGCGGCAAGAGAAAGTCTTCCAATTTCATATAACTTGAATTCTTAATCAACATATTTCCAATTCTGTTTAAGCCTTCACTCTTGAGTTTCTTCCCGTCCAGATGGAATTCTCCCAGGTAGGTAGACTCCATGCATTTCATCAAATCTTCTTCAATCGCACCACATGTGGTAACAATACAGTCCACCTACGGGAAACATGGAATCAGAATAATGCATAGATAATGTCATCACAACGTTACAAAGCTTCATGGTAGTTATTGGTGGGAGTACCAAGCTTCGGCAGAATTTGCTTAATCTCTTTATTTGTTTGATTTTCTCTGCTTTTCATTTTCTCCATTTTGTTAATGTTGAATTTTAAAAAAACTTAGAGTGGGCTATGGGTTGACAAGTTTTTGTTTTGTTTTTGTTTTGTTTTGTTTTATTTTTATTTTGTTTTTATTTGCTTAATGTATTAAGTTTTGATTTTCTTGGCTTTGTATTTCTTTGGATGCACCGTTACGTACGAGTGCCATTGTTGTAAAAATGTTGTTTTCAAATAAAGAATACTAATATATTGGCCTGACCATTACTGAACTTTCATCAGTGTGTTTTTTTGTACATTCACATGTTATATTGCATCTTGATGCTGATACGTCAGTTTTTTAATATATTCTGGTTCCATCTGTTCCATTCTCATCAAGCATAATAATTAGTGAGTAATGAATTCTATTAGGTATTGTTTGTCTAGTAGTAATTTATGGAAATTTACTATCGCATTAATACAATGGAACTGTAGTAGGCCTAATCGTATATTTTTAAAAACTTAAATTGATCTTTAAATAAATGCACTTGCATTTTAATATTTCCCGCATAGGCCTAATAACGTTGCCGTTTAGATTTGAAAAGCTTTTATGTAACCATTATTATGTGCGTATTAATATCGTAAGTTCTGACTAAATGACGTTGCGAACGTGTAAAGTAACGTCTTAATGTTATTTTCTGACATAATCTAACTACAACATTTACAACGTTGCTCAGAATGTTGTAGTACCGTATTTTTGCAATCGCTGAGGGAATTCTCTTAGTCTGTTCCAGTGTTGGAAAGTGGAGATGTTGGATTTTGAAATTTCCTGAACTTGCCTGAAGTATAGGCCTATGCAGACATTTAATAATCAGAATCGGAATCTTTATTTTCCACCTCATACCCGTACACAAACAATGTAATAGGCTCAATAAATAAGATAGGCTAAATAAGTTACCGTATGTAGTGCAATACACAACTATACCTTTAAGCCAGAGCACACCTGATACAGAAATCGACTTACATACAGGTAATAATAATTAAAAACACATTCTGATAATGTACCTAAAATTCTTAAATACACCAGATTAGTTTGTTGCACGTACTAGATTATGCTGCACCAAAAATCGAATAATTTCTCTGATTCCAGATGATATCATGCTGGACGTGAAGCTAAGGAAGATGGTACAGTTTGAAAACGGTCTTTTACAGGGGTTAGATTCAGTCTTCTCTTTTACCAGTTCTTCTGGTAATTGCTTGGCCTTTAAGTCCAACTGGGGAGAAAAATCACAAATTAATACAAAATGCTAAGAAATTCTAGCATAATATCACACCGTAATGTCTTGTTAACATGGCATCAAGCCGAAGGTTGATATGTTGGAGGAGGCAAAATTGGAAAAAAAAACAAACTAAATGTTTACTTTGGTGAAGAGAAAGTTGAGATGAGAAGATATTTAGAGCTAAATGAAAAAAAATCTCAGAGAAACACTAGCTAGAAATCAGGTAGATTACACAAAACTGAACAAAGTAAAAGATGCACTGGCAGATCCAAGAATTAAAAATAGAGGGGCCAAAAACAGAGAGCTCATGACACTCTTTAAATGTACCGTAATTTCTTCTTTTTCACTGTATAATTTTCGATAATTTAAGGGGATAGGAGCGGCTGGCCCAGGCCCCCGATGAATCCGCCATTAGAAGCTAAAAACAATAGTAAAAATGATAAAGGAGGTGGTGCTACATAAAATTAAAGACCAAAAGTAATTTATAGAAAGTTAGCGGAAACAAAAATGTGGATTGTAGCATTGCAAAGTGGCAGTAAAAAGAGAAATAAACCTTACACAGAGAATAAGATGAGGAAGAAATGGAGGTAGAGAGGAGAATTTAAGTGAAATTTATGAATATGGCATTTATAATACGAACCAAAAACTCAAGGAAGAACTGTATTCAGCCAAATTAAATTACAAATATTTGTCAAGCAAAACCAATGGAGTAAAAATTGTTTGGAATTCATAATAGGTACGGTAGTTATGCAGGTTACAGATGTATATAAACATTATAGAGAAATATAGAATAGCAGAATATGGATGGACGAAATAAGGAGATTTAATGATATCAATGAATAGGTTAGGTATTTCTTATATGGTTTTGTTCAGGGCGGATCCAGTAGGGTATAGGCCATTGCCCCCCCCCCCCCCCCGTCAGTCCCGCCGAAAATTAAAAAAGAGGGAGAAATTTTTTTTGAGTTAAAGGTAGGAAAGGGGGGGAAAAAGTATGTGTACTCAAGAGTTTAGTGGCGGACCCCGCAGGGGGAAAAAGGAGAGCTCAATTATTTTACCACTCACTAATTTTGAATTTTCTATTGATTGACGACGAACACAACGTTACGCTATATCTCTGTTGCCGATTTTTTCATGATTTTTATAAACCAGGATGTTAAAAAAGGCCAAAAGGCGGAGACCCAAGACGGTTTTTTTTAAAGCAATGATGACGGAAGTACCCGGCTAGAACAGCTATCCATGCTCAGTGGCGTAAAACCGGTTTTCCACTAGGCGAATTTATTCGCACATTTACATTCCTATTGGAGTTTTTGCGAAGCGAAAAAATGCGCAACCAATCTAAATTCGCCTAGTGAAAAACGAGCTTAACACGTATGCGCTCTCGGGCGGCGTCCGCAGGGCCACCGACCCTTAGGGGCCCTTGCGGTTCCCCTACCCATAGGATCCTCGCTCTATAGCACCCTGATCTAAAAGGGCTTTGTTGATACATAACAGCATAATGTGTTTGACATCGACTGTAGGACATATATCATATTATTCCAGTGCCAAACCGACCAGAATTCCCCTGCATTTGTCAAAATTAAAGAAAAAAATGGAGATAATATTTTAAAATTCTAAGTCTGAATGAGTGTCATTTCCGGGCATCTAGAGGTGCCATAATCATAATTTGCTTTACGACTCCCAGTATACAATAGACTATAGGTCATTGAGGGAAGGAGTGTATAAGTGAGGGGAGCTTAGCTCCCGTCGGGAAGAAGTCAATAATTTTGTCGAGGAGGAACACTGCTTTCAAAAAGAATTTTTACCATCTGAGAGTGCCGATTCCGAGTGTCTAGAGAAGGGGCATATTCTTAAAATTTGCTCATCTCAGTCCCAACCATGGTGGGGGTGGAGGTGAGTGTGTTTTACCTACTGCCCCTCCTCCCTCTGTCAGAAAGTTTCTGGATCCGCCCCTGTTGTTGGCTTACCAAATACAGTACTATACTGCTCCTGCTACACCATTGCTACTACTACGTACTATAACTACCGCCACCAGATATTTGGATAAAGAACTTTTTTACCATTTTGTTGACTTCAATAACTGCTCTGCCGAAGTTGGTGGCTTGTAACCCAGTAGAAAGAGATGACTTGAACAGAGCATGATAGTCAATGCCCTGATTGAAATCGTATCCCCTGACTTTGACAGTATTCAATGGTGTGTTTCCACGTATCTCTGATTTGAGAAATTTGCGCACATCTTCTGGAACTTCTTCATATTTGCTCAAATCGTTTTCATACTCAATAATATCATTATCAGCCATTGTTACTAAAGATAAAACAGTTAACTGGTTATAGGCTTAGATCGAAGGTATGTCAACTCTTGATTGCTCTCCTACTAAATCATGAGAAAATTCAGCATGCCGTAATCATATAAGAGGTAAACATTTATAAATATTCATATTTAACCTTATTGTTTTCAATCTGTCCGGCTGGTCATTATAAATAGAAATTAACAAACATGCGGGATTTGATTTTATCTAGCTAAGTGTCTAACTAAACTGAATGAAAAAAAAAATTATACACAACTTGCTACAGCAATATTTCTGATTTACGATCAATAATGCTGCTGTGCCATAATCATAAATGTTTTTACCTCAGCCCCAAACATGGTGGGGCTCAGGGAGTATAGATCCTCCATCTGTGAAAGTCCCTCTCTGGGCCCCCTCTATTTAAAATTCCTGGATCCGCCACTGATGACATACCGTAATTTTGTGGTATTCATTTCTTCTTTTTGCACTCGCTGTCATTCATTCATTCATTCATAATTTTAAAACCATTCTCTCATTTTCAAATTCCATAAAAATATACCAAATCGTAGAACATTACCTTATTGTTTATTGACAGCTTTACCAATTTGGTATTTAGTTTCAGATGCACTTTAGTTAGTCGTTTGTAAACATTAATTGTTAATTATTATTCGTTATTATTATGTACAGGTAGGCCATATGATAGTAGCGTGATGTGGTACGCCTATTAGTAAAATACATTATCTGTTTTTCGAATAAATTAAGATTATGCCCTGTAATAAAATAGAAAATAAAAAATAACATGGTATGCTTCATATAATTACAAATTGTATTTTTATGCATTATTTATTTAGTTGGTGTAATGTATATATTAATCACTATGGTTAGGTTGTTTTGACAAAATGAAGTTTTCACTTTACAGTAAAATAATAATAAGAATAATAATATTAATAATAATAATAATAATAATAATAACAATAATAATAATGTTAGTCTTATAGAGTATAGGCTAGATATACGGTAACACAAGCCTGGTTAAACTCTGGTTAAACTTAACTCACAAAAGTGTGATAAAAAAAGAATAGAGCGCCTCATGGCTCTAATAACTGTGACGACCAAGAAGGCATCATTTCATTTTATGATTTTACAGTATGCTGTTGTTTCAATAATTTACATACAGGTGATTTGTATTAAATAATATAGAGGGCGCGTTCTCAAACTACCATACTCAGCAGTGTGACTACTGCTTGGGATATATCCCAAAATCTTGGGATTTTTAATCTTAGGATCTTGGGATTTTTTGTTAACTTTTCATTAAATCTTGGGATTTTTTGAATGATATGGAATTTTTAGTTCTATCATGAAGACAATTTAAAAATAAATTATAATGGCCAAACACCCCTTTAGTGTACAGTCGTGAATGAGGGCTGCTCATTTGTTCAAAATAAAAGACCCATTGGAGACTTGGTAGTTTTTTTGCTTGTTTTTTGTTATTGTTTTTTTTTCTGAATAATAAGGCTGTTGTTTAGAGACATTCTCATTCTTTTCCAAAATAGTATGAATTTTAAAGTTAAATCTCTTATGTCCCATTGGCAGAATGACGTTTGCTTCAGACAACAAGTAGACATAGGCCCTACGTAGTGCTGAAAAAAGCTGAGCAAGAATATTGATGCCAGGAAATCGCACCTTCTCATATTTTGTAAATGCTTTTCTGTGTCTTAATTTGACAGCTAGAAGTTAAATCAGATTCATCAAAAATACTTACTCTCCGCTTACACCCCACAAAAATAGAAGTTAAAAATCAATGCTTTTTTTCTATTCATATCATGCTAACTGGAATATTTTCTGTGAATACAAATATAATAATGACAATTGCATTTTTTTTTTATTAATATGATTCCCTTCAGAAAATTCTATACTCAGTTGAAAAAAACCGAACGAATTATTGGTCTCGAAAATCCAGACACTATTTATAATACAGTACAGCATAAAATTTGTTTAAAAAAAGCCTTAAAATGCGACTTTAAAATGAATTTGCATGTATATATCCAAATATTATGCAAATCTTGGGATTTTTAAAGCTATCTTGGGATTTTTTAGACTATCTTGGGAATTTCGATTTTCCTAGTGGTCACACTGACCATACTACTGTATGTTAGTAGCATATTATTTTAGACCGAAAGGCATTTATTTTCCTAAAGAAAACCCCCTCAAAAATTAAATCCTCGTAAATAATTTTCTCCTTCAACAACCAACGCACCCCCTCCAACCAGGGCTTCGCCTCTGAACTCCACCGGGTTCCTACTACGTTCCCCCGGCAGCAGTGTCATAGTAGAGCGGCTAAGGTTGAATTTCAGGTAGAATCGTGCACTTTTGGAAGAAAGCATGAAACTTCCCATAGTGATACTATGGCACCTAAAGATCATTAAAAAAAATAGACCCCAAAAAAATAACGCCTCCTAATGGCCGCCATCTTGAAATCCAATATGGCCACCAAAATAATTGATTTTTAAGCCAATATATTCATATCACAGCACATGTCATTGCCATTTGAAGATCAGTACCCATGTTTTCGATATCAAGGAGTGTAATGCAATCATCAGAAATTATGTCAGATGGCGCCGCCCTATTGTTTTTCAAGATGGCCGCCAAATAAATGATATTTTTGTCAATATTCATATCTACATGTGTACCTACCACTGTTAATCAAAGTCTGTTGCCCATGTTTTCGATATCAGGGACTACTATACAGCCATCAGAAATTATGTCAGAAGACCACCATATTAAATTTCAAAATGGCCGCCATCTTGAAATTTAATATGGCCGCCAAAATAATTAATTTTAGCCTACCGGTATGTATTCACATTTACAGCACATATCACACCAATTGAATATCATATAGATCAGCTTGTGAGTTAACCCAATAAAACCCACTGGAAAATGTTCGGCATAGTACAAGAATGGCCACTACCAATGGTGGAAATAATATTTCCACTCCTTGCCAGATTATTATTAGCTGATTCAGCAAAACATGGATATAGACCGACCAGGAAATAGGTATGTTAGTTATTGTCCAAAATAGTACGGTACTCAACGTTAAAAAGAGGTTTCCTGTTTTTTTGTGTGAACACGGAAGCAAACTTTTAAAAATCACGTTTCTACAATGAGTCTTTTGGCTTCATTAGTACTTCAAATGCATCAAGAACATTTATGATGTAACCTTACAAAACAAAAACAAGAGCATAAACAAATAATGTGTTCCGCCTTACACAATAGATAAACTGATGAAAATATTCAGTTGTAAAACTAGGAGGAAAAATAAAATGGAAAATACTGGGACAAGATAGCCGGGGGAAATAGCAGTTGGAAAACAGCCTCAAGAAATAGCCTGGAAACATAACTGGATGGAAAACAAATTCTCTAGTGGAAAAATCCGAGGCGAAAGTTAGGTGGCAAGTGCCATAGTGGTATTTTCTTTGAATTAAACTAACTGAAACTACTGAAAACACATCTTTTTTCAAAATTAACTTGAGCTTATTGCTTCAAATCATTATTCAACTCTGTAAACGCTATGATATAGTTTTCTATGAATAGCGTATCTAAATACTAATACTAATACTAATTAAAACCTAAAACCTCTTCGATTTTGAGTCTACTCAATCATCCAATCTTCCCCGGGGAGAGAGATAGATGCAGATGTTAAACATCATCTCTATTAAAGCTAGTTTTAGCATAAATGAAATTATATAAACATAAATCAAATATTCAAATTAATGGTGAAGACACTAATATCGAATAGACTTCATGTTTATGAGATGGCTAATTATATATATAAACATATGTAAATATTTGAAAGGAAAAGAAACAGAAAAGAAAATTAAAGAAAGAAAACTAAAGAACGTTGGAAAAGAAAAAAAAATTGGAGAGGAAATGAAATAAAAAAGTATAGAAAATGAATATAATGGAGAAAGTGAAAATAAATAAAAGAAAAATCAAGAAAAATTAAGAAAAGTATATAGATAACTTTAGCATAAATGAAATTATGTAGACATAAATTAAATATCACATTCAAGTAATGGTATGAAGGCAATAATATCGAATGAACTTATATATATATTTTTCAAATATGCATATATAACATATATATATATATATATATATATATATATATATAATTAATTTTTGTGTGTAGCACTCTGTTTATGTAATTAAATAATGGTGAAAACAGAGCTCGAATAAATGGAAAGTGATGTGAGTATCGTATCGGAAATAGCCTATCAAATAAAAAAAAAATCCTTATACTGTTTGTTGATATACTGTTTGCCAAAGAACTGTATTACAATGAAGTAACATAGAATCAATGTTGCTGCGTAGCATTGTGGTATAACTAATCAAATAATGACAGAAACAGTGCTAAATGCACTCAAACTGCATGCAAATGCATCCAAACTTCGATGTTTCCATTGAGTTTCCAAAATCCTCAAAGCACTGCTTTTACACCACTTTATTCTCAGTTTAATGTTACTTGTTTACATAATCGGCGTCTGGCCGTAAACAATAAGATGTTTTCTAGCCAATGTTGCTTGGCAGGCCGCACACATAGGGTTTTTAATTCACTTTCGCGGGCCGCACTTTGCCCACCTGTTGTATATGTATACACGAATAAAACATTTTGTATTCGATTGTCTAGAAGCGTTTTTG
>NW_022684834.1:0-519 GCF_011630105.1 Anneissia japonica
ATTGAGGCATCTGTCACTAGAAGAAAAAAAAAATCATAATCGGATTGGTGTATATGCCTCCGAAAGCGAGCATTGGGAAGTTCGAACTACTTTATAGCGCACTCGAAGCTGCTAATCTTGACAACCCAGGATGTCAAATATTGTTGATGGGAGACTTTAACTTACCTGGCATCAAGTGGTCAAAATACACGCCTCCCATGACGAATAACAATGTTGAACAATTTTTCATAGACTCTATTTCAAACCATTTTTGTTTATATCAGTGCAATTATTCCACAACTCACGGTAATAACATACTGGATTTAGTATGTAGTCGAAATGTTACTACATCCGTTTCATGTGGAAATGACATTTTCGAGACTGATCACAGTTCTGTTTGCTTTACTTTTAATTTCCCAAATGTTTCATGGTCAGAATCGGATGATAACAGATTAATATTCAACTATAAGAAAACGGATAAAACTAATTTAATTAACACACTATCTCATGTGCCATGGGATACACTCAAATTGTGCAATA
>NW_022684835.1:0-205 GCF_011630105.1 Anneissia japonica
GAGAGGTTACATTTGCTTTCTTTTTCTTCTTTGTCTGTCAGAAGGGACAAATTGCTTATTATTTTATGCTTTAAAGTTCTGATGGGCCTTCTAAGCTGCAGCACGGTTTATGATGGTATCAAAATCAATACCAGACATAATGATCGCTTGTGTTTCCATCACCAAACATCAAGGACCCAAGCATTTTTCAACTCGGTAGCCATCA
>NW_022684835.1:342-531 GCF_011630105.1 Anneissia japonica
TTGGGTAAACCGGCTTTGCTACAGTGATTTGGTTCACTCTGGTTGTCCCTGGTCTCCCCAAATTTCAGCTTTTTTTTGTTGTTGTTGTTGTTGTAAATGACCAAATAAATAATGAAATGAAATGAAATATCACACTCCATTGAAAAGGCGTAGTTGACCAACACTAGTTCTTATTTCATGGCTATTGTC
>NW_022684836.1:0-1186 GCF_011630105.1 Anneissia japonica
GTCTGGACAACAGAATCAATAAAATCGCCCGAAAACCAGCATTCATCATTATGAAAAACCACACGACCTCATTTCAACTAAAACATCATGCAGGCTTTTACACCTATCAGAACCAGAGATCAGTTCTATCAGCAAACAAATAACAGACAGAATAAACAAAAACGTCACAAGTGGCATCAAAGTAAACAAGTGAACACAGAATCTGTAATAAGCTGGTACAACACCATACAAGACAAGCCCAATTGCACCTTTATTACATTCGACATCTGTGAATGCTACCCGTCAATAACAGAAGACCTGCTACGAAAATCAAACATCAAAGATAGTGAAATGAAGCATCAAAGTAATCGCTACTTTTTCACAATGATGCACCATGGGGAAAAAAGTCAGCAGACACATTTGATGTAACAATATGGAGGAGCCATAATGGTGCAAACACATGCGAGATTGTTGGAACATACATCCTCCACCGCATCTCCAAAAAATATGATCTCTGGAACTTTGGACTGTATAGAGATGATATATTGGCCGTTTTCCAAAACTCAGTCCAGCCTAAATTGAGAAAATCAAAGATCTCACATCAATCTTTAAAACATTGAAACTGAAAGTTGTCACTGAATCCCACCAAAAATTGGTAAATTTTCTTGACATCACCTTTGATCTCAGATCGGGTACATGCAGACCTTTCAGAAAGCAAAAATGACACGCCTCTGTATATCAACGCAAAATCAAACCACCCCCATCAATAACGAAGTGCATCCCCAATTCCATTAACCAACGACTATCAAACAAACTCTGAGCACTCATTCAACAAGGAAATACATATTTACCAGAATGCACTGAATGCCAGCGTATACTACCACACATCAAAATTCGAACGCCAAAAGACACAACAACCAAAAAGAAACAGAAAGAGACAGATCATAATGGTTCAACCCACCATTTAGCAGTAACGTCGCACCCAACGTTAGTAGAAAGTTCATCAGCCTCATCAAAAAGCACTTCCACCAACAACACCCACTTCACACTTCTCATTCAGCACCTGATAATCGCATATAGCGTAAAACTTTAAGTAGTGCAAACCTCACCCGAAGTTTTTAGTGTTTTTATCTAATAATATTAATAGCTATATTTATTTATATATTTATAAATATTGAGCCCTATGTTGGCCTACATTGGTTCTATT
>NW_022684837.1:0-1012 GCF_011630105.1 Anneissia japonica
AAAAAGTAACATAAGAGAAAAATGACAAAAAAAACTGTTCAGCCTCCAACAGGACTCCAGCCCAGGAACTTTCACACACATGGCAAACGTCATAACTACTCGACCACGAATGAATTATGGTGATTCAAGCGTTCGGGAGAACATGAGTTCTAGTTAATTCTTTTAACGTATCTGACGCCACGATTTTGATACAGCACTAATATCTCATGTGGTCAAACTAGTCAGGGGATCTATAAGATACGCCCTCTTCTTATTCCGTTTAAATAAGTGCCCACTCAATATTTTATTCATTGTTTTAAATATATCATATGATTTCTTTCTTAGCAAGCCAACAATCAATTCTAAAACTGTGGTTGGCATGAGTTGAGTTGCGGAGTGGTTTACATTTTCTTCTGTCAGTTTCAAAATGAGGATAGTATCTCTTCAACAGATGAGAGCTCTCTGAGCATTATCTTTCCAACTTCCCTCTTCCTATATTTGTCTGTCCTATTTTTTTTTCTTTTGTTTTTCGTCAGTTTTCACCTTTAGCCTTGCAATGGTCCTGCTAATCTTAATCGGCAGATAGCCAACAGGATACATACATACATACATACATACATACATACATACATTACCACACCACCACCACCATCACTCCACCACTACTATTTTCATCTGCTGTTGAAACTCATACCTGTAGCATTCTTGTCATGAGCCGTGCTCCCTCTCTCTCCACGATTATCTTTTCTGCGCCAGAACCATTCGGTTTCTTAATGTCCTTATATTTTTTTTTTCCATTCAAAAAGCGCCACTTCTTGAATTTTCCAAGTTGAAATAAAAACCCCTCATAGTATATGCTGTATCGATTAGTTGTTTTACGAATGAATCATTAGCTTGACAAGCAAACATCTGATAAGGTCATTTGAATTTTTATTGTAGATTCCCCCTCTGAGAAGTCGCATCCATAAAAAAAAAATTAAAAAAATCAGAGTCTCTGATTATTTTTATGGAGGCAACGCTAACAAGTAACATG
>NW_022684838.1:0-635 GCF_011630105.1 Anneissia japonica
TTAAATTAGTAAATGATAATATTGACAGAGAATGTGAAAATAGCAATGATTGTAATTATAGTACTAAATATTTAAACTTAATGAAAATACCTATAGAGTACTACAGTGTTACGTCACGATACCACGTGATACTACTCCAGTGTTATCGTTGCAAAAGCCTTTAACCTGGCACCATTTTCTTCACTGACAAACCACTGAACCCAATTTCTAACCTAATTATTAAGATGTTGTATCTTACTTTTTCTTTGTAAATTTTAATTGATGATTAAATGTGTGTTCGATAACTAATATAATGCGAGCTTTTGTGTTTTTAGTGCATTTTCATGGTAAAATATTAGATTTTAAAATGCCTGTTCCAGAAAGCCTATGAAGTCATTTAGGCGTAATGAACGGTAGCCAACGTCTGTTGACAACAGAGAGCGCCACCTGGCGTCGTGACGACACTACTGTGGTACTGTATATTGATAAAAGTATTATTGTGATATAGATAGTAACAATGCATTGTTTAAAGAGAAGTCAGTGTCTATGTTTATGGTGACCTTTTTGTTTGTGTAGGTTCTTGAGCTCCACAAGAAGGAGTTTATCAAGTCCTCCAAGAAGTTTAGCTATACCTTGAAAGGTTACTTCCGCGATAG
>NW_022684839.1:0-251 GCF_011630105.1 Anneissia japonica
GTGATGTCACAAGGCCATGATACGCCATTTTCGTCTCTACAAAACTTATTAGCAAATGATACGTATACTAATAATTACCAATATGGCAATGCATTTTGATAAAGTATAAATACGTAACTGTTTCAGAGTATTTTTAATCATACAAGTTTCACAAAAAACTGAAGAACTATAAATACTTGAGAGTTTAAAAAATGTGAATGTGGCCTTCCATATTAAATAAACTACGCCCTCAATTGGACTAACTTTTTTTT
>NW_022684839.1:309-703 GCF_011630105.1 Anneissia japonica
ATATTATACCGAAGTGAAGAGAATTTTTTTTACGAATCCATAATATTATAACAAACTAGGGCCGGCCAAGCCTAGGCCTAGAATTTTGTATCATTCCACTTTAATGGCGTAGTGTTTTAGGCCGATGCCCAAAGAGTGATGCGGCCGCCACATGCTTTTCAAAACAAAAAACAACGACACAACGTGGGTTCAGAGAGTTGTGCTGAATGTTAGATCATTGAACAGGATTTAGGAAAAGGTAAGTGAAACGAATGTTCATCCTACTGTCAACTTAATAATATATTAATAACACTTAGTCAATTAAGAGAGATGTTTAACGTTGTATTTGGGTATGATGTCATCGTTTAGCTTGCTGTTTGTTGTTGCAATGCAAATTGAGTAGACTGTTATTTTT
>NW_022684840.1:0-837 GCF_011630105.1 Anneissia japonica
AAACAGACCTAAGACGTTCTGTGGTCTGTAGAATGGGCATATGTTTCTGAATTATAGCCCTTAGTTGGGGTAACCTAGGGTGATAGGTAGTGACCAGTGGCACTCTGGTCGATCGCTGACGTGGTTTGTACGTCAGTGTTTGAGCACGAGGTATGTCCTTTGCTTTTTTTACAGAATTTTTGATGGGTCCTCGATGATAATTTCTATTCCAGAGATGTCCGGATAGCTCTTCTGTGCGATTCTGAAACTCTAAATCCGAAGAACAAATGCATCTCATGCGCAATGCTTGGCTGTACGGAATGTTTTTTTGTAGAGTGCGGGGGATGACAGCTGCTAGGGAGCAGGTACATATGCTTATCCGTGGGTTTACGGAAGAGATCAGTTTTGAGTGCACCATTTTCCATGGTCACGGTGATGTCCAGAAAATCTACACTGCTTGTGGATTTGTTAGCAGTGAATTTGATTGTGGGATGAGCCGAATTAATGTTCAATAGGAACGTATCCAAACTATCTTCACCATGGGGTCCAGATCATGAAGATATCATCAATGTAACAAAACCAAACATCTGGTTTCTTGGGCTGTAGGGACAGGAAATTGGCCTCAAATTGTCCCATATATAAGTTAGCAAAGGATGGAGCCATTTTAGTGCCAATCGCTGTGCCATGAATTTGAAGGTAATGACTGTCGCTGAAAACAAAGTTATTATTGGTCAGAATCAGCATGATAAGTTCACGTAGATTTGATTTAGATGGGGTTTTGCCCCGAATTTGTTTGTAATTTGAAATGCACGCATTAACAACTTCTTCATGAGGAATATTAGTATATAATGACGAAAC
>NW_022684841.1:0-593 GCF_011630105.1 Anneissia japonica
TTTTAATTTTTAATACATATCATAACATTGTGGTTTTGAACTTTTGAAATTTTACAATTTTAACTAGTTTTGAGTATTTTGGGAGTAACTGCTTCGTAGGTTTTTTAACGTTTCGTACATTTTTTTTTCTAATTCTAATTTCTTTTACTTTTAACTTACATTGATTTTTCTTCTGACTATCTTTTTTCGTCGCTGAATTTTAACACTTTATTTAATTAAAATTGTGCTTGCTTAACATAAAGCTTAATTTTTTCTTTAATTATTCTTATTGTGATTTTGAATTCATGTCTTACATGTTTTTAAATTTGACTAGGTTTTGCTCTATGGATTTAACTTTTACATGGCTGTCGCTTATAAAAGCTATTTACTTGTAAGTGTTTTCTTTTTTCTTTTTTTTTTGTTGTTGAAGTATTGTACGTAATTTTGCTTTCAAATGGGTTTTACGTGGTAGTGTTGGTTAAAATATTGCGTTCCTATTTATGTTCATGTAATTTTTATACTTGTGTATGAATGTAAGATTTTCTAATATAATTATTTAACGTTTTTTTTTTTACATTTTCACGTCTATACAAATGTGTTTTTTTTTTCCATAA
>NW_022684842.1:0-5014 GCF_011630105.1 Anneissia japonica
ATTCCGGTCGGTTAGCGTGAGCCCTGACTGAACTCTGCAGAAACTTCACATCGATCTTCGCATTGAGATGTAAAACAAAATGTCGGAAAACTTTTCTTTGACGCATGCGCATTTGCATAAATGTCTACACATACACACTACACACAATAAAAAACATAGGAAATAGCAAGAGTGATTACAATAGTTCCTATTGCATTACATGCATAGGAACTAAAATCAGAGCACAGTTGCCACATGAATTGTCAAGAATGAATCTATTTACATAAGATCTGTTGCATTAATGAGGATGGGACTTATCAGGTATCTTCCATAACAATTTATAAATAATTCTTCCAACACAAAGTTTATCTCATCATATTCTATAGCATCAAAAAACCCAGGGCAGTCTTCACAGCCTCTGGGAACTTGTCCCTAATCGCCCACACAGTGCAAGATGGGATGACCCTTCTGTCAGATTTCTTTAGCCTGTTAAACACCTACCAAATGAAAGCCATTGATAACCAACATGTCGGCATTTCCTGTAAGAAGAGAAGTACAATAAAAAGTTTGAACAGACTAGTTAAAAAAAAATCAGAGTGACTATTCTTACACCATTCCAAAATAATTAGTATTAACATGTTATATTTTCATTGCGGATTTTTTGGGCTCAGTACGGACACCAAAAGTATGCCGTTTCTTTTAGTTTTAAGGCATATCCGCAATAACGATATAACGTGTTTATTGATATTACAATATCTTTATAAGGAATTAATCATTCTGGCACTAATCATCAATGATAATTTTTGTTGAAAATATATATCTTCTAATTAACCATCACTGTGAAAAGTGCCCATATTCAAATGCATTGCAAATTGTTGTAACATAGCCATGACCTAAACAATTATTTTGAATAGAATTTATTATTTCATTAATACTTTTTTGTAATATAAAAATAAAAATTAGTTTAAAAATTACAAATCAAGACAATAACAATATATGTATAATAGACTATCTTGTTTCTCAATCTTTTCTAATGTACAGTAATAATAATTCCCCTGTATTTTGACCATCAAAATGGCTGGACATTTGACCCTCTACTAGTTTTTATCCAGCATGCAACCAGCAGGGCCACGCCTAAGGCGGGGTGGTTATATTTCCGAGAAGAATGCCGAAAATTAGTCTTTGAACTAATCTGAATACTGTATATAACCATTGTGAATGTATCATGCAGAATTTAAGTTCTGTGCACATTTTTGCAAGCCATTTTCCTCGCAAATTTGAGCTAGCTTTCAAGGTATCATCCACATTCCACGACGAATAAACTGGCATTTTAGTAATAATGCTGTAGTAGTAGTAGGTCCTAGATAGTTCCATGGATCTAATAATGAACATGTAAATTATTGCACTTTATTTAAAATAGTGTTGTTTGTTTGTCTAATGTTTGAAATATTATTATTATAGTTTGTATGCCTAGGCCTAAATTAGGGGCCTAGGTCACGCCAGACAGTAGTAGTAGTATTCCGTATTCTCCGTATACATACAGTACTGCACTAAATGCTAGGCTATGTCTACACAGGTAAGACAAGGTATTAAACAAACCTACTTAACGCCACTATTAAGATCACCACTTCCAAGACTTCCTTATCCAAACCAGCAAACATATCTTTTTGAAAGATTCATTCTTCAAAAATGCCTTCGACTTATTTTATTATTATTATTGAATATTTTCGCCAGTCTTAATTTTTCCATTTTCCGCTCGCGACGACCATTCTCATCAGTTGGCTAATGTCATTACCAGCTCGTTACGGTTGAGTGAATCAGCTGACTCCCTGTCTAGTGCAAATTTCCGAAATAAAAACTGGGGCAAATCGTTGTTTTACACATAATTGAGACATTTTCATAAGTGAAAACCCATATAAATGAAAAGAACGGCCAAATTTACATTGGAATATCTAAAGTTTGACACGATTTTTTATGGGGTTACCGAATGCAAGCCTTTGAAAGTCGGTACATTTTAGGAAATTCCCTATCTTATCTCAAAATCCTGTAGCACCAGTTTTTTTTTGTTTTTTTTGGGACCCAGTTCACGAGCCTCGTTTTCGAATACCGCGCTCCAAAATCGAGTGCCGTCACCGTCGTTGTGGTCGCCCATCCCTCTATTTTAAATTAAAAATTAATCGTTTCATCCCCGCACCCCCCCCCCCTTTTTTTAAGGGGAGCTCCTTTTTCAAACACTGCTTGGGCATACTTTTCAAGATTGACTGGTGAAAGCCATGGTTGATCTAGGTCTGTTAGAAGTCTACCAAACATATTGTATATGTGGTTTGTCATCTGACCAGTTATTAAACAAAGCTGGGGTACGGGCCTAGCAAAAGTTTTAATTATGTCAACATATCGGCAAGGATATGCATATCGTTGCAACATTATACAGAGTGCTTCAATTCCTTCAATTTTCGAGTTGTTTCTACATTTAACTTGATCTGGAATGTGAAACACATCTTTCAAATGGTGAATATCCTCTTTGAAGAACCTGAAATAAAAATAAAAAAGGCTGTAATTTGAACTTAAAAAATAAAAACAATGCAATGACTAAGCAAGTTGAAAACTAACATCATTAAAATTTTCATGATTTATTTTCTTGGGAAACGTATGACTTTCAACATTTACATACCCCAAAAGTGGTCACCTAGAAAGGGTCCCATCGTACAAGTAATGGTGGCCACCTACAACCGGGCAGGCGCCCACCCCCAGGATGATAACATTGCAAATTACAACTAGGCTTACTAACTAGGCTAGGGCCTATGCTATACAAATACAAAATTTTGGGACCTAATTAGAGTAGACCTCTAGGCCTAGGCTATGCCTAGTCAAACAACAAAGTCCCTAGCTGTGAGCAAGCGTGATGCGGTACGTAGCTAGGAATAAATATACTTTAAATACCTAGGCCTAAGGCCCATTCTATATGGGCGGGGGTCTGCGTCTGTAGCTATACTAGGGCCTAGGCCTAGGCCACCTACCTGAAGTAAGCATTACATTCATCGTTACTTAATGTTTCCAGCTTAAACTTGTCGTACTTCCACCATTCAAGGTCTGCGTTTGTCGGTCTGTTAATTTCAGACAGCAACATGAATTCTAAATCGTACATCCAATGAGTAGCATAAGGCAAGATTATCAACAGTTCTATGAAGGTTTGCCATGGTCGTACGTACGTCTGCTCTGGCGTCGTCGTGCCGTAGGCGCCACCTAAAAACGAAAACAACTTTTGGAGGAGTACGCGAACAGTATCTTGGCGTTGCCGTCACGCCCCATTAGTGCGTAGTAGATTGGCCGCGTAGTTAAAACGAAAAATGCCTACTACTAACCATGGAGGTATTATTGAGAAGATCACTCGAAAAAGCTACGCGCACGCAGCGCTATGCAAATGAACCAAGATCAAAGCTGCCGCAGCGCGTGAAGAACGTTTGCGCGATGCCTTTGAAGTCCCATGTGTTCCCCGCCATCAAATTTTCAGCAGGCATAGTTTACCAAAATATTGAACATGGCGAAATGGAGAGCATATTCTTTTCTCGATGCGCACTACATACAGTCAATCACTATGGCTGCGCAATCGTTTCCACTTTGAAGCTGATACCTTTATCTCTCATAAAATATAAAACATATTAATATTTTCCACCAAATAAAGTTTCGAATTTAATGGAACATTTACATGACCTTTAAAAGTATAGTATATTTCAACTTCGATTTCCATAAATTGGCCAAAATTCGCCAATTCTAATTTTAACAAATATTAATTAATAAAATGATTGATGATTATCATAAACTAAGTAATTTTAGGGTTAACGAGGGTTAACTATTCGAAAAATCAATCCAAAATCTGAGTATTTTTCAGTTTTACGCTGACTTAGCTTTATAGTCGAACTAATCAATCTTTAGACAAAATTATAATGAACACAGGAGTAATTTTTGAACATAAATATTTTACGGAATCCGTTCCTGAAATATACAAATAATAACATACCAACAGTCCGAAAAAATCTAATCAGTGGAACACTGTTCATTATAAAGATAATTAATGGGTTAAAATCAAACTCTTTATTGCACAACTGCTCTGCTGGAAGCGTATAAATGCATGTCGTTGCCAAGTTGTTGCTAACGAAAAAATGTGAATTATAGGGTAATACGCCCGCGCGCGATGCAAAAGCGGGGAACACGTGGGTTTGTCGCGTCAAAGGGAACTGTTGCCGAGTGATCTCCTTCTCAATAATACCTCCATGTACTAACTATACTACGGTACTACTACAACAGTCTGGCATAGGGCCTAGGCCAGGCCCCTTTCTACACAGAATGTTGCCCCTAACAACTCCCTGATCAGAGTAAAATAATTTAACGTGAATATTCAGAAGAATACTATTTTGTACATACCTTCAAACACATTCCAATAAAAAAACGAAAAAAATCAATTAAACTTTTCATCGAGACACAGAAATGGCGACACTAACTCTTTTCCTCGAATAACGCGGGCTCTCCCATAATGCTTTGTGATAGGATCAATTTAACTCTGTGTAGATGGGTTATTTTAACTCTGCCATTATGCATTGCGATAGGATAACTTCGCTCTCTGTGGATGGGTTAATTTAACTCTGCTATAATTCATGCGATAGGATCAATTTGACTCTCTGTGGATGGGTTATTTTATCTCTGCTTGTTTTACTCTAAACATGAAGTTAATTTAACTCCAGCAACCCAAATACTGGAGTAAAAATTACTCCAACATTATAACCTTGTATAATTTTGGAGTGAAATGAGAGTAAAATTAAGGTTTACTCCCCTAAGGAGTTACTTTAATACCATTTAAGGATTTAAAATAACTCATAAAAAATAACTCCCCCTTTGGGGGTTATAACTACCACACAGGGGGAGTTACAATAACTCCTCAGAATTAACAGTTTGCCTTTACGTATTTATAATATAAATTCAAACGAAAGTTTTTTTCCTTATATTTGCCTCTCCTGAACATGGCATATACCTGTCTCTT
>NW_022684842.1:5838-21223 GCF_011630105.1 Anneissia japonica
ACTAATAATTGACGGCTGTACTCGCAACTAGTATCGGATTGTCGATGCCACAGTAAAGATCAAAGGACTGTACGCACGCGCTATGTTCGAGAGCGGAGATGTGCGTCCTTTTGTTAAATTACCTTGAACATATAAATTGCACTTAAACATCATTGACTATTATTGACGAATTTCTTTACAAATAATACAATTGTTCCCGTCCTGGCAGTGGTACCGTTTCATCTTATAACTTTCATGATAAATATTATTCATTTTGTTCTTAAATAGTGAAATATTAGCACATGCTCTTACATTGCTTGATATGTTCTTCCACACCTTAGGCCCTATATACGAGATTCCTTGTCGGCCAACATTTGTGCGTTTTAAGTCGATAACAAGGTTTTGCTTATATCGTATTATGATTATGGTACGAGTCAAGTGTACGGAACAACAAATCAAAAGATTCTGGTAGTAAACCCTTATCATATAAAAACATTAAGTTCGCTACATTTTTTTCGTATAGATCAAATATGTTTAAAGTATTGGTTTTAACAAAAAGTTGAGCAGATGGGTGTAGATAATGTACATTACATACGATTCTAAGTGCTTTCTTCTGTAATACATGGATTCTATTTAAGTTTGTCATGCTACCAGAACCCCATATCGTGATCCCATTCGTTATAATAGGAAGGACAAGAGACTTATAAATAGTAAGCAGTATGTGATATGGTAGCAGATTTTTAAGGAGATTCATTGCTCCAATAATTGCAGACACCTTACTAGCAATAACATTTACATGTTGAGAAAAATTAATTTTTCATCAAGAGTGATACCAAGGAATTTAATTTTGTCTACTCTCTGAATAATGTCCTGGTCAATGACGAGTTCGACATGCGCTGTGTTAATAATTGTATTTGTACCACTAAACACCATCAATTTAGATTTTTTGGTATTAACAGTAAGCTTATTTGCTTTAAACCACATATTTAAGCGTTTTAACTCCTCATTCATTATATCGAATGCTTCATTTATGTTACTATGTTTTAAGAAAACATTGGTATCATCTGCAAATGTTATTAATTGAGTTTTGGTACATACTGAAGGCATATCATTGACAAATAGTAAAAATAACAATGGACCCAGGATAGATCCCTGGGGAACTCCATACTTTACCAACTTTCTATCAGACTGTATATTATCTAAAGCTACAGATTGTTCTCTTCTACTTAAATAACTACAAAACCATTTAAGTACAAGACCTCTGATGCCACAATAAGGTATTTTTGTAGAAGAACTTTGTGATCTATCAAATCAAACGCCTTAGATAGGTCGAGAAAAACTCCAACAACAAAAAATTGGTTGTCAATTGCCGTTGTTATTTTCTCAATTGTCTGAATGAGGGCGTGATTTGTAGAGTGTCTTTCTCTAAAGCCGTATTGTGTTTCATTCAGGATTTTATACTTATTTAAGAAAGAAACCGTTTGGTCATAGACAATTCGTTCATACATTTTTGACATACATGACAATATAGAAATAGGCCTGTAGTTACACTTGTCATCCCTTGCTACACTCTTTGAAAATTGGTATAGTTTTTGCAAGTTTAAGCTTCTCCGGGAAAATTCCAGTTGTGAGTGATAAGTTAATCATATAAGTTAGAGGTACAGCTAATATATCTGAATTAATTTTTAACAATTTTGCATCAATATCGTCAAGACCAGGCGATTTGTTTGAGTTTAAATTAGATAGATATTTTTTTAATATCATACTCAATTAAAGGAGTAAAAAGCATAGAATATTGAACACTATTTTTATTCATATAATCCATAGGATTTGTATCATGGTATATTTTATTTGCTTTTTCGGCCATTTTTTCGCCTATATTAATATAGTAGGAATTAAATGCTTCCGCCTTATCAGAGGGTGCTTCAAATGGCTTGAGAATTTAATTTCATTCGTTCTGGGAGGCTCGATGTTTTGTTTCTTCCCAAAATAGCATTAATAGCGTTCCATGTTTTTTTTATGTTGTTTTTTCGTTTTTCAAAATCGTCTTTGTAGTAATTAATCTTTCTTTGTCTAATAATTGTTGTTAGCCTATTTTTGTACTTCTTATACTTTAATTTATTCGCATTTGTTGGATGTTTTTTATATTTAATATACAGTTTTTCTTTAGTGTTTAGTGACTTTTCGATACCATTTGTCATCCAGGGTGATCTTATTATATCGGTCTTTAATCTGATTTTTTTAAATGGAAAACAGCGATCAATCAGTGCTGTAAAAGATTCTGTAAATGAATTATATGTTTCATTAGCATCATTACTGTTAAGAACATTTTCCCACAACTGATTTTCTAACTCATTTCTGAACATTTGTGTTTGTTCCGGTGAATAATTACGTTTGTAAATATATTTGTTAATTTGACTTTTGTTGTGTTTTTGTGATTTGTCGATGCTTATTATTGGGCAATGATCAGATATATCGCTAAATAGAATGTTTGTATCAATACATTGAATATTATGAGAGTTCGTATATATATTATCTATTATAGTTTCAGTTTCATCTGTTATACGTGTGGGCTTTACTAAGGGTACGAATGATTCAGAAATCATAAAGTCAACATGCTCTTGTACGTTACTCACAGAATTATACATATTTAGGTCAATATTATAGTCACCCATAAGATAGGTTTGTTTGTTTTCGTTGTTACATTTATGCATGAGCTCGCTCATTTGAGTGTTAAACGTAGGAATATCAGATTTAGGTTGTCTATATATGACACCACAAATAATTGTCCTATTGTTTATATCAAGTTCAATAATAATACTCTCAGCAACATGTAATATCTGGGATAAGTCATTTCTTAGTCGATATGATAAATTGGATTTGGTATATAGGGCAACACTACCACCTCCTTTGTTATCCCTATTGTTATATATAGCTGTATAATTATTCAATTGATATAATCCAGTGAGGTGTTTACTAGAGAGCCACGTCTCAGTCAATCCAATTATCGAAAATTCGTATTCGAATCGAGATAAGTAATTTGCTAATTTGTCAAATTTTCTTATAATGCTTCTGCAATTTAGAGAAAAGATTGAAAAATAACCAGAGTCGCACAAGTCATCGCAATGTTTGCTTTTGAAATCGTCAATATCCATATAGTTATTTTCGGTATAATTTGGTATAATTATACCGAAGCTGTCATCATCATTATTAAATTGTGTAACAAAAGACATTTAATACAAAAGGTAAAAGAAAGATAAATGATAAAATTACAATGCAAATAAGTCAAGACGGTGCTACTACTTAACACGTTCCGTCGCTAACTCCGTCAGGAGATTTAATGAATAGTTAAGATTGTAGGATTACGATATTCAATTAATAATAAACACAAATATCATTTCAATGAGTTGCAAGTGACAAATTCACCTAACGCAGGCCTATGGCAATTCAAAGGTAACTATTTGTTAACTCACTAATCATGGTATTATTTCAGAGGTATCATGGTATGCGGTACAAGGTATGTGGTCAAGTTATGCGGTATGCGGAACGGAAATAGTATTACGATCCGCTGACCGATAAACCACTGTATAGCTTACCGCTGATATAGAGATTACCGTTTTTAAACACCGGTCTTTTGCCCTCCTTGTATGCCTGGTCCATGATAATTTTGAGACTCCTTTTCTTTATCACGTCCGCCTGTGGTAGATCTTTGGTAACAAACATATCCGACGATCGTAGAACTGATTTTGCACGTATTAGTACCTCTCGTCTTTGCGGCCGATGAATAAATTTAGCGATTATGTGTCGATTATTTTCCCATCGCCTGTCTACCAATTCGGTGTGCATTTTCTATTATTGTCGTCGGTAAGTTCAGTTTATGGTTTATTATATCTCATACCGTTTTCATGGGATCCTCATCGTTTTGTTCAGGTATTCCTCCAAATCTCAAATTAAAGGATCTCGAATATCGTTCCATTTTTAGGATTTCCCCTTCAAGTATTGACAGCCGGTTACGATCACTCCTAGTCGATTCCGTCACATTAGTGATTTTGGTTTCAAACTCGTCGATTATCGTTTCAAATGAGTGGATTTTCTCCGTAGTAAAGGTAAGACTATTCTCAATTTCACTGTATTTCAGTTCTATTGAGTTTATCATTTCCAGTATAGCAGTTTGGTTTAGGATTATTTGATCGATTTTAACGTGTAGTTCACCGTCCCGTTTTTGCATCGACTGAAATTCCCGCTTCAACTCGGTCATAGTGGTCATGTGATCATCGGGTGCGGCAGTTTCCGTTTTGTTTTCCGGGGATGTTGGTGGTGATACAGTAGTTACAGGTTTTTTCTTACCCATTTTCAATTTTCTGTCAATTTTAAAGCTTGATGAGCCTTTTAAAGTATTAATTGTAGTTATTCCTTGAGTCAGTTTGAACTATCAGTCATTACGAGGGGAAAAATCGCAGTTTTTTTTTAAATCTCTGACGGAGCTGTTTGAGTCCGTTACCGCTTCATGTAAGCGCCCTCCACAGCACAACAATCAACCAGTAATTCTTCACTGTTCACAAGCACATGAATGGAAGAGTGCGATGATGATAGCAGCATCTCTTCGCGGTTCTCGAACACCAGCCTTATTAGTTCTGCATCCTCAAGAGCTCGAGCTAGGGCAGAAAGGAAGAGAGTGAATTTAGAGTTCATTCGTGCCGAAGTTGACCTGCGCCGAGAGATGGCAGAGAAAGAGGCGGAACAGAAAAGGAAAAATGCAGAATTGCTGTTACTTGAAGCAGAAAAAGGAGTATCGATGACATAGGTGGAAGCGGCCGTTTTGGAGGAATTAGAAAGAAGAGCTGATAATAGATGTTGGGAGCAAGGTCTTGAAGTAGACCTCCTTAAGGAAACTCAAGCACAACGGATCCAACGGTTTCAGGTCAAGGTGGACAATACTTACAGCAGCCGACCCGTAGAACAAGAAAATATTTACCACAGCCTGCCCCCAGAAACGTGCAGCCAGCAAAAGTATTGGACCCAGAACTTCCAGAAGAACTAGCTGGGAGTATCAGATGTTCCACGATACCATATTTAAGGCCAAGTGAACCACTCAGTGATATGCAGAATCCAAAAGTTCACAACTCAAATAGCCTTAATAATATGTCACTCACGACCACGGGGTGGAACCCAGCTCCCAGCTTGGAAAGAACCAATGCTGAATTCCCAGTGACAGTTGAACGGTCGATTGGAAATGCAACTTATGTACTATCAGGAAACACTTATCAAATTTTACCCCAGTCTGCTCCCAGTCACGACAAAAAAGATGGACTTAAGTCTGGTCCGGAATCGGAGATCAAGCCAGAGGGAGGTGTGGACAACAATACACCTAATCCTAAACCAGATATGGACACAGCATCAGAAATTGGGAATGCCTTACTGAAGAAGGAATTAGTAAGCAGTAGCCTAAGAAAATGTGATGACTCTCTGGGGAATTATCGCGCATAGAAATCAGCTTTTATCAATACGACTAAAGAGTTGAAGATGACTGCTGCACACAGGCTGGAATTAATTATGAAATGGTTAGGCCCCAAGTCATTTAAGTTAGCAGGACCTGTATACAATCTACACATCAGCAAGCCAGTGATAGGGCTTGAACGGATCTGGGATCTATTAGACAACAAGTATGGAGCCGCAGAGGCGATTGAAGTAGATTTGCAAAACCGTATTGATAGTTTCCTAGGTTAAACAACTGTGGCACTGAGAAGTTTTTAGAGTTTAGTCACCTACTTCTCGAAATTGAGTATATGAAAGAGGAAGGCGTGTATCCTGGATTGGCCTTTGTAGACTCTGCTAGAGGTCTTAACCCTCTTGTCCAAAAGCTGCCATATAGCCTTCAAGAAAAATGGGTGGCAACTGGGTCTGAGTATAAAAAAGACAAGGGCATGATGTTTACTCCATTTCAGGTTTTTTCAAGGTTTGTCCAAAAACACGCGAGAATTTGGAATGATCGAGTTTTACTAGACCATACCGAAGAGAGACAAAGATAGCTACGCACCAACAAGAATCTATCGTAGTGAGGAAGACTAACGTTAAGAATGGGGAGCGGACTTCTAAAGAAACGTCTTTCAGTGATAAAATATGCCCAATACACAGCAAGCCACATCCTATTCGGGAATGTCGAGTATTCAGAGACATGTCTATGGAGGACAGGAAAAAGTTGTTAAAACGACTTAAAGTATGCTTCCGATGCTGCGCATCCAGCAATCATATCGCTCGCCATTGTAAGACAGATGTGCGGTGTGAGGAGTGTGATAGCAACGGTCATGTGACAGCACTTCACTACGCATCGTCGAAACCATCAACTGCAAACCTGCATGCTGCCAGTGACGACGGCGGGGAGGTCATCACTAACAAATGCAGTGAAGTATGCGGACAGGAAGGAACTCCAAGATCATGTGCGAAAATCTGTTTAGTCGGTGTATCTGAAGGACAACCCGTCTAATGCTATAAAAACCTATGTTCTTCTGGACGATCAGAGTAATGGCTCCTTAGCAAGAAGTACCATATTCACTAAATTGGGCGTGCAGGGAGATGTTAACGCATACACCATCAAAACAGTAACCGGGGAGAAGAAGGTGTTTGCCCGAAAGCTAAATGGTCTGGTTATTGAGTCATTAGAAGGTAAAGTCAAGATGACTGCTCCAAGTCTTCTAGAATGCCAGACTATCCCTGGGAACCTTGCAGAAGTACCAACACCAGAAGTCGCAGAATCATTTCAACACCTTAAGCATATCGCTTCAAAAATGCCACCCCTGGAGGAAAAATCCAGAGATTTCCATTATCCTAGGAAGAGATGCTCCGAAGGCCAATAAAGTAAGGGTACTTCGTAACGGACCAGACAACATGCCATGGGCACAGCGTTTAGATCTTGGTTGGGTAGTGATTGGCGAAGTTTGTGTAAATGGTGTACATAAGAAGAACAGTATATCTACTTGTAGAACGGAGATTTTACCTAATGGAAGACCAAGCAGGTTGTTTGAAGTTTGTAGAAATCATGTTGAAATTCAAGATTCGGAGTTATTCAAAATAATCCCTGATGATGAGAAGACGGCTGTGTCCACGGAAGATTGCGTTGAGATCATGAACAGCAAAATGAAGAAAGGTGAAAATGGGAATTGGGAGGCACCACTGTCTTTCAAAGAAGGTCGCAATATACAGTACTACCGAATAACAAACCTGAAGCCCGTAAATGACTGCAGTCACTAATACATAGCTTTAAAAAGCGGCCCAAGATGAAGCAGGATTATTTTGAGTTCATGGGGAAGATTATGGAGCGAGGACATGCCGAAGCAGTAAACGATAGTAAAGAAGAGAGGCAGTTAGAGTGTTGGTATCTTCCACACTTTGGAATTTATCACTAAAAAAAGCCGGAGAAAATATGGGTTGTTTTCGACTCGAGTGCGGAAAGTAAAGGTATCTCATTGAATGATGTTCTCCTGAGTAGACCTGACCTGGTCAACAATTTACACGGGGTTCTTGTGAGGTTTCGGGAAGATGTCGTTCCCATCATGGCAGACATGATGTTTACTCGTTTAAAGTCAGTGAGAACCACAGAGACCTTCTAAGGTTCTTATGGTACAGGAATAACGACCCTGCTGAAGACGTTGTGACCTACCGAATGAAAGTCCACATTTTTGGAAAGAAGCCATCCCCATGGCCGTGGCCACATTTGGGTTGCGTAAGACAGCGGAGCAAGGCGGGTCACAATTTGAAGAAGACGCTAGTTTTGTTGATGCAAACTTTTATGTTGATGATGGTCTCAAGTCGGTTGGATCACCAAGTCAAGCGATACTAGATTTGTTACGCTGAACAAAAGCCATGCTCGCAACTGCCAACATCAGGCTTCACAAGATTGTCTCTAGTAGCAAAGAAGTCCTTGAGGCCTTTGATCAAGACGATATAGTCCCGGATCTTAGAGAATGGGACCCAGATAACAATGCAGCACTTCAGCAGTCATTAGGTGTGTATTGGAATGTATTCACAGACTCGTTTACTTTTAAGGTATCAGACACTATGGACCGGCCTAACACCAAGAGAAGATTGCTATCAGAAATAAACAGTGTGTTTGACCCGTTGCAGTTTGCCGCACCGGTGACAATAGAAGGCAAAGCATTGTTGAGAGAGATGACACAAGGTGACGATATTGGTTGGGACGATCCTCTGTCTCAGGATATCTTATCTAGATGGAAAAAATCTAGAGAGTCGCTAAGTTCACTTTCCAATCTAAGTGTAGCCAGGCCATATACGTTAATGCCAGCCATCGGGGCAACAAGACGAGAGTTGCATGTCTTTTCAGACGCATCAAATAAAGCTGTAGGAGCAGTGTGCTACTTAAGAACAAGCTATGAAGAAGGTAAAATTTATAGGAGCTTTGTGGCGGGCAAAGCATAATTAGCACCAAAATCAGCTACATCCGTTCCTCGTCTTGAATTATGCAGTACTGTTCTTGCAGTCGATCTAGCTGCAGCGGTCCTGGATGAACTCAGTCTTGCCGTACATGAAACTTACTACTACACCGACAGTAAGGTAGTCTTGGGCTATATACGCAATGAAGGACGAAGGTTCTATACGTATGTTGCCAACCGAGTGGCCAGAATTTTGCAATTCACTACAGCCAAACAATGGAATTACGTTCGGACTGATTTAAATCCTGCCGATGAAGCAACAAGATCGGTAAGAGTTTCGGATTTACATCGTTCTCGTTGGCTGATGGGGGCCTCCACATCTAGATCAGGAAGGAATTGTCAGGGTAGGAGGTCGGCTTGCCAATGCAGATATTGTGGATAAACATATGCACCCAATCATCTTGCCTAAAAACTACCATGTTACTGACACCATAATACAATACTGTCATCAGCTATGCCGACACCAAGGTAGGCACTTTACTTTAGGCCCCGTACGAAATGAAGGGTACTGGGTCATAGGTGGCAGACGCTACATTTCTAAGATTGTACTGCAGTGTGTCATCTGCAAAAAGCTCAGAGGCAGGTTCGAAACCCAGGTCATGGCAGGCCTCCCAAAGGAACGGTTGACGGCAGCACCCCCGTTTACGTTTGTTGGAGCTGATGTTTTCGGTCCGTGGCTAGCACAAACTCGTCGCACACGTGGGGGCCAAGCACATAGTAAAAGATGAGCAGTGATATTTACTTGCATGGTTGTTAGAGGAGTTCACATAGAGGTATTGGAATCCATGGATAGTAGCTGTCTTATCAATGCCTTAAGACGGTTTTTTGCTATCAGAGGCCCAGCAAAACAAATAAGGTCCGACTGTGGTAGTAACTTCATTGGAGCATGCAATGAGATCGGAAAGCAGCTTTCTGCTAGGGAGATCGACTGTGTCAAGCGATATCTTCTGAGACACGGATGTGAATGGGTTTTCAACCCACCGCCCGCGTCACACATGGGTGGCGCCTGGGAGAGAATGATCGGCATTGCAAGACGTATACTTGATGCCACCTTAAAAGATGTGAAGCCAAGTCAATTATCTGCTGAGGTGCTGACAACCCTATTGACAGAAGTCACAGCTATCATAAATGCAAGACCAATGCTTCCCGACTGCAACCTGCCAGAATTACCCATGAATCTGTCGCCCAATATGCTTCTTACTATGAAACACTCACCTGTGAAAGCTCCTAAAGGACCATTTACTCATAATGAAGTGCTCCGAGGTCAATGGCGTCGAGTCCAGTACCTCGCTGATGTGTTTTGGTTGATATGGCGTAGGGAGTACATACCTTTAATGCAAGAGCGGAAAAAGTGGCAGAGTCCACAGCGTAATATGAGCAAAGGTGATGTGGTCCTTATAAAACAGCTGGACAACCATAAGAATGCCTGGTCGTTGGGCCATTGTGGAAGTTGAACCCAGCAGTGATGGTTACGTTAGAAAAACAGTTGTGGAGTTTATGCAGAACGGGGTTAAGAAAAGATGTTCAAGACCCATAAATGAACTGGTTTTGGTGATGTCATGTGACTAATTTAACATTTAAGTTTTAGATGACGTATTAAACGTCAGACGGGGAGTGTTTTGGCCCTTTGGGCTATCCATATGTGTAACTTGTGATGCACGGGTTAGAGTAGACGACCGATACTTGCAAAGAAGGTTGTTGTACCTGTACTGTAAGTTCGATTAATGTTAGTTAATTATAAATCGTTTATTTTAAGAATTTTATAATAATAATAATAAATAATAGTTGGATTTGTAGAGCGCATCATGCGAAAAAGCATTTTTAGGCTGTGGAGTATAACTATAGCTATTAAACATTGATAGCATCTTGATGCGGATTAGCAGATGATGAAATCTGTGATCTAGATACTCAAGCAGCCTAGTTTATTGTTTGCTAGTGGGCCTAGAACTTCTCAGGAATTTGGTCTTAGGTCGAAATCAAGCTTATTGACGTCTAATTGATATGGTTAATGATCACACTTATAGAATGTTGAAAGTAGACATTTAACGATATGTTCAGTTTTTTAACGGTTTATATCAGTTCTGTATAAATCACTAAGTATAACAGTATTGTAGGTTGATATAGGCTTACGCCATGTAATTAATTAGCCATTGTAGTTTGGGCTAAGCCATGCTGGCCGGTGCTCGTTCCGCTTGAGTAGCTCGGGTATATAGACGACGTTTAGGTTGCCGTGTGGCTTCTATGCACGGGAATTGATTTATTTGTTATTGGTGTTATGCTAAATTTTGAATATACTCTATACTGTATTATAAACTTTGTTGGTTCTTTTTATGACAGGGATACATCCACTATAAGTTGATAGTGTTACATCCATGTGGGATTGCATTTTAGTTTGCTGAGTGAAGACTTGCGGTGTCCGTAAGCGATTTTTTCCCGTATGAAACATTTACATAAAACTCCACTCGGGCCGTCTCGACTGAATCGACTCGGGCCGAAAAGGTCAAACAGCTTAACGTACAAAATGCAAAACAACTTCTGAGAGAACGTCGCTGTCTGATTTAAAAAAAAATATGTTACCATGCTAATACTAATGGGTAGTTTAAAATGACATATAATGTGAGCTGCACGAATAATGGAAAGTGTTATTTGAACTTGAGTTAAATACTCTGACAATTTTATTTATTTTTTTTAAAGTTAGATCTGGGTTTTGCATATTTACCTAGGCCTACTAACTACTAAAAATATATGCTTTCAGGGGAAAGCACAAAGAGGAAGGAATAGCGCGTTTCTTTATCAAATGAAACAGGGTGACAGTTATTTTCAAATTATGAGAATAGTTGAGAATAGGCAGCTCTAAATACTGAATGCCAAAGACCTGCCAAAATGGCAGAGCACCAATGAATGTATAAATGAGGCCTAAGCCTAGTTATATGGTAAATAGTATCTACAGGTTCTTGATTACAAGGCTAGACCAAGTTAATTAATGCCGAAATGATTATTATTTATTATTATTAGGCCTATTATTATTCATTATTATTATTAATTATTATGTTAATAAAACCTACCTTAGGAACTTAGACAATGGAGAAATTAGGGAACATTTAAAAAAAACGACGTTTTAGGGGAAATAGCACAAAAGATATTCCATTGGGCTAGTTATTAATTATAGGCCTAGTAAATAGGTTATTGATTACAAGGCTTAGGCCAAGGTAATAAGGCGGAAAGGATTAATTATTGTTATTATTTAACATTAATTACATTACAAGGATAGTTTGGCCAAGTTCAATAACGCCGGAATTGTATATTTTATTTATTACGGTATTATTTAATAATATTTCTCTTATGCATTCTATTTTTTATTTCATGCTTCAATTTTTTCCCCTTTTAAAAAAAATTCAATCAACGTCATGTGAAGCGTGACTGTTGGTGTCAGCCTAGAGACTTAGTTAGGCCTAGTTTAGGGAGGGCGCCTATGGTAGGTAGGACTTAACTCAGCCTGCTTTAGGCCTGTAGTTTATTTTCTTTCTGTCAGCCTTTGGTGTACGTCCTATCTACACTTTATAAAGGGGGGTACTAGCTGTTGTTGTAAATATTATACTAACATTTAATAACATACATACAAGAAGGTCACAGTTAGTTACACACGTACATCCCATAAATCCGTAAGATTTCATAGGCCTACAGTAGGTAAACATAGAAAGAGCCATAAAAATAAAACTCGAGCGTCACCACATTGCGAAGTGTCTGCTCTTGTTCCTTCTTTTATTCACAGTTTTACTCGACGGTCACAGAAGGAGAAATAAATTACACGTACAACCGTCAACGTGTGTTTGTTGTATTTGTGTGCTGAAGAGTTCACATACTGGATAGGGGGCGCTCATTCCCTCGAGGCCAGTACACGCATATCCCCTTCACCCTCAAGTACAAGCCCCCTTCAAAGTGAACTTAACACAGGAACAAGAAGACTATAATAAGTCCATGAGTCAGGTTAGGGTGTCGGTAGAATGGTTATTCCGTGACATTGTAGAGAATTGGAAATTTATAGACTTTAAGAAAACTTAAAAAAATGGAGTGAGTGCCATCGGAAAAAATTATATAGTGTGCGTCCTTTTGACAAATGCCCACACCTCTCTGTATGGCAATACCACATTAAAATCTTTCAATTTGGATCCTCCTTCCCTTGAAGAATATTTTCTGTGAATTCAATTCAGTCAGCACATGTAATTGAATGCGTATAGTATTGGACTATCAAATGTTAATTATCCTGGTGTAACAGAGAATTTACTATGGACTATGTGTTACCGTACCCTTCATCTCTGATGTACAAAGCAAACATTTTGACGGCCATTTACTGTACTTGTACTTGTTGCGAATGTTCTATGATACATGATAATATCAACGGAAACTTATGAAGGGCAGAGAACACTGCAGCATTACTGTATAACATTCCTAGTGCAGTTCGTTTTCCAATGATTCTTGGAGAGTAGGTGATTAAGCGAATTGCTTATGGGTTGTTAAATGGATATGCCACGTAGGACAGTGATTAAGTTCACTTATTGGCATATCCTTGGACCCTCGTGCCTAAAGAAATGAAATGAAATGAAATGTATTATAATACAGTACAACTATTGTTCACTATAACATTTCTCATTTAAAAATTCAGACACAAGTTTGAATGGTACAAATGTATTCAAATCAAGTTGATGTATATGTAATTTATTTTAAATACCCAACACATGTATGCATATACAATTATTATACTTCTTTATAATATTTGGTAATCAATAACTGTTTGCTCTGCTTTAAAGTTTATATTGCACATAAGAGAAAATGACAACACTGATAATTATATACACACCAGGCTGTAGCTATTCATTTATAGAATGAAGGTATAGCAATACTTTATGCAATATATACCAAGTTTGCCGTTTTCTTAATTTGGTGTGTGGCAGCACAATGTACGCCTTTTACTATTTCTTCATTTTGCAAAAAACCACCGCCACCGCCACCGCCACCGCCACCGCCACCGCCACCGCCGCCGCCGCCGCCGCCGCCGCCGCCGCCGCCGCCCAGGCTTAACTTGGGCTAAAAATAAAACAGTAAAAATATGGGAAATTTGAATCATAATTATGAAAATATTGTTTTTAATTTTTAAACCACAGAATCACTCAATTTCAACAATAAATATAAGTATATACATATCTTTTGAAGGAAATTGACAAGTCATTCTTGTTTTGTTTACTTTTCGTTCACTGTGGACGGTAAAATATCAAAACGACGATTCAAATAGTTCACGCGTGCGCAGTATCACTAGTGGGCGGGGCTTAGTTGTAACAACCGTCCTGTTTCGTAAATACTCTACTATCGTGGATCAGACACGAACTGTTAGCTAGTGGTCTGTAGCTCACGCACATCAGCCGTATGCACTGATGCAGTTGGTTTGGTACGCTGGCTTGTGATATGGCAGCTACGCAGACTCTCTATAGAGTATTCTACACTCTTCCTTTCCTCTTCCAAGAAACTCAATAAACCAGACATCTTCTCAGTTTCTCCGATTTTATTTTTCTCATCATGTATGTGTCGTACCCATCTTTTAAAGGCATTGTAAGGTAATTTCTTCTCTATTTCTCCAACCACTCGAGAATTGGCCATTTCCTTCTCCAAATCAGCTCTCTCCAAATTTCGGTAACTAACCTCCACTAGATCGATGAATTCCACCAACTTTCTATCTTCACCTTCCTTTACCGCTCTATGCTTTACCAAATCACCCATTACTACATCCACAAGCTTTGATCTATTACCATATCTTTCGTCTAACCTCTTCCACATCTTTTAAATCTTGTCCTCCGCCAGCATGACAACTTTCATTGGCTCACTACCTAAACAACTTCTCAATGTATATGATAACTGGTCAATGTGTGTCGTTGGTTTCACAAACCTCTGGAAGTCCTCTTTAAATCTCTAATATATGGCTTTACATCCCCATTAAATTTAGGGAGCTCTATTTCTTCAACTGCATACGAGGTTCTGTAGTCACCATTTTCGCCTTAGACTCTTTGGTTCCCACCTCATGAAATATCCTTCGCATCTCCTTACATGTCTCTAAACTCATCTAACCATTTATCCTCCTGATCCTCATCCTCTTCTTTCTCTACTTTGTTGATCACCGCATCGTGAGCTGTACGAAGGTTACGCCAGCACTCATTAAACTCCGCATCTAGTTCCTCAATATAGCTAGTAGACATTTGTTGTGCCAATGCCGATATTAATGAGTCAGCCTGACTCACAAAGTTTCTCTTGCATCCTCCATGATAAGTTTTATCTCTAGGTTTAGCAGCAAAATTGCTTACCTCCCTTTAGGTTGTTACTCTATTCAGCTGGTTGAGATGACGTTTTCGAATGTTTCGTTTGAATAATGAATGACAGGAGTCAGCATAAATTAATCGGTTTGCTTTATTTTCAAACAAGCACCAGCAGTCAGGTTCGAAAACCTGTAATAAACAAAACATTCAAAAAAATGCAAAAAATAAGCTAAACATGCATATTCATAAGGCCACTACCCTTTGGAAAATACCACAGTGTGTACAAACTGTGTTCACATAGAGTCCACACAGTATGCACTGTGTTCACATAGAGTCCACACTGTGAACGCTGTGTTAACTCTGTTTTTTAATTACATATAGTGAACACACAGTGAACACTGTGTGAATTTACGGGATACACAGTGTGAAAAGAAATCACAGTGTGTTTATACAGTAAGCACACAGTGAACACAGTGTGATTTTAAGGAATACACAGAGTAGAAGAAATCACAGTGTGTTTAAACAGACAGACTGTGAACACAGTGTGGTTCAGTGTGTTATGTAGTGAAACACATTGATAAAACTTACAGCCTGAAAATTGCTGTGTTAAACATGCTATATATAGGACTAGGACTATATATATATATATATATATAT
>NW_022684842.1:21436-25138 GCF_011630105.1 Anneissia japonica
TAGTTTGTTAGGTTAGGTTAGGTCCAATTTATAAGTCCCTATTGTAATCCCCATTGCCCAATAAATCATTATTAAGTATATAACTAGAAAAGGTTCCTCTTGTTTTATTTGTGGCCATATATGTAAACATCTAGCGACTGAGCCTGCGCGTAACTGGAACCCGAGCCCCCACGACGAATTAAGTGACGGATTCGCTTAATTCAAGTAGTGGTCACCCGCTACATATATATAAATATATATATATAGTTATATAATATAGTAATATTTATATTATATAGACTTATATTATAGTTACCTCACAGTTTATCACAGTAATTAACAGGAAGATGTAAAAAATAGTTTTTCAGTACATCTCCTCATGGTTTTACTAGGATAAAATGGTATTATCACCACACAGTGATCACAGTCTTGCCACTATGATTTGTGAAACCACCAGGGGGGTCATGGTGGAGACGTTTGAAAATCAGGTCACATGCAGCTCGTCTGGCCCGATCATTGGTTGCACCAGGATGGTGTGAGGAAGAGGGAAGATCATATTTCAAATTCAAGCGGGGATTCATTGTTTCATCGTCAGTTACAGCAAGCGTTGTGTTAAATTGGATTCGTTAAATTAATTTCGCAAAATGAAAATGTGCATGGTTCTACTCCACTGGACGGAGACAACTGAGACAAGTATCCTGGACGATTCAATGGTTCCAGATAAAATAATGTTCGAGGACAACCGAAAGATTGAGATGGAGAATATGGAGACCCAAAGTTATCAAGAACCCTCCAAGAAAAAATATCTGAATGGCGTACTGTATTCAAGTGTTGTCGTTTCTATTCATATAGGTAATTCGAAATTGCATTTTTCTTATTTATACACTTTGAATATATTCATTTTAGCTAGGTTGTCCATAGGCCTGGTGCTGGTATTAACAATCAATAGTGTTCCAATCCATTACCCACCCACTACTTAAATAAACAGAAAAATAAACTCGGGCTAGGACTCTTAGGCCTTAGGCTACGACCGTTTGACCTAGGCCTACTAGGCTTGACCTCCTAAATGGTCTGGTTGAAACGGCCGTTAACTCGATTGTGGAATTAATGATTATGACGGGCAATTACGCTTTTTAATTCGTTTTTATTTATCTATTATTTTTTTTTAAATTCAATCTTTTGGTATGTAACATAGTTCTAAATGTATAAAAACAAAACCTAAAATGTTATCTTCATTTGGTAAGAATTGAAATATATTATTTGCACCAACAGTTAAAGTTGTTTTAGGCTCGATTAGCCTTTCAAAACAGTACTACTAGCCTATTCCTAGTAATATAGCATAAATGCCTACTAAACATTAGCTAGCACTGTACATTCTATGTATGCCTTGCTATATGAATTGCATTTTTAGCGTTAAAATTCTGGCCGGCCAGCTTGATTTTCGTGTGATTAATTTTCTTGATTGTCAGTTTTATTTGTTTAGTTTACAAACTATGAATATAATAAATCTACTTGCAAATTAGGGTTTGTTTTAAAATACTCTGTTTGATTTAATTAAAAAGTTAAAAATGTATGAAATAAAAATCAGCTACCATGTATTTTTGGCTGCAAAAATACATTGTATTTAAAAGACTAGGTATAAAGAACATTTGTTTACTAATCTAAGAACTTTCTTTATTTTCAGGTTGCACTAGATACCGTACCGTACATTTTGTCTCAAAGGACTATTATGCAGCTTAAAAATGCCAACACATGCAAGTAGACTAGTATGTAAAGACCAAGATGACTAAAATATGTGAAGATACAAGGCGCTCCCTGTCAAATGGAATGGATACAGCAGCTAATATTTAACAACAGGCGCTTAATGTGCAGTAATGTTTTAATTTTAAATTGTAATTGTAATTATCTTTGCTAAAGGTAACTTAGCAAAATGTTGTAATTTAATTTTTTAATTAATGCTTTATCATCTAAGCAACTGTTCGTCTATATGCAATAAAAACAATTTAAAGAATTGTAAACTCATTGCTACATTAACCAACTATTAAAATCCTTGACTAATTTCAAGCAAAACAATACTTTTAGTGTGAAACGTTACTGTATACATTTGACTAATGTTATAACACATACATAATTCGTCTGACTATTATGCAATAATCTAATGATAGTGCTTATATATGTACTTAAAAGGTAGTTTAATAAATGTTTAAGTTATCAATTTTAAAACTGTTAATATTTTATTTTTGTTGTACCTTGCAGGATGAAGGTGAGAACTTTGGGATTGTGCATGTGATGGTTTTACTGCGTGGTGACACTGAATCTCTGTAGAACAAACAGTTTTGTGTAAACTTCACCAATAACACATAGTTAATTATGTGTTAACACTGTGTTTACTGTATGTTGGCAAAATATGACAACAATGTGTTTACTGTGAAAACCTCACAAATTGCACAGTCAACAGAGTAAACACACTGTGTTTATTGTGGGGTGACACTATGTTTACTCTATAGGGACACTGTGTTTAGTGACAATATGGAGATTGTTTGTTTATTGTGTGGTACACTATGGGAACAGTGTGTGAACAGTGTGTTAACACTGTGTTTACTGAATGTTAGCAATTTGTGACAACAATGTGTTTACTGTGTTTCACACTGTGAAAACCTCACCAATTTCACATAGTCCACAGAGTGAACACACTGCAAACACACTGTGTTTATTGTGTGGTGACACTATGGAAACACTATGTTCACTGTGTGGGGACAGTGTGTTAATTGTGTGGCTACACTATGGGACAGTGTGTTTACTGTGTGGAAACAATGTGATTATTGTGTGGTGACACTATGTTTATGTTTGGTGTCACTATGGAAACACTGTGTTTACTGCGTGCGGACAGTGTGTTAATTGTGTGGCTACACTATGGCGACATTGTGTTTATTGTGTGGTGACTGTGTGTAAACACTGTGTTTCACGCAGTTCACAGTGTGAAAACCTCACCAATTTCATATAGTCAATGAGTTATTCACACAGTGTACACACTGTAAACACACAGTGTACACACTGTGAACACACAGTGCACACACTGTGGTGCAGTATGTGTACACTATGTGAACACATAGTTTTTTACACTGTGTTCACTGTGTGGTATTTTCCAAAGGGTAAACACCGACATTAGAGGCGTCCTCTAACTCCAGTTACATGTTATATGACAATAAACTCTTCTATAGTTATTATCTGATTAATCGGTACCACATAAGGTGTCACTAGAAAAGCCATCCATCACATATGGGAACTGGAAATTTAAATCGTAAACATGGGCTAGTATTTAGGCCTACACAATATACATCACCACCTACACACGTGATAACATTTAACTCCGGCCAAAAGATAATTAGCCCTAGACTAATCCCGTAGGCTGAAACTAGCGCGGCAATAAACCTACGCTAGCTCACCTTACAACAGTACGGTATTAACATGAATAACGGGAAAGCATCTGTAACGTTCTATCTATATGGATTTACTATGTGTTAATTAATTACTCACGTCTAGCACCTCTTAACTTATGTCTTTATAAACGAAATCTCAATTCAACGTTAAGTTGACTCGGTAAACTCACTACTACGGCTATGGAAACCCTTATAGAAACACTGGGGGCGCCAGATACTAAATCAAATTTCGCACTCTGCGAAACACTCCCCCACCTAAAGCAAAATATCAGAACCTTATGAC
>NW_022684842.1:25446-45848 GCF_011630105.1 Anneissia japonica
GCAGGGTCAGAGAACACGAAATTAGGAAATTGATTAATTAAATGTTATTTTTGAATATTTTATTTGTCTTCTACTTCTTTTTACATGCATACATCTCCACTGCGTCACAGATACCAGCACAAGCCAATACAAAGGAAAGATGTAATATAACCAGATAGTGAAGTGTGAAGGGGCGAAAAAGTATTATTTAATGAAATCGGGCTGCAAAAATTACCCGACTGATTGATGGAATGACCGTACTGTCTGCTAAATACTAAACCAATACCACTAAATAGGGAAAATAGCATGTTTAACGTAATAGCGACCATCCGACTTACCATCAGATGTAGAGAAGTATGGAGATGCATTAACAAAAACTATATCTAATGACATATCAATTTACACTTTCAGACTTGATTTAACTAAACCCAGGCAGCATGGTAATGCGTTAAGGCCTGTTTATATTTTGAAAATAAGTCAAAAATAAAATAAAAAAATAAAAAAATATTCCCATTAAAAAAAATATATCGTGTATACGATAAAAAATATTTTCATAAATCAAGTCAAATTCCTAATAAAAATAATAATAATTTAAAAACGATAAAATATAAAAATATTTTTTATCGTTATTCGTTATCGTTTTAGTATAACAAGGCATTTATTTACTCCAAAAATTATAGTACCACTGAGGATTAACATCCATTCAAATTATTAGTGCCCCTTTTTATACCCCGGCGTTGCCTTTAAGTAACCTAATTAGGACCCTCCCTGTGAAATTTGGCCTTGTTCCGACCATTTCAATAGTCTGACCTTTAACAACTATATCAAAAATTCACAACATTTTTAAAAAGCCTATCATTTCATGACCTTTGACCTTAAACTTTAGAAAATATATTTACTAATATTTACAATATCATAGAAAATATCCCTGTCCAGTTTGGGCTTGTTCAGACCTTCTTTTAAAATATGACCTTTAACCCTCTATATAAAAAATTTTAAATTTTAAAAATGCCACAACCATCATAAAATGTAAAATTTGTTTTTTAATATGACAATGCAAATTAAGTTTCGGCTTGGAGACTACTATATATTGTATGTTGTTACATTAGTGGTTAAATTGTTGTTACAATAGTGGTTAATGATTTTTGTTACAATAGTGGTTAAATCATTGTTACAATAGTGGTTAATGAATTATTACAATAGTGGTTGATTTTTGTTACAATAGTGGTTAATGTTACATTAGTGGTTGATTTTTGTTACAATAGTGGTTAATGTTACATTAGTGGTTGATTGTTACATTAGTGGGTGATACAACCCCTATGTAACCACTGATGCCAGACAGGGGTGTAGGAGGTGTCACCCGGTTCTTAATGATCAAATTTGATTGAATTCGGTTCAATCGTTTGCCATTAGTAACATTTTGAACCTTTGACCTATGAACTTTGACATATGGGGTGAAGAGTATTTTTTCATGTTTAAAAGGTCCTAAGGATCATTCCTGGTAAATTTGAGCTCAATTGGACTATTTTGAAAATTTAAACCCGATGACCCCTACGTGACCCCTGATCCCAGACTGGGGTGTAGGAGGTGTCGCCGGTTCTTAATGACGAAATTTGATTGAATTTGATCCAATGGTTTGCCATTAATAGCATTTTGAAATGTTACTAGAGAGAACAAAAGAATAACCCTCAGGCAAAACAAACCGCAAACGCTAACATTCAAGAAGAACATGTAGTGAGCATACAGCCTGTCTCTTATACACATCTAGATGTGTATAAGAGAAAGGTATTTGAATTTTTTCCTTACTAATTAATAAACACATAATTAAAACATTCCTCTACTCCTTACCTAGACCTGGATTGTTAATTTTTATAGTGAAAATTATGTTTTATTTAATCTGTTTCATTTGCTGTCGATAACTTAACTGTATTTAAACAAGCAATTCAATGTTTTAATTTAATTTTTATGGGGTTTTCCTGAAATTTTGACAGATTTTTTTTATTATGGTTCGATGACATTGTTAGCAAGGCCGTGGCGGGACAGGGACTGATGCAGAGTATGGAGATGCACCCCACTAAATTTTAAAAGATCCATATTTAAAGCCGGTACCACAGAACCTTGAATAGAAGTACGTGCTGGGCTTCATTTTTTAGGACCCTTTGATGGGCTTCTTTTTTGCCCTCGAGCTTCTACTAAGAAACCCCAACCCTAAACCTGAATCTGGGACAGATGGGAGAAGAAAACAGTGTTTGGCGATTATTGGCACACGACAAAGGTGGCAGGGAAAAAAGCGAATGAGACATGACTATAGTTACAGTTACAGGTATGCCCCAACCTGCACACCCTATGTGGTTGGCGGCCGAACCCGCCAAAATTCTATGCCACCACATATGCCAATAAGCGCTCCAAACACCATAAATCGCCCCTAAGAAAAAAAATACGTCTTTAATCAAAACATGCAAAATTTTTTTCAACATCAAAACATAGTTAACATAATATGACTAACAATAGGCCTATAACGGGGTAAAATTCTCTTAGGCCTATGGCCATACAGGCAAAACAAACCGCAAACGCTAACATTCAAGAAGAACATGTAGTGAGCATACAGCCTGTCTCTTATACACATCTAGATGTGTATAAGAGAAAGGTATTTGAATTTTTTCCTTACTAATTAATAAACACATAATTAAAACATTCCTCTACTCCTTACCTAGACCTGGATTGTTAATTTTTATAGTGAAAATTATGTTTTATTTAATCTGTTTCATTTGCTGTCGATAACTTAACTGTATTTAAACAAGCAATTCAATGTTTTAATTTAATTTTTATGGGGTTTTCCTGAAATTTTGACAGATTTTTTTTATTATGGTTCGATGACATTGTTAGCAAGGCCGTGGCGGGACAGGGACTGATGCAGAGTATGGAGATGCACCCCACTAAATTTTAAAAGATCCATATTTAAAGCCGGTACCACAGAACCTTGAATAGAAGTACGTGCTGGGCTTCATTTTTTAGGACCCTTTGATGGGCTTCTTTTTTGCCCTCGAGCTTCTACTAAGAAACCCCAACCCTAAACCTGAATCTGGGACAGATGGGAGAAGAAAACAGTGTTTGGCGATTATTGGCACACGACAAAGGTGGCAGGGAAAAAAGCGAATGAGACATGACTATAGTTACAGTTACAGGTATGCCCCAACCTGCACACCCTATGTGGTTGGCGGCCGAACCCGCCAAAATTCTATGCCACCACATATGCCAATAAGCGCTCCAAACACCATAAATCGCCCCTAAGAAAAAAAATACGTCTTTAATCAAAACATGCAAAATTTTTTTCAACATCAAAACATAGTTAACATAATATGACTAACAATAGGCCTATAACGGGGTAAAATTCTCTTAGGCCTATGGCCATACAGGCAAAACAAACCGCAAACGCTAACATTCAAGAAGAACATGTAGTGAGCATACAGCACCATTAATGGAGAACCGGAGACCCAGGGAACCCAAAAAAATGGGACCATGACCATGAACCTATAGGTCCATGACCCGATAACCTATGAGGGGAAAGGCTATGGTTAGACTAGCGAGGAAGACCTAATATATTTAACGAAGGCATTGGAACGCCATCGCCCCAATAAGCGAATCTGAGCATCCGAGAAATTAGAGTGGGCAGCTTGTGTGGCCCCGCCTATTCGGAAGCTATGGCACTTAAACAAGTAGCAACCCACACATAGCTAAACAATCTTTAACTACTTTATCGAAGGTTGCTCTAAGGCAGACCTGGCCATTTTTTAGAAGAAATAACCGTACCGGGCGCGACCCTCTTACCACAACATAGGACCGCAAACAACCCACAGGACAGAAAGCCTTGTTGGGAGCAGCCTTAACGGGAATAGTCTGAGCCCTCCACATGGCGTGTTTAAAATCCCGAAACGTGACCAGGATCTCCGTGTGCACCCCGCCCACAATTTTAAACTGAACATCAGACAAAGCCAAAGCATGGTCATGAGAGCGTGATTTAGGCAGGAGCTCTACTATCCGCGCAAAACCATAAAAGGCCAAAGTAAAAATCGCCGTGAATAAAATGACCTCATACTCCTCAAGTACCACTGCTGAAAGGGATCGGCACAGGCGAAACAACAAAGCTTCGGTGACAGGTAAACGTGTATCAACACACGATCTAACCGTACGGGCCCCAGCCATCAAACGACGTACAATCACCGTTTTAGTCGGATCGGCCACCCCAAAAGAACAGTGGAAAAAAGAAATGCCCGAAAGATGGGAGGATAAGGTGCTAGCCGCACGTCCCAGGCGGTGTAGATGGGACAAATACAGCAGCACCGATATAGGGGAAGCTGGGAGGACCTCTGAGACCTGTAATACATCTTTAACAAAACTGCAAAATTGTTTCCACCCACGATTGTAGAATGTATGCGAGTTTCCGCTCAATGAACGATTGAGAAGTTCCTTGGTTGCCTCAGAAAGCCCATTAATCTCTCGAGCCCTTTCACACGGTGAGGTTGATCTTAGGCAGCTTGAAATGATTCCTTGAATCTTGAAATCTGTAGACGAGAAAGGAAATCGGCGAGGGAGTTATCCTTGCCTGGTACATGTTCCACCTTAAAATTAATGTTTAAATTTAAACATGTTAACACCACCAATCCGAGAAGAGCCATTAAATAACCGTCCTGAGAAATTTGTTTGTTGATAACTGAAACCAAAGCGGCATTATCGGTGAAGAATAAAACCCGCTTATTCGCAAAGCAAACGAACGACCCCAAGTTTTCACAGCTAATACAATAGTGACAAACTCTAAAATGGCTATGTTTAAACCAGCGCTCACAATCTCCCCGGTCCAAGCTCCGAAAAACCAGGTATGACTAAAAACAGCGCCAAAGCCCAAGAACAAGTCAGTAAAAAATAGAAGAGAGCTACTAGATATCCAACAATCGTCTAGAAAGAAGCTACGTCCATTAAAGTTCTTCAAAAACATTAACCAAGTTCGTAGGTCCTCCTTCGCACCCTGAGAGAGCCTAACCATATGCCAAGGTTTTTTAATACCCCGATATAGATCACATAATCGCCAGAGGAAAGGCCTACCTGGGGTCACACAGCCACAGTGAAATGTAAAAACCCGACCAAAGATTGAAGTTATTTCAGCTTCACCTTCTGTCGTCCCAAAAAATCAAGAATTAACGAACAAGCTTTATTCAATTTATCCAGAGGGAGCCTAGCCTCTTCCCTCACTGTATCCAAAGTTATTCCTAAAAATTGTATCACCTGGATAGGACCTTGACTTTCTTGCTAGACAAAGGTACGCCAATGAAGTCACATAACTCGCTAAAACTGTCCAAGTGGGAAGAACAAGAACTGAAATCGGAACCAAGCAAGAGGAAACCGTCTAGGACATGAACAATGGCCGGTAAACCCAGCTTATACAAACCTATCCACTCAATAGCGGTACTAACGGTTACAAAATGCTGCAAGCCTCCGAGAGGCCCATTGCAAGACAGTTGTCGAAATAAAATTCATCCCGCCATTTGAAACCTAATAATATGTGCCGGTCTGAAGGGTGTACATGTACTATCCTAAAAGCGGACTCGCTGTCCGTTTTTGCAAGATAACAACCTGGACCTAATGATTTTATGAAACGCACGGCATCGTAAATAGAGGCATAATGCACCGAAGAAATTCTTCTGGTATGCCCTCATTAACGGACGATCCGTCAGGAAAACTGAGATGGTGAATCATACGAAATTTGCCTGGCTCTATCTTAAGGACAATTCCAATCGGGCTTACATGAAAATAGGGGAATGGTGGCACCAAAACGGGCCCGAAATCCTCCCAGTTGCGTGTTCAGAATGCACTTTGTTGTCGACAACCTGTGGAAAATCCAAAGTGGTAATTAGATTAGTGCAATCTTGGCTTAAAGATCCCCCACCAAAATGAATTCTAAAACCTTCACAAAACCCCTGAATCAAAAAAAAAAACAAAAAAAAAAACGAGCAGCAACTGGGTCGTAACTCTCAAGCAACCATTTCAAATTAAACCAATTAACGGGAGTGACTATATCGGAAATGGGAGTACTGAGGGAAGCGAGAAAAGCTTCCTCGTCCTCGAAAGGGCTGCATCTGACTGCCATAGGGTCTGCCGGAAAGCCTACCTTGCCCTGGAACTCTAGGTCGGAACAAACCAGACTGGAATGTGCGCCCCTCCTTGTGGCCCCCTGCTCCCGATCCCCAGCAGCTGCCGGGAGAATGCGGGTTAGAGCCCCCACAGATAGACCAGAAGTGGCTAAAAGAGCAAGAGGCTCTGTCACAATTTTTCCCTTTTAGAAAATAGAAACAAGGAGGGGAGCCCCAGTGGTCAGTTTGGGAGCCGACCCCACAGACGAAGAAAGCGAAAAATCACCCCCTTTAAACCAAGGGTATCATGTGCACCAGAAACCCTGGCCTTAGCTTCGTCCCACAGATCCCAAGGGATCTCATCCCAACTAGCAATATCACCCGCAGCCTTAAGTTTACGAAAGTTAGTATCGAAAAAATACCAGTCGGCGTTTAACGCGGCAAGTTTTCTAACCGAGGACATATACGAAAACAATTTGTGTAAGCCAACTGTGATATCGGTCCCTGACCCTTTGCAAAAGATAGACACATACACATGGAATGTGTTCGTCCAAGATTCGATGTTAAATTGAAAATCTAGTTTCCACCATATGCGGAACAAAAATATCACCGGATGTACGGTTAAACTGCAATTGCAACCCTACCCCTTGTGCCTCATAGGGCTTATCCACCAGCAGTTTCAGATCCACGTACCACCCTTGCAATATTTTCTTTCTAATCTCTCTTTCAACATTATGCCCTAACGTAATGGATTTGGACGAAAAGGCGATATCTCTCTTGGCTCCCCCGGCACTGTTAGCCACCTCCTCTGCTGGAACCACCAGTTCTGTTATTGATGACGTAGATGACGATTACTGTGTGCCATGGCCATCGAGGTAGACACCATCTCATTCAAGCTGCTCCTGTTACAGTCGAGGCGGGAGAAAGCTCAGCCGACGCTTTATCTCTCCCTCCTGCAAGCCCTTCAAGTAGGCTTCACGCACCAAACTGGTGATTTCCGGCAAAGAAGCGGCCCCATCTGAAGGCGTCGCTCCCATCGAAGAATTGCCAAGCACCTGACCTCATTTTGCATCCTGTCCAGACGAGCTCTTTTGTTGGAATTCTTGAAAGCCTGTCTCTTATACACATCTACCTGCGACCTCTCGCTGACAAGGCGAGCGTCATAGCCACTAGACCACGACGGATAGATTCATGAATCAGACATTAAACATCCCATCAAGTAAAAACTTTACAGTTGGCCGTCATAAATTGGCCAAATGCAGGTCTAGAACAAATACTGAAATCGATCATACCTGACCAACACAGGTCATAACAAAACGAGATTCGAACCGTGCCTACGCAGCAATCAGGTTCGGGCCAGTACAGGCCTAAGATATAGCTTTATAAACCTATAAATATATGTATACGTTAAAAGTACATAAATACTAAATTTGTCAAAGGCAGTTCTAGCCCGCATACTGAAATCAATAATACCTGACCAACACAGGTCATAACAAAACGGGATTCGAACCATGCCTACGCAGCAATCAGGTTCGGGCCAGCACAGGCTTATGATAAAGCTTATAAGTATACATTACAAATCTATCTAACATGACCAGCCCAGGTCCAAACAAAATACAGGATTCGAACCATGCCTACGCATCAACCAGGTTCGGACCCGCACAGGTCTAAATAAGATATGATTTATATATACATTACATGTATATAGATCCTAAATTCCTAAAGACAGGTCTAGAACATACTGGACTTTAAATCTATCTCACATGACCAGCACCGGTCAAAAAAAAAAAATTCGAACCATGTCTATGCAGCAATTAGGTTCGTGCCAGCACAGGCCTTATTCATCAATCCTACACTTCTATATTATAGGAGGCCTCAAATACAATTACAACTCACCTTAGAAGACCAAAACGCATATACGAGAAATAAATATCCAAAGAAACAGTCCTAAATGGAGCAATTAAATAGAGCTAAAATTGCCAGGCTGAATGCACTACTGTGTATTACACTGATATAAATATCGGACACAAAACAGATATAAAATATCGGAAAACACCCGATATCGCCTGCCGAGATGGCTGTCTTGTTCAGGATATTGCTGTGTGTTCAGGATATACTCTGGTACTGGTATTAGGTATTTATATTGCGCCTTTCCCTTGCGGTTATGAAGCGCAAGCCAAGCCTCAATAATTCAGGAAAACAATGGTAGGCATAAAATCAGTCATTATTCAGAAACCTGAAGCATCACAGTAGTACAGTCACACAAACGACAGACATATAAACCGAGTATAACAATAAAAACGATAAAAACACAAAAGGAAAAGCAGCAAAAGAGACTTAGGCAAACAAACGCGCTAGGCCTACAGCAAATGCTTGTAAAGATGTTTTATTCATGACACGAATTATTATTAATGTTCTTGTTATTTTAATATTACCTATATTATTATGATCTGTACTGGAATTACTTTCATTGTTGTTTGGTTGTAATGATAATGATAGTGAACTTTTATATATTATTCTTTCATACGGATCACTATTTTTCATAAAATAATTTTTTTGCTTCATTTCAATGTTACCTATTTATGCATATTCCATTGACTTTAACTACTCTCGTTTCCTTCTTTGCAGGGTGAGTCTTTTTATGTTAGCGTTTGTCTTATCCCTTTTTGAATCGTTTACAGTTTTGGCTTTTACTTTTGTTGCTTGTTGTTTTTGTGGTGTTTTTTGTGTTTCTTTGTGTTTCTATGTCGAACTCTCCTTGTGAAGATAACCCTTCAAATTACGACCGACTTACCGAGCAAGTTTTTTCTCCCTTCCAAGAGAATCCTGACGAATTTACTGCAAATATTGATCCTGACTCCCACTTTTTCAATAAAGTAAACATTTCTAAATATTACCACCCTAATGATTTTCATTCCCTAGTTAATAATTCAGAATTCGACACTTTCTCTACAATTCATTTTAATGCAAGAAGCATTTTAAAGAACTTTGACCAGATTGAACAGCTATTAACATCTCTCAGTTTTCAATTTGACATTATTGCAGTCAGCGAAACCTGGTTTAAACACGATAACCCTTTGGTCAAACTCCCAAATTACAACTTCGTTGCCCATCACAGTAATTATAAACACGGCGGTGGAGTTGCCATGTATATTCGTGATAGCCTTCAATTTTTCCTAAGAGATGATTTACAATTTGACCCCTCTACTTGTGAATCCTTCTTTATTGAAATTATAAGACCAAATGAAAAGAACATAGTTGTTGGCACTCTATACAGAACTCCTTCTCTAGATCCCTCCCTGTTCATTGACCAATTTGACACTGTTTTATCCAAATTGTCTAGAGAAAACAAATTTGCATATATTCTTGGTGATTTTAACATCGACATCCTCAAACATGAACTTAATCCGACGCGCGTAATTTTGTTAATTCTTTTTTCAGCAATCATTATCTTCCCCTTATTCACCAAGCATCCAGAGTTACAAATACCTCAGTCAGCCTGCTTGACAACATTATTTCTAAAAATATAAGATTCACTTGGTAATAGAAGTAAAAATTGTAGTAATTTTGTGACGGAAGCATTTAAGACTATCAAAACATATATCTAAGGAAGGATTGAAACAGATAGAATTATATAACTTAGGGAGACGACAAATAAAACCATTTTTTGTAACGTTAACCCTACCCGGTGGAACCTTAAATAATCCAGGGGAACTTAATCTATGCAAAGGAACTAGTATTTGAAAAAAAGAAGTGAAATCACCATCAAAACTGGCATTTATGCATTTGTAAAGAAAAACAAGATCAAAAATATTCCTTCTCTCTTCGAGTAAAGCCAATTTAGGACTTTTACCAAATTTACGAAAATAGAACCTACAGAATTTATTTTGAAGACGTTGCAACCTAACAGACTGTGCAGTTGAAATTGAATTTAAAATAATAATACAAAACTCAAGATTAGATCTAACTAAAGATTTATACAAAGTAATTAAAGCATTACCATCATCGATATGTCTGCAATGTCTCCAAATGAATCCAAGGAGTCTGTTACTCTTAGCTACAACATAATCTACATGTTTACAAAAATTTAAAGAAGAATCAACAAATATTAAATAAGTTAGCTTTGTCTTTTGGCAAACTCGCAGAGACACCATCAAAATGAATTTCTGATGGAAGACCTGCGGATTTGCGCGAAGACTTGAGCCAAGACCAAAAACGCTTGGGATTATTAACAACATTACAACACAAAGATTCAACATAAGTGCGATACTTAAAATTACACAATCTTGAAATTAGTTCTTGCAAAGCGAAAATTCTCAATATTCGGACGATTACAATTCCTCTTTTTATCTTTAAAATAAGACTCCTTAAGCTTAAGGGCACAATACAACTCATTATCAAACCAAGGGGGTAATTTTCTTTTTGGTTTGAAAGTAGCAACTAAGTCTTTAACAGTGGCAAAAACTATATCATAAAATAATGCTGTAGTTTCATTAATATTATCTGTCAACTCAAGAATGTTCCATGGAATGCATGAGAGTGTCTCAACAAAATCAACTTGATTAAGTTTCTTAAAGTTATAAAGTGGACGGGAGTCATAATTAATTTTAGGGGAGAGAAAATCAATAGGATAATTAAAAGTAATTGCACAGTGATCTGAAAGAAAAATATCCGTACCAAATGAAATATCACTACATGTCTTATTGCATAGAACTAAATCAAGAGTGTGACCAGCACAAGTCGGAAAATTTACAAATTGTTTAAAATTATTACCATTAAAAACGTTATCAATAAAAAAATTTCCATTAGAATTATCAGGAGCATTACAAATTACATTATTATTTACATAATGTTTATTAGTATTATTGAACCAAGTAATTTCTGGTAAATTAAAATCACCAATCAATAATATATCATGGTTAAAACTTTGAAATTCATATTACACATTGTTAATCGATTGCGCAAGTTAATCAATGGAGTCCTTTGTCGCAGACGGTGGCCTATAATAAAGACCAACCATTAAGAACTTTTTACGTGAGAGTGTCAATTTAACCCACATCAATTCTTGATGGTTGGTTTCAAGATGCTCTAATCGACAGGACTTAAACTTGTTGCTGACCAAAAGTAGAACTCCTCCACCTCTTTTATTATTATTTCAATCTTTACGGTAGAGATTATAGTTAGATATAGAGAGCTCACTATCGTCAACTGAGTCATTAAGCCATGTCTCAGTGAGGGCTATCATGTCTAAATATTTAGTGAACATATGGCTGTATAGTTCAGATTTATATGTCTCCATCTTGTTTTTAACACTTCTAACATTTTGGTAATATACTGTTAGTGCGTCCTTCTGCTTACTATCTTTAGCAACGTTTGGATGAGGCCCTAGATTAAGTTCTATGTCTCCACATAAGAACGGCTGAACATGGAATGTACGTACGTCATTGGTATAGTACGAAACAGCTTTCCCAAGAAAACTACGTTTCTGCTTTGACCTCATAATATCATTGATGGTAACTGAGTTTAAGCAATAATATATTTGATTAGATGGAGGCATACTTGATGTGAAGCTAGATCTCACTTGCCTAAAACAACAATCCAAATCTGTGTCTAGGCCAAGGTTTAGGCCTGTTGACATGTCCTCCACATAGGTAGGCATAACAACACCAGCTGCAGTAAGATTGATGGTATTCCTGCTATAAGTTGGCATATTTGGGCCTAGATTTTCACACCAAATCTCGGGTTTCAAATTCAAAATTGCAGATTGAAATACTTCTGAAATGGTTATATCCGTGTTCAAACAGGTTGATAGCCCATAAACAGATAGTTTAGCACTAACATTTAGTATAAAACATTGGTAGAAAATAGCCAGTACTATACACTGAACAGCAGCCATTATATTTATGTAAATTACTCGCAGTTAGAAAACCTTGGCCCTTAGGCCCGTATTCTCGAAAGTGGACTAAGTTAGTCCACGATTAACTGATGTCCTGGAATAGTTAGTCCTAGACTAGAGTTAGTCCTGGTTTCGTATTCTCGAAACCTGGACTAAGTAGCCCAGAGCTAGACCCTGGACTAATATGTAAATCATGGAATATGGGAGGTCAAAAGAATATTCTCCATGGCAACGCCTTATAAATTTTATTGCTCATGCTCAATACGTCTGTTTGAACAGTTTCTCAGGCAAATAGGGATATACACAGCCAAATTGTTTTTATCTCATTTATAGTGTTTTGATTGTGATATCAGAATTGTGTCCTACACACTTGCACAGTAAATTTGTTTTCGGGTGAAAAATTAATTCTGACAACTTTAGAATTGTTTTGAAAATGCAATATATTTTTCTAAAATTAGAAGGTACATGGTATTTCAACAGCTGAATCCTGGTCCACGTGTAGCCTAGAATTCATTCAGGTTATATGCTTACATTTTTCAGTGAACAATAATTAGAGTATTAGATAAGGTAAACCACTAAAAACAGAAATGAAATGAGAAGTCGAAAAAAATTTATATTCAATTTTTTTTTTATATAATTATTTAAGTAACATACATAGCAATTGTAAAGTCATTGACTTAAAACGATATTGCAGTATGTAGGCCTATATTCAGCTAAAATATAATATTACATTTATCATACAGTAAATCAGGATATTTAAAACTTTTGTACTTCGTTGATTGAAGGGTAGTTAGTAGGCCTATGAATTATTTTATGATCGTTCATTTGGCTCTTGTTGTCCTTCTATTTTCTTACATACCAATTCAGCCTGAAATGAAAAATAGCACATACTACAGTTTATTTATAACATTATTTTTATTACATTAGCATAGCATAATTATTATTCAAGTTCATTATAATATAGAATACATAAAGTATAATTATAAAGACCTATTACATTATTATTACAATATTATTTTCACCAAAATATTTAAATTCATTATAATATAAAATAATGCAATATTTTTATTATGCTTATATTATTATTATTATTATCATCATCATCATCATCATCATCATCATCATCATTATCATCATCATTATTATTATTATAAATAAATAAATAAATATATTACAGTATATTTTCTATTAACAATAATAAATAAAATTATATAATATAATCACATTCTAGGATAACCCATTAAAATATAATTATAAAAAGCATGATCATAATATCTATATTACCATTTATCAATAATAATAATTAAATTTGATACAGTTATGCTTAAAAAGTTAGGTAATCTTAAGTATGTTACTGTATGTGCACATTTTACTATGTGTTTTTTTGTATTACACTAATGTTAAATAGTACATAAGACCATGGCTACAGTGTACATTTTATTGCAATAAAATCCTTTACTGTATATTAAAAATAAAATACTGTAATAATGATATTGTACAGTACTAAATATCACTCTCATATACAGTATGAAGAAACAAGATTGAATAGACAACTTTACAAAAAGAAAACCACCTACCCATTTTTTCATGAAACCCTTGTCAATTCTGACTCTATCCACAGACATCTGACAAAAGCACAGTTCAATACTAGCCTATAAATATAAATAATACAAATTCAATCACAATGCCTTTCATTTCAAATTAATATGACCTATTTATTATTTATTTACTAATATAAACATACTAGATAAAAATATTAATGTATCACCCTTGCGCATGTCTTCTATGGTATTAAAAAAAATGAAATTATTTTATATATATTAATTTAATTATATTAAATTATTAATTTTTCATTTTTTTAGTAAATATGTTTGTATTATCTCAATCATGTTTTACTTTGAATATCAATGCACTAGCGAACAACTCAAGTGTGATATGGCTTAGCAAAATACAACATAAAAATATAAAAGGCCTCCCTCCTTCATCAGTTTTCCAGCCTAGATTTTAGGGTGATAAAGGGCCTCAAATAGACAGATGGCTTAATAATATTGTTTATCCATACAATTCAGTCTAGTTGTACTAGTAGGCATAGGCTAAAATATATAGAGTAGTACTAAAGTGCGAGGCAGCGAGGCATGCGAGGCAAAACGACGATTCATGCGAGTAGTCCACCGGAAATACGGATTTGACTGGACAACATTGCAACAAAACGTTTTATGATCTAAATATAAACTTAATTATATGTAAAACAACATACTAAAAGTTTACCAAAATAGGACGTACATAAAGGTGTTTTTTATAACCAAAAGTTCAGCACTATTTGAAAGTAGACTTTTACACGGTACGTACTGCGGTTTTCAAACTTTTCTTGATTATGATTGGTCAACATTTAGGTCAACGTAGGTCATATCTGTTTGTTGCCGGAAGAGTGAGACCCGCGTGCGAGCTTCGCGATCGCGAGGTTTGGTGTGCGAGTCACAGATATAATTCTTCCGGTTTACAGGAATTACAGAGCTATAAATATTAGAAATTAATTGGAATCATACCAGAGTTAGTTCATGTATGACCCTGACAAATGTTGTTGTAAAGTCTAGGCCTGAGGCCTTGTAATAACATCTCATTTTTAGGCCCTAGCTTAGGCATTGCTTTCTTGCTTCCCGGTTCAGTCTAGTAGTCGCGCACACCCTTGAAGTGTGTCAACGCATCGCAACGTTTTCTCGGCGGCCAACGCACGGATGAACGTATAGAGAAAATCTTAGTAACGTAGGCCTGGGGCTAAATAGTTGGGTACGTGTCGCCTGTCACCCCCGTCCATGCTATTCACCAGAAGACAAGGCATTATACAGGCATTATACAGTAATTCGGCACCAAATCCTGAATTTACGTGATTTCCAACATTTTTTTATATGAAGAAAGTAGAATAGTAGGCCAATTTCAAATAAATCAATTATCAGAGTCATTATTTTACTTTTTAAAATATCAACAATTATTTTACACTATTTGCAAATAAATTTGTTTTATTGTATTAGCTATAAAATTTTAATTGGTGTTTTTAGGTAAGAAAATATAATAATAGGCCTATTCCTATATAGGGCCTATTGATGTAAGATCACATACTTTTTTCCGACTCCTGAGTCTCAGCTGGTTAGGCACACACTGGGCAGGCCTCACTATTTGTCAATTAATCGTACCTATCATTGTATTTAAAATTGAATTATTGTTGAAGATCCATCTACCCTGAATTTAAATATTACAGAGGTTACTATAATATCTAACAATTTCCGTGTTTACATTATGGGACGTGACGTACGTATTTACAAACAACGAACGTCGAACTTAGGTCATGTTTATGCATATTCATATTTAACAGCTCACTAAACTGACCTTAAATAGCGCCCTCTATAATTTCTGCCCTAATTGTATGGGAATGCAGCAGATCCTGGATCCCCCTGTGATCAGCGATGTTACTGACTATATAGCCTAAGCCTAGGCCTAGGCGGAGAAAAATAAATCCACTGTGGTTGCAAATCAAATTAAGTAGCAAATTTGACAATGACTATCACGCATAATTATTAAATAGTACGTAATATTACTTTTACATTGGATTTTCGTTGTTCTCTGCACATATTTCGATGTAAAACGATGCCTCGCATGAATCGTTGTTATGCCTCGCACTTTTGGCAATGGTAAAACGATGCCTCGCATGAATCGTCGTTTTGCCTCGCTGCCTCGCATGCCTCGCTGCCTCGCACTTTAGTACTACCCAAATATATAGGCTAGGCTAGGCCTAGTTTATTAGGCCTTAATTTTCCTACCCTGAGCCCTGGCTTATGCCACTCCAGGCTAGCGCTAGGCCCCCTGGGCTCGGTGGTGCCAGATTCAGTAAATAAAAAAACGATTTCAGAGGCCACAATTTACTGTGATAGAAATCATAAATATTTCAGGCTAAATTACACAAAATAATATAGAAATATAGATTTGTATCTTCATTTACATAATTTGAGCTAAGTTGGATACAATTTGTCGAAAAAATTACGACAAATTTAGGTTTTGGCTAGTCATCATAATAGGTGGTAGCTAGGCCATGTAGCCCTGTGCAAGTGGGCCTAGCTTTTGAGCCTAAAATGAATCATAAAATTTAGATATTTCGTTTAAAATGTTCGTGTTATGAAGTGATACATATGGTTTACAATATAATATACTTACTAATTTGTTAAATAACATAGTCAGGAAATCCTTAATATGGTCGAATTAATTATTTATATTTCCTCGAATAGCATAAAATCCATTGCACTTGCAGTAGCCATCTTTGTTAGTCCACTGTTAAACTGTTAGGGGTCTCGGCGGACTAAAATTCGGCCGATTTAGTCCTGGCCTAAACATAGACTAAATTTAGTCCGCCTTCGAGAATACCACTTTCAGATAGTCCTGGTTTAAATCCAGATTTAGTCCAGGACTGTAAAGTTAGTCCGCTTTCGAGAATACGGGCCTTAGTGATTTGGGTGGTCATTGAGTGTGGTAAAGGCTTTACGTTAGCTCAAAATGGTCTATATGACAGTCGTTTGATAAGCCAGGAACAAAATAATATACCGTAGTACGTGTAGATATCAGGATAGAAATGGATTATGTTAAGCTATACTAAGCTGTAAACATTGCAACAACTGTAAGTAGCTTTTAAGAACTGTTTGTGGGTAATATTTCTAATCAGCACTTATTAGTAAAATGAATATTATTATTGTAAAATTTTTGGTATTTTACTCTAGGCCTCGTGCCCGGAACAGTTTACCAATTTAAGCTAATATATGTAGACTATTATTGTAGATTGTATTAAATACAACCGAACCAGGTTTATTGCATCAACTATAGTAGTGCATAGGGTGTGTTCAGGGAAATTTTACCATATTTGGGAGGCTCTCGACCAATCAGAAGCCTGCATTTGGCATCACGTGACCTTAATTTGCATAAAATGAGAAGCAGGACTATCCATTCATGAGTAGGGGTGTTTTAAACATTATTCCATTTTTAGAGCAGAGGTGTTTAAACCTAACCCTATTCCATTTTTACAGCAGGGGTGTTTAAACTATTATTCCCTTTTTAGTACAGGGGTGTTTAACCCTAACCCTATTCCATTTTAGTACAGGGGTGTTTAACTCTGACCCTATTCCATTTTTAGTACAGGGGTGTTTAACCCTAACCCTATTCCATTTTAGAGCATGGTGTTTAACCCTATTTTATTGTTAGAGCAGACTACTTAACCCTAACCATATTCTATTTTAGTGTAGGGGTTTTAACCCTAACCCTATTTTATTGTTAGAACAGTGCTTTACCCAACCCTACTCCATTTTTAGAACAGGTGTGTTTAACCCTAATTATTTCAAACATGACTACAACTAAATACCCTAACCCTAGCTAAAAATTCAAAACCCTACATTTAACTTTTTCCCTAACTACGATGTATAAGTATACCAGTATTATTTTCTGAATAAAATCGATCTAATGCAGTAGGTGTAGACAAGTCTTTAGAATAAAAAAGAATCAACTATTGTGTAATCGGTCTCCTTTTGTCATAATTATCTTATAGATAAGCCAAACAGTGACGTCATGCTGAAAGGCTATTTCTAAAATGCGGATTCTGCGGATTCAGGTAAAAATGGCATGAAAAAATAGGCCTACGTTGGTATCATACACGTGTGAGAAATCGCATGCGACCAAGTAGTTGCAACGGTAGTCGCCCACATTTTAGTCGCACATGTGTGCTGCCTTTTAAAGTTAGGCCTGCAAGACTTATAACACGTACAATGTACGAGTACCGTATATGAAAGGCTAGTGTTGTTCATAGGTTACATGTACTTTAAGAACAATTTGTAATACAGTATCAATGAAACGTCACTAACACCTAGGCCTAAGCACTTGCCAGCTGCTACCTCATCATCGATTTCCATTGATTTAGGCCCACGGTGGTTTAGGCCGAAGCAAGTCAAAACGGTAATAAGCCAAAACGGCAACTATCAAAACGGCAATGACAAGTATCAAAACAGCAATGAACCAAAACGGCAATAATGACAAGTATTATAACGGCAATGGGCACAGACCACAGCGAACATTGCCATGGACTCTTTTTCCCGCTTTTAACGTTTAATCGCGTTTTTAAAAAAAATTTTTAAAATTTTTTTTATTTTATTTTTTTTTGAATGTTTTTATATATTTTCAGTGTAATGTAAATTGTCTCATCCAATCACTATATAAATTGCAATAAAGTTTAATTTGATTTATTTCATTATTACTATCATTATTTATTATTATTATTATTATTATTATTATTATTATTATTATTATTATTATTATTATTATTACATTATTAAGAATATTATTATTATTTATTATTATTATTATTAAATTATTATTTATAATAATAATAATAATATTAATAATAATAATAATAATAATAATAATAATTTATTATTATTTTTATTATTATTATTATTATTATTATTATTATTATTATTATTATTATTATTATTATTTAAGCCTATTGCCGTTTTAACTTCGGCCTTACCGTTTTGGTCATTGCCGTTTTTACCTATTGCTGTTTTGGTCTATTGCCGTTCTGGTCAAAAAGTGTTGCCATTTGGTTTTTTGTGCCGTTTTGGTCATTGCCGTTTTGACTTATTGCCGTTTTAGTCAGGAAACAATAGGGATACCTACTTACATATAGGCCCAGGCCTTTGGAAAAAAAAATAGATCATCTCTTCTTTAAAATGTAGGCCCAGGCCTAGTTAATTCTTTTATTCAGCCAAATTACGCATCCCTCATTGGCAATAGCAAAACTGTACTCCTTCCATTTATCAGGCCCTAAATTTAACTTACATTGTTTGTCTTGTTAATAATAAACTGTGGCCTAATTCTAATTGAGTAACTCTATGACTACGCAGCCCAGTAATTAATAGTAACTGTAGGCCCCCAATCACTGCGACTAGGCGGGCATTAGGCAAATCACCAGTTAGGCCTACCCTCATTTTAGCCATACTTTGTGACTTTGTTTTCCTCAAAAGTTTGGCACGATGAGAGATAATGCACTCTTTAAAACCTGATTGCAACGACGACTGACAACTGCTCGATTTGACGTTCAGACGTATGTAACCACTTTAGAAATGGCCATGCTGAACGTGTCTCAACTTGTTGTGTTGTTAAAACGCTGTCAGTTGCTGCATATTGTAGATTTCTTTATTAAAATCTATTATAGGAATAATATTTTATAGTAAAGTTGTCCTCATGTGCTAGTTTGGCAGAGCTATATGCTGCTTCTTTTTCTGCTTTTTAGTTGGTTGTTTGACATTTGATTCTTTCAGTATTCAGTATTTTAGTATTTATTGAACTTCACTTTCAGAACAGTGGTACACACCTTTACGGTGGTACATCCATACACAATACAATTTAAAAGATCTAAAAGACGGGCCATTGCAATGATTGTGATTTTTTTTTTCACTCGTTTATTGTCAATGGGCCAACATAATAGTGTCATGTTGAAAGAGTCTGCATTTGTGTTGTATGAACGGATTTAAATGGTGTTTAAATCTAAAGGTAAACACTGCAGAGCTATGATGATGGTTTCCTCTGGGTTTTAGTTGATCGTGGTCAAAATTATTCTTTCAGTAATTTTTTTTATGATATATGTGACACAGTTTTGCCGTACAAAATCGGACATTAGACGATAATTTTTTTTTAAACTATTGTGTGTTGAATAAAATCAGGAATTAAATCGATCAATCGATGCTTAGACAGGTCAGTCTTAAGACCATGTAATTATGCGCAATATATGTCCCCAACCATTACCATTACCATCTTCTGAAACAGAAGAGGACCAGCTTTTGTGTAATCAGTTTCCTTTTGTCATAGATGTTTTATTAATGTGCCAAATAGTGACGTCATGTTGAACGTGTCTGAACTTGTTGTGTTGTTAAAACACTGGCGGTTGTTGAATTCTGTACACCAATATTATTTATAGATTTCTTTATTCAAACCTATAATGGAATTAAAACAATGTAGTAAAGCCTGTCATCACCACTGGCTTCAAGGAGAATGCAAACAGAGCTGTGACAATGATTCCTCTGGGTTTTAGTCATTTGCGGGCCTTTTAATTAATTTATTTATTTGTATAACATAAATGACAAATTTTCGCTGCAGGATATTTGGACGAGTATTTTCGCTGGTATTGTGTGCTAGGTAAAACACAACAGATTTGGAAGACAAACTATTGCAAAGATTGTGAAGTTTTTTTTTTAAATTTTATTTCATTCTCGTATTTATTGTTATGTTGTTTCATTGTTGTCAATAGGCCAAAATAGTGACGTCATGTTGAAAACGTATAATTTTTGTTTTTTATAAGAAACATTTTATGGTTG